>NC_090442.1:328704334-329017303 GCF_031143425.1 Pleurodeles waltl
TACATTGGTCACTTTTTCGTGCCCTTCCAGCAAAAGCTCCGTACTTTCAACTGAAATATGGCGCTCTTTGTTGCCCCCTGTTGGAAGTGCGACATGCCTTTGCTTCACCCCTGGCGCCAGGTATGAATGTTTACCGAACACAACCTACGAGCAAAAGGCTACAAGCTGAGCCCCGCAGGGGTTACATGTAGCTTTGACCATGATACAGAACAACGCCAAAGAAAACATTTAGCAGAAATATTGAAACCTGCAGTCAAGAGCGACCCATGGTAATACTTTTAGTTGAAAGCAGGACAATAGCCATTTTATGTGTTTAGGGACAAAATGTTCTTCCTGAATGTAGAAGGAATATGCAGACATTGGAGTTGAGCAGTGAACGATGTGAAACAGGTTATTTATTCATTTAGTGTTAATGGTCTATTGGAAACATGTTAAACAGGTTTTTTAAGAGTGCATGAGATCATTAAATTTTAGCCTTGCTCCGTTACATTCAAAAATTTAAATTACAGTTTTAAATCCGAAAGAGTTTGTAATAAAGAAAACAAATGGATGTGTGGCTTACAAGTTTTAATGTTTAATATGTGTACCACTTCAGTAGAAACCGATTACCAAATAAACCTGAACTGAACTGTGCACCCGTGCAGCTGCCAAATGTTTTAAAGAAAACGATAATAAACTATGTTTATTATCGTTTTCTTTAAAAGGGGCGGGGGCACGGGGGTGAAATCGACTGAGGGGGAGTGCTCAGCACTCCCCCTCGGAGCGCATGTGTGTTTGGCCGGCCGTCTCGGGCCAGCCAAACACACATGCGCTGTAGGCTGTCTCCAGCCCCGCAACTGTGTTGCTGGGCTGGAGAGAGCCTCCACAGGCTCCCAGTCTGCATGGGAGCACTCACCCAGGTCACTCCCAGCCAATCCTGAAGCTGCCAGGCCGCAGGGCAGGCTGGGAGTATGTGTCTGCGTGCAGCAAGCCAGCAGGGAAGAGGAGCGCGGCGCGGGACAGAGGCAAAAAGGTAAGTTTTCTATTTTTTAAAAATTTAATTTAATTACATTTTAGGACCCACCCCTCCATGTGCCTCCTCCCCGCTCCTTCTGCGGCCCGCGAGCTGCTACTGTCTGTTGCACCATCAAAGGCTGCAGGCACCGCGCCTTACGCAAGGGGGCCCGAAACACTAAAGCCTGGTGCAGAATAACCGTGGCGTAGATCCTGAATGCTCATCTGCAGAGTCCTCAAGTGTCACTCATTGCAGGTGAAACACACTTCTGAAGACCATGTTGAGCTCTTACTGACAACATGCTAAATGTCACACCTGCTGGGACTGTCTAGACCCCACTTCAGCAATCGAATCCACCTCATAGGACACACAACTACAGACTCATTCATTTGATGGGAAGAGCAATTTTGGATATAAATTAGACTGTTGCTCCATTACTTTTGTAAGTCACAAGTCTAAATTAGTTAAGTTTCTATGTAATTGTATTCATTTTTCATTTATATTATTCTTTCCCTAATGTCATTTCCCAGTGTCATTCTGGTCAAAGTTTGGGTTCGGTCACTTTCTGTGATGTCACCAAGTATTTTAATGAATTTTCACGCCTAAACGTTTACAAAATTTTACAGCTCTGCATCTGCAGTCCTAACCAGTACCACACATCAGGAGTTAGACTAACGCACTTTGGTGCTGGTGCCCGCATCACCGCACTACCATGCATCAGTCACGCATACTGAGCGCCTAAAACACTGTTGGGATCATAAGGCTCTTCAAAAGCTTCAGCCACATAGGGCCGCTTAATCTATGCACTGCAGCTGTCAGCGCTCGGACATGGGTCGTCCAAACATTCTGTGGCTCCCACCCTCCTGCCGACCACCACACAGAGAAGTGAGGTGTAAAATGTACCACAGGTGCATAATGTCCACTCCCTGGTTCTCATTGATTCTTAATATAGCCAGAGGCCTAGTCCAACAGAATTCCAACACATAGAGCACATATGTCATCCTGCTGCTCTGGCATTTCCACGGTAGGCACCGTGATAGGGATCTGCTGTCACGCAGTATGGGCTGCTCTGTCCAAACATTGCACCCATTACCCCATTCTCCTCACAGACTCCTGTAGTGTTGGACTGGTATGAACAATTTTGCCGGCGCTGATTTTGGTTTCCAGTTGACCCTGGCTCTCATGGAAATGAGCGAACGCCCCCTGGTGGACGCGTGGCCTCAACAAGTGCACTTGTACATTTGATATTTAGGACGCTTGCTGGATTTTGGCAAAATAAGCAGCATGGGTGGGCTGAAAACTTTGTGCAATAGCCACAAGATAAAAAAAGGGTATGTACACGTTAGTGCAAATATGTTCACTTGTTTGCGACATAAGATACACAATGTTAATTGTGTTTCTTAGCTTGGGTTTGGTGTGTTTAAACTGTGCAAAATTGAAACTATCACGTCTCAGTTTTATTCTATCAGTCCTAGTGAAGCATTCTGTAGAAAACGAAGCAAAAACCACGGCCACACTGGAAAAGGGCAACGATGGTGCTGGTGAGCGACAGGTGCAACCATTTGAAGCACTCTACTGCCACCTAGTAGTGAAAAGGCGTTTTTGCATACTCTTCCAACTTCTCGTTATTGGTGCTGATCTGAAAATGTTTTCTTTCCATAAAATTGAAAACAAAGTGTATTTTTCAGATTGCAAAACAAGAAACTGCACTGCAACATTGCAATTCCATTTTGGCAATATGCCATAAAAGTACAAGTAAGAAAATAAAATACAAATACTTCAGGTAGAATAATCAATGTTAAATAACAAATAGTTAAAATATTGTTAAAATTCCAGTTGCTAAAAAGAAATAAAATTTCGATAGCAGATAAATATACTTGAACCCTATTCCTCAAAAAACATTGTTAAAACCTAAAGAGATAAAATATCAAAACAGCCATCTATGGGTACGCCCTCAGTCTGGTCATACCACATAGCTATCAGAAAGTGTGATACAGCAAAGACCAAACATTGCCTGGTATCAGTCTTAGACATACGCAGGGCAATTTGGTGTTTCTTGGGCCTAATAACTGGCAAACAGGGATTATCCACTTTTTCCTGATCTTTAAGTATGCCTGGTAAAAAAATAAGACATGCTCTTCTGTCTCCCTCTCCGCTCCACAAATGGGAGGGGAACACCCACCTGAACCCATTTTGGTAGCCCATTTGTCGGTAAAGGTGGCAATCGGTAATGTGCTGTATTGAAACTACAAGTGCAGTGTTGGAGTTAGGTGTGGTTTGATTCATCTAAAAGTTGCTCCAGGTTATAAACATCCTTAAAATGGAGAAAGGAAATAGAGTGCCATATGAGGAAAATGCCAACATTTGGCCCTGTTTATACTGCGAATACTTTGATTTTAGCAAACTTTTGCCAGTTACAGGAGCAGCGTCCGGCTCAATCCAAAGGTCACCACATCCCACCTTTACTAGAGTGTCTTTAAAATATCGAATCCAGGAAATACTTCCTGAACCAGGGATTCCTAAGACTTCTTTGAGGCCCTCTCGATAGGAATGTAACTCAGCTGTAGCCCAAATTCGTCTCCAGTAAAGAATGGCCCTAATTCCCACCCCCTCTGAGATTGGATTAAGGCCCAGGTCAAGCCTAAGTGGTAGCAATGTTGTACTATTAGGGAGCCCCAGAAACTGAAGTAGAAAGCAATTCTCAGCGACTAACAGTTTTGACATATCTTTAAACCCCCCAAAGCTTGGCCCCATAAAAGGCAGCTCCCAAAGTCTACAATTTGTGTTTGGGTCACAGGAGTAATTGGACAGAATTAGGAGCTTTGTTGGGCTCTTAGTAGCGCCCCAATGTGTTGCATCAATTTTAACCTACATTTTTCAATATGGCATCGCCAGTCTAAATCTTCCATAAGGGTCAGCCCAAGATAGTCAAAAATATGAACACGAAGAGGACACCAATAAGTTAAGAATTTGTTCTGAAAAGGTGGCATGGATTTAAAATCATACATTTCATTTTATCTCCGTTTATTTCTAGATCAGCACCAATAACGAGAAGTTGGAAGAGTATGCAAAATGACTTTAAATGTTTTGCAACCCCGTTGGCTTTTCTATATTTCCCAAAGGTCAGCTTGGGAAACGAACGTCTCGTGGTTAAAGGTGAAATGCCCTACATCCAAGAGACCCACCTTACTGGGAAACTATGCATCATATGTTTACATCTAGAGTGCAGTTTGTCACAATAGGAGTGGTGTTTCCTGCACGCAGTTAGTACCATTAGCCATGTGGTGAGATATTTAGCAAGTGCAGTAAATACCTCTAAGTGATTGAGTTTAAAATGAGGCATAGCATGTAGAATGGAACACTACACAACTTCTGCCTTTGCATGCAAACTAATCCTGTCACACGTACACTTGCAGGATGCAGACTGCACGCTACACAAGCAACTCGCAGGAGTAAGTATGGCAGAAAGGTCCATATTTTCCCCGTTTCTTCCTACTCGTCCAACATGGAAAACAGATTTCCATGTCGAGCAATTCTGTCCCATACAACCCGTGAGCAGGTGGGATGGTTATGGTCACTGCTTTTCACATCCAGTTTTCACGCCGACTCCTGTACTAGTAGCACTAAAATTAAGAGTGCAGACTGGGTGTAACAAACCTTTTACAATGTTATTCAATAACCACAAGCTATGACTTTGTCCTGTTTACTGTATCCCCAGGGCCACCTCACTGTCTTCTTATGGCTACACCCACAGTCACTTCTCACCCCAGCAGTACATCTGCAAAAAGAGGAACACAGGGGCATATTTATACTCCGTTTGCGCCGAAATTGCGTCGTTTTTTTTGATGCAATTTCGACTCAAAACTAACTCCATATTTATACTTTGGCGTTAGACGCGTCTAGCGCCAAAGTCCATGGAGTTAGCGTCATTTTTTAGCGTGGACACCTACTTTGCGTTAATTATATGCAAGGTAGGCGTTCCCGTCTAAAAATCGACTCCGAGGCATGTGCGTCGGATTTATACTCCCGGGCAAAAATCACGCCCGGGAGTGGGCGGGTCAAAAAAAATGACGTACGGCCGCTTTTGCGCCGTTTTTTTGCAAAAGGCAGGCGTTAAGGGACCTGTGGGCTCTGAAGGAGCCCACAGGTGCCCCCCCATGCCCCCAGGGACACCCCCTGTCACCCATGCCCACCCCAGGAGGACACCCAAGGCTGGAGGGACCCATCCCAGGGACATTAAGGTAAGTTCAGGTAAGTGTTTTTTAAAAAAAAAAAAATGGTGGCATAGGGGGGCCTGATTTGTGCCCCCCTACATGCCACTATGCCCAATGAACATGCCCAGGGGACATAAGTCCCCTGGGCATGGCCATTGGGCAAGGGGGCATGACTCCTGTCTTTGCTAAGACAGGAGTCATTTCTATGGGGGTTGGGAGTGAAAAAAAATGGCGCAAATCGGGTTGAGGCGAAAAAATTGCCTCAACCTGACTTGCCCCATTTCTTGACGCCCAAGCTCCATATCCCCCTATGCCGGCGCTGCCTGGTGTACGTCGTTTTTTTAAACGCACACCAGACGGCGCCGGCGGCTAACGCCGGCTAACGTCATTCAATAAATACGGCGCCCGCATGGCGCTTCAGAATGGCGTTAGCCGGCGCTAATTTTTTTGACTCAAAACTGCGTTGGCGCAGTTTTGCGTCAAAAAGTATAAATATGGGCCACAGTACATTAGGAGAGGAGGAACTTCTACAAGGGCCCGAGTGTGTTGCTTCCAGCATCACTGTCCTTCCAACATCAAGGGTCGCAGTCATTAAATTATGGATGAATCCAGAAAGAGTTGAACAGGCCTAATTGCTAGTAATGGTTAAATAGATGTGGAATGGCTAGACGTCTGGTTATTGTTCGTTTCTGATTTCCGTTTAGAAAGCTGTTGATGAGTGTTGCCTGGTCGCAGGGAGAATCACAAAGTGTTGCACTTTGAAGTGTGTGTTAGAAGTATCTGGAAGCAGCTGAGAAATGGCTGCTCCTGTACTGCGTCATATCACCCTCAAAGTGAGTCATCGTGCCTCTGGAAGCGAGCGGGTGGTCGCCGGTTGCATACTTTTGTCAGTTTGAGCTGCTGCTCGTCCCTATAGAGAATGGACATCTGAGGGAGAGGATGTAGAAAAGTAGAAATTGTATTTGAGGATGAAGATAGCTGAAAACGCTCTGTGAGCGGGAGGGACAGTGTGCTGAAGGTGAGGCAGGATAAGGGGGGTGGGGGCAAACACGTTCAAGGTCTTTTAGATCCATGCAGCGGTTGTAATATGGATGCAAACGATGCTAGCATCTGTTTTAGCACCATGCTTAGTAAGAGTTGAGAGTTAAGTATGGTTCAGCATCAGTTGCCACTAAACTTACCACTAGTTTTTAGCCGACTATAAATGCAGGGGAAAAACGTTAAAAATGAGCTAGTGCCATTGACTAACAATTGAGATTTTGTGTCTTTTGTTTTGTTCCATTCAAGTTGATTTAGGTAATTCTAATCTTATTATATATATGATTATTAAGACTTGAGATCTTTTTTGCTTTTTAAAAACATACACAACATCATAACAGGCTCTTTCAAGACATTAGATTCACTCCACTCATCTACGTTTAAGCCTAATATAAGGATAGTATTTTGAATAAACATGTTACATCGAAAATAAAATTACATTACTAAGAAGGTGTGATTTAGAGGTTGGCCGACGGGTTACTCCGTCACAAACCTGACGGATACCCCGTCCGCCGCAATATTATATTCACAGGCTATTATGGGACTGTAATACGGCAGATGGGATATCTGTGATAGAGAACGCCCCCCGCCAAACTCCCACCCATGCCCTTAGTCGTTTACCTTCTGTCCTAGAGGTCTTGAATCTAACCATGGTTTCAGGACTTGCTAAAAAATGTTTGAACCTGAGAAAATCACTTTATCTCACAATTCCAAATTGCTAAATATGTTATACATAAAATAATTGCATCCTTTAGTACTGTCCTGATGATATGTTTTCGACCCACCATGGATTCTGTAATGTGTTTTTAACCAGATCTGAAATACTTACAGGTCGATTTAGAATTTGGTAGATTGGGTATCCTGTCTTAAATGTGATGGATTACACTGTCCACCAAACTCTCAGTATGCCCTCCATGTTTAGAGTCAGGAAAACCAGCAGCTTTCTGTGGCATTCCCCCTGTTGGCTTTGTCAACAGAAAGCTTACTCCGGCAGGCCCACGGACAGTCAGACTAATGGTATCACAGCGCCCACCCGCCCTATTTAGAGTTGATGGACTGATCTTTTTTCTGTCACCATCAGGGAAAATCTAGTCGGGGGAAAAAGCAAAAAAAAAAAGATTACAACCCACACACTCAGGAGAAAAAACTCCCCCGGAGCGTCAGTATATGTTTTTCAAAACTAGACAGTGGGAGTTTGTTTTTGAAAAATAAAACGTTTGCTGGCCGGCAGCCAAAAGCGATAGTGGCCACCCACCAAACGCTTGCTATCTTTACAGGGACCAAATGTTTGGTTCCTCTGAAGATAAAGAGATCAACTGAAAAATTGCTGAAAAATATGGATTTAGCAAATGGTAGTAGCATAAAATACACCTATTTACATTTTTCAGTGGAACAGTAGTTTTATAAACGTATTTTTTAACTCCATCACTGGATTAATGTAAATACCTACGGCTATATTGCAGAATGTGCACCCACACTGCATGCTTCCGGCACAGATCAGGCCTTTATGCAAAGTTCCAAAGAACAGCAGTGACTTCGGTGTATGGGCTAATTTGGTGACTTACAGCATGCTTTAGAGATAGCACGGAACAGAAACACAGAGCTATGTGTAGGTAACACCATTCAACCACCGGAGAGTGGGGAGTGGGCTTTACAGCCTCTCTAGTACCAAAGTGCAGTCACTGGCAGGGACTGTGTGGACTCACTGAGGTCTCCCCGTGGAAGGGACCATCGACCTTGTTATGGAAGCATACAGTCTCTGCCTGAAAGCCAAAGGGGAAACCATATGGTTCTCTTGGGGCGTGTGCCCACTCCTCCCTTGGCTGATGCAAACTTAGCATTCTATCCAGGGCAATTCTGCCCATGCACCTGCATTAGTAATATTTTGAATGAGCACTCTTTCCTTTGTCAGTTGCCATGTCTTTATGTAAATGAGGAAACACCCACTTCACACTGCCCCGCCTCTAACGTACTGCCTCTGCACTAGATGTTACAGGCGATCTTTACAAACACCTGTAGCCCTGCCTCTAATTTCAGGTTGCTGCAGAACTGCAAAAATGTTTCCCTATTTATTCACACTACCTTCATCTTTTCCAGAAAATATATATATATATCAATTAATTATGAAAAGAAAGCTCTGTATGCTGTCTGATCATAAGACTGTTAAAGCTATTTCCTGAAGTGCTCGGTGTTCAGATACATCCTAATCCGTTTTAATTGCATATATTATGGAGGGAGGACAGAAGCTGGTGGTTATTTAAAAAAAGGATAGTTGAGAAAGGGGATGCGAGAGGAGCCATACTTGAACCACAGAAACAGAAAAGTCCCTTGGCATATGAATATGAATAAGCCACATTTTTCAGTCTACACTAAAACTCAAGAGTCAGACTGATAATATACCTCATTGAAACATAATCACATCATGAACAGTGTCAAAGGTCAATGACAAATGCAGACAAAAGTGGGTAGCTGTGTCAGCTCATGCACTGACCATCCCACATGTGTGCATGTATACGTATGGTATTTCTAGAGCGCAAACCAGACAAAACTCAGCAGAACACTGACCAACAGTTTTGCTATTTTTGGTAGCAGAGTGGTATGCAGGGGATAACTTTCAAAGAACCAACATATTTACAGAAGGTGGGAGAGTGCCTTTTCTGGAAGCTCAAATTGTGTAACTAATTTTCAAGAAATTCGACTGTATTTTGTTTCTGGCCTCTTTAGGAAACTAAGGTGCATATTTATACTCTGTTTGCGCCGGATTTGCGTAATTTTTTTGGCGCAAATCCGGCACAAACCTAACTCCATATTTATACTTTGGGGCTAGACCCGTCTAGCACCAAAATTATGGAGTTAGAGTCATTTTTTTCACCGTGGAAACCTATTTGCGTTAATGAGATGCAAGGTAGGCGTTTCCGGGCACAAAATGACTCTAAGGCATTTGCGCTTTATTTATACTCCCGTGCAAAAATGACGCACGGGAGGAGGAGGGCCTTAAAAAATTACTCTAAGCCTGTTTAGAGTTATTTTTTAACGCCTGAGTCAGGGCAGGCGTTAGGGGACCTGTGGGCTCATTTCCATGGTCTCTGATCATGGAAGCAGTCCACAGGTGCCCTTCCCTGCACCCAGGGACACCCCCTGCCACCCTCGCTCACCCCTGGAGGACACCCATGGATGGGGGGGACCCATCTACGGTAAGTCCAGGTAAGTTTTGGTAAGTATTTTTTATTTTTATTTTAAAGTTGCATGGGGGGGCTACTTGGGCCCCCTACATGCCACTGTGCCCAATGGCAATGCCCAGGGGACAGTAGTCACCTGGGCATGGCCATTGGGCAGGGAGGCATGACTACTGTCTGTGCTAAGACAGGAGTCATTTCCATGGGGGTTGTGCATCAGAAAATGATGCTAGTCAGGTTAGAGTCAATATTTTTGACTCTAACCTGACTTGCACCATTCTTTGACGCACAACCCCCAGTCTTCCCTACGCCTCCGCTGCCCGGTTAGCGTCATTTATTTTGATGCTAACCAGGCTGCAGCACCGGCTACCGTCATTCCTTAAATATGATGTCCAGCTAGCGCGTTGGAATGGCGGTTGCCGGTGTTAAACTTTTTGACACAAACCTGCACTGGTGCAGGTTTGCGTCAAAAAGTATAAATATGGGCCCAAGCATCAAAGGGCAAACGCAGACTAGAGGGGGCCTGAAAGGCAAGCAGGGACTTGCTGATGTGAAGGAAAACAATAGGTGGCACTGGGCAGCCGTAAGTCTCCATATAGTGAAGATGGGGCACTGAATGGAGATGCTGCAGTTTGGAAATCTGGCCTTAATATTTTCTCCAATCAGCTTATACAAAGACCACAAACAAAGGAAGAATAGGAGAAGCTAATTCATGCCTAACATTTCTCTTTGACAGAAAAGACATATGTTTTAACTTTAGTTTACAGAATAGAATCTCGAAGAAATGGGGTTTGATACCTTTTAATTGGCTAGCCAATAATGTCTGCCAAAATGAGCCAACGTTTAAGAATTTGGGGAACCCTTAGGGTGACCACTTCACTGTGTCCAGTCCTGAACTTATCACCTACAAATCGTTGATTTCATTGACGTTATTGTAATTGGTTCAATACAAAAAAACAATGCCACAGCCCCCAGAATGCATTATGCTGTCAGATAAAAATCCAGGACTGGAAACTGTACCTGTAAAGACCTGGAGTGAGGTGGTCACTCTGGATCCTATAGAGTGTTCCAACACAGGATTTTTAACAAACGAACACCATTGAAAGGGACATGGGAACCCATGCACCAATTTACACTGCCAAAGCATGGCACACTAATTACACTGCTGGTAGACACTGTCTCAGCAATGGAATGACAACATCAATGAGTTTCCTAAGAGACTGATTTTAACCTTATAATCACTTAGTATGAAATCTATCTAGATGGAATATATATATATATATATATATATATATATATATATATATATATATATATTGCATTATATGTATAGTTTTTGGGACAATCTTTTATTTGAATAAAACAGTTCTGATTCTAAAAAAGTTAAATAACCCACCCTAGATCTTTGAGGATGTCTGTCTTTGGTTGATAAACTGGCCATTGTAATTCAATTTAAACTTTTTTGCATATCACAAAGGCTACCAGCGGGGTGTCAAGTAGGGAAAATGTGAAGAACCACATTATCTTTCTGTGCTTTGATTTTTGGGTTGAAAGCCTTAGGCATGTGGCTGCTATTTTCTACTCTGATAAGGTACAGTGAGAGATCTTGCGTTCATAGACAATGCAAATTCAACTGCAAGCAAAAGATATATAATAATGCTGTTGTGAAGGTCACCCAGCACAGCTTTCTAAATTATCCCTTTCGGGCACCCTTCCCTCCACAAACCTGACACTCAGCTAATTACCTCTGCAATATGGACTCTGCCAGAGATATTGTGAAAATAGAATGACTGCTGATAACATTACCTGCAGCCATTGCCTCAACATTTTAAACATTCCTGTAGAGTGAAAAAATAAGCAAAACTTTAATTTCTGCTGATCATTATGGGAAATCCGCCAATATCAGCAACTAAAGGCTCCCAAAACACATCAGAGTAACTTCTAGAACGTAACAGGTGTGCAGAATTACTGTGACACCTCATTGTAGTTTACAAAAATGTTTGTGATACTCCAAAGAAATTAAAATTTCTGGTAAACCAACTACAAAACTACAGGTTTGATGTTTAATTGGGCATAGGGTGAAGGTTGTGCACCAACCTGTTGGAATCCACGTAGCATATTGAGATGCAAATGGTGTACAAAATGGTTTACTATTCAGTCACAATACAATATTTGTTAAGGGTCACAAAATATCCTACTTTATTACTATTAGTGAGGCAGGTATACTTAAGGGACCGTTTAGGAATATTTTGTAATCACATGGATGGGTGCCTGCAAAGGACAGCACATCTACATCCCTATGTTCGCATTCCCAGCATGACATTTTCTTAAAACAGCCCATGTCTCCTAAAGGCACACATGTTTTATTTAAAACATGTTTGCTTGCTGGGAAGACAACCGGGGTTGTTGGGGAAGGTAAGTAACAGTCAGTGATCCGCTGGACCACTGTCTGCTCATTCAGAGGTTGCCTGATGGGACTCCCACAGGGGAAGTCGCCCACGGGAAGAGATTCTCCATTTCTAGTCAGTTACCACTCCAACTCGTGGGTCGGTGACTGATCAATAGTTTGGAACCGCAATTGCAGTTATAAACCATTGACACATTTACTGCAACTCACAAATAAGAAGGCAGGCACACCTCTACCACCACACCCATCCCCTCCCACTCCTGTTTACATTTAGAAGATTTGGCAAAAGCTCTGTTGCAGGTTGGGAAGAAATTTCTAACCCATAAATTGGCTTTTGTACACCAGAAGAAAGTATTTTGCAGATGAAGTCTATGAAAGTTTGTGAGTCACAGGCCTTGCGACCTCAAAGGTCTGCATCAACTCCTATTCAGACGGCGCAGTATGAGCCTCAGAAATCTCCTACTTGCCACCAGTAACTCTACAGAGCGAATGGCTTCAACGTTTTATGGATGTGTGAGCTCGACGTAGTGTCCTTTTTATGGGAGAGTGCAAACCGCTCCGTCCATTCTGTAATCTCTCTTTGGGCATCATGTCATATCAGTCACTAACATTGGATCGTGGGCTTGCCTTTTAAAATCCACTTGCTTTCATTTGTGAAAGGCATGCATACATCATGCCTTTTCTGGTGTTTAGCCCACCTACACAGCACCAGTAAACTACAAAAAACATACGAGGCTCGATGTTTTCAGCCTGGGGTCCAGACTACTTTATCTGTTTATTTTCCACGCAGCGCAATCGCACTGCATTTAACACAGTGCGATCGCGCTGCATTTTTATTCTTTACACCGCTAATAGCTCTAACTCGAGCAAATGCGAGACCCGTTGCATTGACAATGCTTGTTAGTGTTTATACCATCTACTCCAGGAGGGCTGGCCCTTACACCCACCCCACAATGGCCCACACAGGCATCACTGTCAGGTGACCTGCCAATAAAAGGGGCCGGGCGCATGTGCCCTGGGTCAGTTCTTTGTGCAGTAACCCTGTCTCTGTGTCCATCGTTTCTTTAGTATGTGGGCCCAGGGCCCAGGACTTCACACTCATGATCCGTGGCGATAACCATTGCATCATGTGTCGGCTAGAGATATGACTGGTAAAGGATAATAATTGAAGTTCATGGGGCTCACGTTCCAATATTTCATCAGACATTGTCCAAACGTTTTTTTCAGTCATGTTGTTAGATACCTTGCAGCGTACTGAACTAAATATTAGTGAAAAACCACAAACATTTCTCAATGAACGACGCACACCTCTCACATTACAGAACAAAGCTAGAATAGCTTTTGTTCAACATTCCTGCTAGGGAAGGTGTGACGTGGTACTTCTGGAAAGATTAAACTCTGAATTAATAAAGAGCGAAAGCAGTAAAACGTGATGTTAGTTTTAGGAATGAAAAAGTGCAGCCAGATTGTATTCCCTCTAAAGGTACCTGGAGAAATGCCCTGCTATTGTGTCAGAGATAAAACCTTAGAGGAAGGCATGATTGAAGCGGAAGCACTGTCCCAGGGTTAATACAAATGGCTAGCCCTGCAAGGAGAATGACCTGAACGAGATGCCGTAGGCCTGAGTAAGCGGCGTGCATGAGGCAAACACATCTTCTGCGAATACCTCGCCCAATAAAAAGTCAACGCAGACGTCCAGTGCGCCGCCCTCAAAGGCCGTATGTGTTTACCAGGCTTCCTCTAATTGAACTTCAGGGAGGGGTGGGGTCTCGCGATTGCGGCAGAAAATTAGAAGTCTGAAGGCTCTTGGGCTCGAATCTGGACCAAGCTGCCGGTTTATTGCTGTATAATTCGGTATAATTCTTGAGTTCTCTCTGCCTCTGTCAGCTCAGCTGTAAAACTGGGTAAAACAAGACCTCACGGAAAAACAGATGGTGCACTCGAACTGAGTTTTCTGAGCAGCATAAATCACACGTCACTTGCACTGAATGTGAGCGCGATTAATTCCATCTGTCAATTGGGAGGGAAAACCCATAATTATGTGCAATTTATTCTACCTCAGTTGACAGTGGATTGACTTCTGCACAACAAATGGCGTACCGGAATTGGTAGTTTTAAATACAACCCAAAAAAGAAAAAAAGAAGAGTCTCAACAGTTGTCAGGAATAAACTCCCTTTTCTGTGGAATGTTGTGAAATTGGAGCAGGGTTAATGCGCACGCTGACAGCAACAGGCGGTCGCCTTAAAATTTGGATGAGAGCCAAAGGGGAGCTTTTTTCCCAACTCGCCCCATAAAAGGTACAGTTTAGCCTTTTCTGCGGCAAAGGAACAGATGTTAGTTATGCGATACCTATGCGCCTTTATAATAATGCAGCCAACTGCCTGTTATTATGCTAAACATGACTACCATCATTCCTATTCTAATAATGCTCTAATTCTGATACGTATCATGGCATTAATGCCTTCCCTCACTCAGGCGCTACCAACCTTCCCCTCAGTTTGATTGTTTCGCAAGCCCTCGTTGATACCTCACTAACAAACTTCCTGTCAGGTGGCCAAAGCTCCTTACTTAGAGCAGGAATGCTTCTTCTAGAACCTCCCACATTCAATAAAGAACAGACGATGGCTCAAACTTTCTCTGGGACTGCAGCCAGAATCTGGAACTCCCTCCCCTGCCTTACACACCACGAAATCTTTGGAAATAGTAAAAAAAAACAGATCTTAAGCTCAGTGTTTCCAACTTATTTAATTCAAGTACTACCTAACTGTGACATCCTTGGCCTGGACACTCCTAATGTTTGCTCCTTCTATCTGGGTGTATTGTATAACAGTTTATTCTGATGATTAACTTCTACTAATTTCACTTATTATGTGAAATAGTTTATGTTCTCTGTTGCATTCTCCTTTCTTATATAAGTTCTCAGTCAATCTCCATGTTTCTTGTATTATTTACTCCCCTCCTTCCACACACCACTGCAATGTGCTTCTATGGTAACTTTTGTTTTAAACATTGTAAGAAGTTGGTGTATTGGTTGAGGAGGTAGAAACCAACCTCAGTAGATAAGCATAATCCTTTTTTGGGTTTATCACTAAAGTCACTAAATTAACCTGGGCTCAACCCGCTGGTAGGTATGGCACTGAAAAGACAGGCCTAACTTAGAGGCAATGTGTAAAGCATTTATGCAATAACTGATGAAACAAAATGTTTTCAAAGTAACAAAAATCCAATAAGGGCATCCAGAGACATGAGCTTTTAAAGTGTTAAGTCGAAGTAGCACCAAGAAGCACAAAGTGCCAATGATAGTCAGTGGTAATGGTGGAACAGGACCTACATGCAATTGACCCTGATTGCAATAGATCACAGTTTGGATATACGAACCAGGTTCGTCCTGGTCACAAACGTTACCTTCTTGCTTTAGTATTTTAGATTCAAATCCACCACAGGTGTACACTTCTAAAGCCCCCAAGGACCTTAGGAGAGGCATTTAGATACTCACAGCATGCCAAGCAGAGGCTATGGTGGGGGGTGGCGGGGTACAGTCCAAGTCCAGTTGCCACTGTTCAGATAGGTAGTTGCAGGAACAGGCCTCTTGCAGCATGTTGTTTCCCTGTAGCTTTAACAAGAGGTCAGCCTCATGGCCCTTGGAGTCCACTTCTTCATCTTGGGTACAAGAGGGAGAGCAGGTCCAGTCTTCTGGACTCTTGTTACGTCTTACACAGCAGCTCCACTCCTCTTCTGATCTTCCAAAGGTCACTGAGTGTTCTGAAGTGGGTACTTAGAGATGTTACACTTATGCCTGGCACAAGCTAGTGACCCCTGGGGATTCCCCATGTTCCCTGGGATAAATGTTCCCAGGGATAATCCTACCAGTTTTGGGCATTTTCAAAATAGTGACGTTTTTTGGTTAAAATAACCTTGGACTCTGGGGGCTGGTGGTGTGTTTTTGGGAGTGTTGTACTGTAATCCTAGTGTCCTCCCACATCTAACACTAACCTCCAGGTTGAGGCAAGTCCTGTACCCACACCAACCTCAGAGATAGAAGTCTGGTAAAACAAAAGTTAAATATTCAGTAACCAGACAGTGGATATACAAGAATTGTTTTTGTAATCTATTTCCCTCTCCTTTGAAGTGCACCCCAAGTGTTATATGTAAACCCAGCAGACCTGTCAAACAAGTCTTGACACTGTAACATCAAAAAGGGATCCACTGTGATTGAAGCTAGCCTGGCCCTGTCCAAGTGTCAGCTAACATGTATCTGTGACAGGGGAGGCCTCTTTGAAGTGCACCCCAAGTATTATATGAAAATGCCAAGCTGACCTCTCAAACAGAATGTAACATTCAAGCAAGAATTGACACTTTAATATCAATAAAGATGCTCATATCTTCACCTTTCATGTTCTGTCAGTTTCAGAGAGGCCATATCTGCCCATTCATGCCAGCCTGTTCCTTGCTCCTGGAAGGCAATTCACACCTATTCATACCTATTCAAATGCTAATTACTGGTTGGCAGTAGTGGGAGAATAAATGCTAATGGGCCTCCAGAGGCTTTAGGCAAGGAAAAGGTAATTTTTTTTAAAGTACCTTTTCCAAAATATTTATTAAAAATCTGACTCCACAATTACATCGAGGTTTTAATAATTAATAAAATATTATTTTTCTAGCTAGCCCCATTCCCCAGGTGCACTATTAATATTTAATATTACATCTCAGCATTTTCCTGAGAATAGCCAGCCTTGCTACAGTGAAAGTAGCTTTTGAAGCATTTTTACTGTAAAAACGTGTAAGATTAAACATTTACATGTCTTACTTTTAAATACAATACACCCTGCCCTATGGACAATAAAGCATACTTAGGGGGTGATATATAAATATTTAAAAGCAAGGTTTTGACATGTCAAAACGGGATATTTTGACAGGTAGCATTTTCAGTTTAAAACTGCCACACTCAGACTACAAATGCTAGGCCTGCAGCCATGTTTCCTCTGTCACTGTAGTGCATAGCACAACAGGTGCTACAGTTCATTAGCGACATTTAAATTACAGGCCCTGGGTACACTTTGTACAGTATACTAGGGACCGAAGTTAAATTTGCCAATTAGGAGTATCCCAATTTCTCCATGTTGAAAAGAGGAGCACAGCCACTTTACCACTGGTTCTACAGCCACCACAAATAGTGAAGGCAAAAATCTAGTGATATCCCACATAAAAGAAGGTTATTTCCAACTACCATGCTGGAATTTATCATGATCTGATATTTTGTCAATACCATCTTCTTCTTTGCACAGCACTCGAATGCCTGTGGACTTTGACAGTGGTATATAAAACTGCATAAATAAATGAAATGCTCTGCCTGCTGAAACGCTTGTCTCAATACTTATTAAAGTTCCCTCACTTTATGCTGTGTCAAAGCCGTTGTGACATGAACAGAACAATCTTTGGTCCTCATCCTACCTACAGAGATATGTCATCAATGAACACTTTGCCCATTCATACATGCAGACCCTGCATGAGCTACTCAGACAGGGGAACAGCACTGAGGACCCATTAAAGAGGACAGGGTGCTACATAAATGCAATGGCAAAGGCAATAGTGAATTAAGTGCTCATTGCTCAAATTGCAGGATTTGAAGCGCAAACGTTTTTATGCTGTCAATGACCAATCAGCCTTCCAAAGAACCAAAATCAGTAAAATAAATAGCATTAAACTAGATAATAGTAACACTTGCCATTTACAGAGATGAGAAACAGCAAAAGTTTGGTATGAACTTTGATATAAACACAAGTTGCTAATGAACATTCTTAAAAAATCATATACCATTTTAACCGCCATGTGTTTACATGTGTTCACAGTGGTTAACTAAATAATATTCCAGCTTGTGTGATAATTGCTAGATAACTCAGTGGAGACTCCAGTTCTTTTCAAAGCTTGTACTTGCACTGTTCATCACAAACACTGCAGTGACACCTCCTCACTACATCCTGGGCAGCGCAGAGCTAAGCACCACACCACATTTCCAGAGTGTGAATCAAGATACCTGTCCAAAGAACCTCAACTAGGCACCATTTGCTTTATTATCTTCATTATAGCATGCCTGCGATGTGCAGTTAAAGAAAACTAAAGTCACTTGCTTCCTTGATACAACATCCCCAAAGGAAGAAAACAAAGAACGGCTGATGAATAGACATAGACATGAGAGACAGAGAGAAACGTGTTAGGGCAACATGAATAGCAATGAGGCCAAGCTCCTACCAGAAGACAAAAACGGAGAAACGCATAATGAAGCTGTTTGCTGAAAACAGACATTTCACCTTCTGTATTCTATAAGTTGTGTCTGTCTGTCTGTCTGTTTGCCCACGTGTGTTCGTGTATGTGACCACTTTAATCTTTGTTTATATGCACCCACCTTTGTGCACCTGTCTTTATATTTCTGTTTGGGTGTGGTCAGCATCTTTATGTTTGTCTGTGTGTGTGTTTATTTCTGTGTGTGTTTGTGTGGGTGTGTATATGTGTGCGTGACCATTCCTTACTGTGTACATGTTCGTACATTGGTGAACATATCTCTAAAATAAGCTCCTGGATGTGGGCCGCATCTTTGTGCCTGAGTGTGAGTTGTGTTTCTGTGTATTGAAGATAAGGAGGAATGTATTTCCTTTAGTGCGGTTAACGAATTAAGGCTCAGTGCAAAACTCACCTTCTTTTAATGTGGGCACCAGTGACTGAGCAGTGGGTAGACTACTCAGCAAATCATAAAATATATGTCATTTTGGTTATGCATCCTGCTGGACTTTTTTTCTTATGCAAGGTCATCCCCAATCTTTTTGCCTCCTGCCTCCTATTTTTTCTAACCTGTTGCTGTTGGCTTTTGAACTCTAAGCACTTTACCACTGCTAACCAGTGCTGAAGTGCATATGCTCTCTGTGTAAAATTGTATGTAATTGGTTTATCCATGATTGGCATATTTGATTTACTAGTAAGTCCCTAGTAAAGTGCACTAGAGGTGCCAGGGCCTGTAAATAAAATGCTACTAGTGGGCCTGCATCACTGGTTGTGCCACCCACATAAGTGGCTCTGTAATCATGTCTCAGACCTGCCATTACAGTGTCTGTGTGTGCACTTTTAACTGTAAATTCGACTTGGCAAGTGTTCCCACTTGCCAGGCCTAAAATTCCCTTTTCTTACATGTAAGGCACCCCTAAGGTAGGCCCTAGGTATCCCCAAGGGCAGGGTGCAGTGTATGGTTAAGGTGGGACACATAGTAATGTGTTTTATATGTCCTGACAGTGAAATATTGCTAAATTCGTGTTTCACTGTTGCAAGGCCTCTCATAGGTTAACATGAGGGCTACCTTTAACTCTGATTAAAGTGTAGATTCCCTTTGGGAGCGGATGGACATGTGGAGTTTGGGGTCTCTGAGCTCACAATTTAAAAATACATATTTTAGTAAAGTTGATTTTAAGATTGTGTGTTTGCAAATGCCACTTTTAGAAAGTGAGCATTTTCTTGCTCATACCATTTCTGTGACCCTGCCTGTTTATGGATTCCCTGTCTGGGTCAGTTTGACAGTTGGGCTGGTTGCACCTCACACTAGACAGTGACACAAAGGGAGCTGGGGTGTAGTCTGCATTTCCTGATGAGCCATGTGTGCTAGGAGGGAGGGGAGGAGTGGTCACTTACACCTGAAAGGGCTGTGCCTGTCTTCACACAATGCCGACTCCGACCCCCTGGTGCGTGTCTGGTGCCAGGCCTGGGAAAGGCAAGATTTCACATTCAAAAGAAACTTTACTTTGAAGTAGGCCTACTTCAAAGGAGAAATTAGGTATAAGAAGGGCACCCAAAACCACAGACTTTAAATCACTTCTGGACATCAAGAGGAACCTCTGCCTGGAGAAGAGCTGAAGAGCTGAGAAGTGCTGCCATTCCTGTGACTGTGCTTTGTGGAGCTATCCTGCAGTTTCTGCTTCTGCCAGAGTAAGAGGGCAAAGACTGGACTTTGTGTGCATTCCATCTTGTGAAGAAATCTCCAAGTGCTTGATTTAGAGCTTGCCTCCTGTTGTTTGAAGTCTCAGGGACAGCAAAGACTTCTTTCTGCCAGCTCCTGGAGTCTCTGGAGAGACTCCTGCTCTGACAAGTGGTGCCCTCTCTAGTCCCTGGGCCCTTGAAAGGAAAGCTGGTGGAAATCCAAGGAAATCGACTTCGGACCGACACCGCTGCTGAATCCGGTGCCGCCGCCTGCAACCAACTCCTTGATCTTCACTGGAACGCGACTACCTTCGCAGGCCCGATGCCGCTGCAGCCCTGCTGAAGTCCACGGCTCCGTGGAAGTCTCCGCACCACGTCGTGACCGACGCCGCTCGAAGTGCGCGGATTCAACGTTTCGCACCGACGCCGCGATCCCCGACTCCGCGCATCGACTTGTTTTCACTCTTCACCAAATGTACTGTACTTGGGGGTCTACGCGACTCCGTGTCCGGCGCCACTGGTGTCGGCTTGTTGGGAACGACTCCGTCACGACGCCGTGTTAACACCTCATCGAAGCATTTTTGTTTCTAAGTGCTATTTTTGAGTTTAATCTTTAAAAATTCATAACTTGACTTGTGTATGTCGGATTTTTGTCATTTTGGTCTTGCTTTGTTTAGATAAATATTTCCTATTGTTCTAAACCTGTGTTGTGTCATTTTGTATTGTTTCCATTAAGCTGCTGTGTGTGTTGGTACAAATACTTTACACCTAGCACTCTGAGGTTACGTCTACTGCTCTGCCAAGCTACCAAGGGGGTAAGCAGGGGCTAGCTGAGGGTGATTCTCTTTTACCCTGACTAGAGTGAGGGTCCTTGCTTGAACAGGGGGTAACCTGACTGTCAACCAAAGACCCCATTTCTAACACTGGTGCTCAGCGGTTGGGATTTGGACTTATATTTGTACTTGACATACAGTGATTAAGTGTACACTACTGTTTTGATTTCAGACCACTACGTGACCACATACTACTTGTCTTATTATTTTTGCTTTTACTCTTTGGGACTCCTTTTCATTCTACTTCCATGATTTTGCTGATCCCTTGACTGATTCTTTTTACTTCATTGAGAACTTGTTTTCTGCCTTTGGAACTTTACACTTGTTGCCATCATGTCTTAATTTGGAGAGGCAACAGCTGGAGCTGTGTTTGAATTAGGGAAACTGAAGAGGTACTCAGTTGATCACTTAAAACAGTTCTGTGAAGATTTTGCCTGTCCCGTTAAGAGCTCTGCCAGGAAGGGGGACTGCAAGAGGCATTGAGGGCCTGGGTGACAGCCAAGGAAGCTGGGGGGCACACAGAAGATGTGGATGGGAAAGTGCAGAGTCTACACCGTGGTGTAGTAGAGGTACCTGTTACACCTGGGGGAGGGTCTCCAGGAGTGGTAGCAGTAGGTCCTCTAAGGGTCTGACTCCTAAAGATGTGCAGGACAGACAGGCAGAAAGGGCTCGCCGGTTGGAGGCAGAAAAGTTGAGGATGCACAGGGAGTTCGACGAGTGGAAAAGGGACTTAGAGATAGAAGATTTTGGCTTATGAGCTAAAACTGGAAGAGATGAATGTCAGGAGGGCTGAGTCCAGTTGGAATGGTGGCAGCAACAATTTTATATCCAGTGCTGCTGAAGAAGTGCACATGCCCAGAGATGTGGTGCCCTACTTGAAGGAGGGAGTTAACACATGCCAGGAGGTACAGGGGTATGAGGTAGCTCCAGTGATGCACAGGGTCCCTGAGGTGGATTGGGGAACTGGCATGGGGAGTCATATTCCTGCTGGTGGGAGGGACACTCTACTGGCTCTAGGTGAGAGTGACAAGGAGAGGGGTTCCCCCCAGGTAGAAGTCCTGGTTATGAAGTGTGAAGACATCCCAGAAGAGTGTGGGTTGAGTGTCAGGGACAGTCAGCTACTGTCTCACCAGTCTCAGGAGGGTGATGTGGGGTGTTTTTTCAAAGCAGACTCACTGGATGGTTGGGTGAAGGGTACTTTGGTTAATTCATGTGAGGGGCTGAGTGATGTAATTGTTGGAGAGCATATGTCTAGTTCTTATTTTCCAGAGCTACGCCAACACCAGGTGGAGTGTGAGTTCTCTGACCCCAAGGAGCGTGCAGTGGAGGCAGACTTCTGGGTGAGTACCAGAGAGTCTGAAGAGGCATTTGGGGGTGCTCCTGAAGGGAGTGGTCTAGGTATTTTCCAATCAGGTGAGGTAGGGAAGGATTGTAGTGTCCCAGGTAGGTCCCAGTGTAGTGAGATGGGTGAGGGACCCCATGTCCAGTCTCTGAGGAGGGGGAATGGGGATGGGTTGAGGCCCAAGGTGCCCGAGATCTGGTCCCAGGTCCTGGAGGGTTCCATGAGGGAACACCAGGAGAGGAGCCTGGCCTGTACCGTAGGGCCATCTGTTGAGGGAGACCCCACAGTGTCAGGAGAACTTGGGGGGCGGCTGTAGCCAGCGTCCCACCAGTTCTGGTGTCTGGCAGTACCACTCCTAGTGAGGGGGTGTAGAAGTCCAGACAGAGGGTTGAGAGTGGGTTGCGGACACCAGTGGAGAACCTGGAGGGTCAGGGGTCAGCTCTGAGAGCAGAACCCCCCAGGAATTACCTTAGTGAGATCATTTCTGGGTTGCGGGGAATCCAGACTCTGCCAGATGGGCAGGGGTCAGGAGACCTGCGCCAGTCAGACTCTTGTGTGGCCCTTGGGGACAGTGTGTCCCCTGAGGGACACACTAACTAAAATAGTTTGGTTTTAATGGACAATGCATTAAAAGGAATTACAAAGGCACTTCCCTACACAAAATCTGAATTGAAAATCTGCAGGCTATGAGTGCTAACTACTGCAAAAAACTCGATTTCATGTGGAAGGGCAAGGATGAATTATGAAGGTCGCAATCAAAAATGTAGGGATTCAATGTGATCCATTAGTGAGCAGTCAGAGTCTCGTCTTTGTGTCTATGGTGCTTTTCTTGGCTAAGGGGTAAGTGTGCCCCCCTGGAAGTCCTGGTGTGCCAGGCAATGGTTCAACTGCAGGGTGGTGACTCTGGGTTGGATGACCAGGTTCAGAGGGTAAACTCTGCCCTGGTGGGGGGTAGGTATGCCCCCAGGAAGTCCTGGCTTGCCAGGCAGTGGTCCAGTCTGTTGGTACAGACCCTGGACTGGAGGATCAGGTTCAGGGGGTAAACCCTGACCTGAAGGGGGGGGCGGGCGGTTTGCCCAATCACCCCCCCCTAGTGTGATTTCAAGGGGTATTCACCCTGAGGGAGGGGTGCAGAACCCTGAGAATAGACTCACCCCTGACCCCAGTGCAATCTAAGGGTATGGACCCTGGATTGGAAGGCCAGGTTCAGGGTGTCCCCTAACACACCCTCCGAAGACTGCTACTGAAAGCAAAAGCATCCACTTCAGAAATGCAGCACTATTGGGTGTATTAATACGTCATGAGATGGGTGTAGTGATTGCATGCCTTCCTTTCCTTATTCAATAGGGAAACTTCTTCAGCTCACAGCACTGACTGATGTCTATTTTCAAATGCAGATGCAAATGTCTCTATGATGAAATCTTCATTTGGAAAATTACTCTTCAAAAAATCCTTAATTTATCTTTGAACATGTTGACAGATCGGGAATATTTCAAGAAAAATATTTTTGTGACATTACATTCAATTCAAGTAAGTTGATATTTTTTAACTTCAGGAAAGAGACGTTGAATAATAGTTAATGTTTACATTTTTCCAAATGTTTGTTTGAAAACCTGAAAATACAAAATTATACCTTTTTTTCCTCTCTCCTTCCAAGGTTTGTAAGAATAAATCAGCCATATTAACTGTGATCAAACCCTTATGCACTGATGCTTTTGCTCCTCTTTTCCATGAGTTTGATAATGGGTCGAGCACAAGTCAGGGTTGTCACAGGAGGAGGACATCCCTCCACTGTTTTTAGAGAGTGGACACCACCCCCAAAGCCTAAAACTGAGGGAGGGGATCACCTGGGCCACTGAAAATACTTTCAAAAGGGGGCTATTCAGAAAGAAAAAAATAATAACTCTGCAGGCAAAAAAACATTACCTTCCAGTATCTTCATGTGTCCAAAATATACAGCGCACACATGGTAAATGCATGGAAAACTCAAATGCTTGACATCTTGGGCAAGGATAGGGCAGCGGCAAGACACACAAATTGCCTTGAGGCCGCCCAGTGTATTTCAAGAATGTATAAAAATAATAGTTTATAGTGATTAAAAATCCAATTCTATGATGAAGTTGAATTTTTACTAAATGTTTCGGAAAAGGTACTTTTTGAAATATACATTTTCCCTGCCTAAAGCCTCTGGAGGCCCATTAGTATTTGTTCTCCCACTGCTGAAGCCAGTAATTAGTATTTGAATAGGTATGAATAGGTGTGAATTGTCTCACCAGGAGCAAACAATAGGCTGACCTTAATGGGCAGAGATGACCTCTCCGATAGAATATGCAAAGTAAGAAATTAGGTAAGCAGGATTTCTCACTACCATTCCTTCCATACCAAACATGACAATGCCACTCCCTTCAGATCAGAAATTACCCTTTAAGGCATATAAGCAGGGGCGTAGCTTGGTCAGTAAGATTAGGGGATTGTGGGCTTCTGATGTTTTGACAATCAGACTGGCATGTAATGTTTAAATACACTGCACGACAAGCAGGGTGAATGGAGGCATAAGGGGCAGTGGAAAGCAAGAAAAATGTGGGTTGGTAGGGTTACTAAGTGAGGGAAAACACATTGTTTTGTAAAATTACCAATATTTTCGATGACTTTAAAAACTGAGAGGGAGAGAGTGTGTGTGCATTTTTGTCTGAATGTATGTAAACATTCCTGGTGAAATCCGGAGGACATCTCACCGTACTTGACTGAGAGCATCTGTACCTAACTATTTATCAGAAAATTCCTTTATTAGGGATTGTAGCACCCCACCCCCACCCCCCTCCGAAGCTAAGCCCCTGCTTATGAGAGAATCGGGCTTCAGAGTAGTGAAAAATTACTTTGGGGGATTTTCACACAAGGACACCTAAAACCTGCACACACATGTCCTTCTTTTTACTTACATAGCACCCTGCCCTGTGGGCTACCCAGAGGTTACCTTAGGGGTGACTTATATGTAATAAAGGAAACATTTGCACCTTGGCAAGGAGTTTTAAATGCCAAGTCAAAGTGGCAGTGAAACTACACACAGGCCTTGCAAGAGCAGGTCTGAAACATGGTTAAAGGGCTACTTTTGTGGGTGGCACAATCAGTGATGCAGCTCCACTGGTAGCATTTAATTTACAGGCCCTGAGCACATGTAGTGCACTTTACTAGGGACTTACAAGCAAATTGAACATGTCAATTGAGTATGAGCCAATGTTACCACGTTCTAAGTAGATAGCACATGCACTTTAGCACTGGTTAGCAGTGGTAAAGTGCCCAGAGTCCTAAAACCAATCAAAATAGGGTAATAAAAAGAGGAGTAGGATGGCAAAAAGTTTGGAGTGAGCCTCCAGGAAAGTCCATTTTCCAACAAACACTTTAGCACTGGTTAGCAGTGGTAAGGTGCCCAGATTCCTAAAGCCAACCAAAATAAGGTAATAACAAGAGGAGGAGGATGGCAAAAAGTTTGGAGTGAGCCTTCAGAGAGGTTAATTTTCCAACAAATATAAGCCAGACCATGTTCTTAATGTTTAACCAAAAGCCTGGGCAAATAAATAACATCTGAATCAGAAAGCTTCACTTCAGGGTCTAATCTGAAGAAAACTATTACCGCGGGTATATGGTACATAAAGTGGAGCTCAATATCATTAGGCTGTAAAACCTGAGCAAAAATGACTAAAATGCTACTTAGATAGTTAACATGCACAAAAGTGCCTATTGGTAAGTTAAAGTAGGTTTTACATACGTAAGAGGTGGGGCACAGTGCCACCATGTTGGAATAGGCTGTTGCCTCATGCTCTACTAGTTGGTCTACTCTACAGCAGAGGCACAATCTATTGTAATAACCAACTGAAATCAATAAGCTTGTGTTTGCAAGAGCCTATACAATAACAAACTCTTACCTTAGGTGTCTTTGGGGAATATGATTTTCACATTACAAAGTGAATATCAAAGTAGTTCCTCTAATGAAAAAAGTTGACAAGGTGTCATGACTATCTGGGTGGTACTGCTGCCCCATCTCTAGCACCAGTCACAGTTTGGCTAAAACATTTGTAAATAGGGTATAAAAATGTCCTATTTGGAGTCCAATTTAAAATAAAATTTAAATGTATTCAATGCTTCCCCCTTAATCATCAGCATGAAGCTGATTCATGTGTGATCGCCTCCATTTCTCTTTGTAAGAAGAAATTAGAGGTGCTTCTGTCCAATATCCTCTGTTCTTCAAATAATTTTATTCACAGTGGTCTGAAATGACCCACTGCTGACTACCCACTGCTGACTACATAAAAAGCAATGTCCCAGGATCACTCAAGATGGTTAAATAAGTCTCCTCATTTGTGGAATCCAGTAAATGAAAAGCATTATTATCTTTCATTCAAAAAGCTACATGAACTTTAAATGTGTTCTTGAAAGGTTAGTAGTTTACATATAAAATGACTTGGAAAAATTCCCTTGAGTTCCATAGAGATTTTTGGAAATGGCCCTTTCTGCAGGGTTTCCCCTGGCTTTTTGTTTCTGACCTCCTGTTTTTGATCCTGTGCTGATGTTTGTTTTTGCTGTCTTTAGGGCTCTGGGTACTGTACCACTGCTGGTCAATGCTAAAATGCAAGTGCTCTATGTCTAACTTGTATTGGGTGATTGGTTTATCCTTGATTGGCATATTTGATTTACTAGAAAGTCCCTAGTATAGTGCACCATGGGTGCCCAGGTCTTGTAAATCAAATGCTATTAGTGGGCCTGCAGCACTGATTGTGCTGCCCACATGAGTAGCCCTGTAAATATGTCTTGGACCTGCTACTGCAGTGTCTATTTGTGCAGTTTTGAACTGCAAGTTCGACCTGGTAAGTGCACAGACTTGCTAGGCCCATACCTTCCTTTTTACATGTAAGTCACCCCTAAGGTAGGCCCAGGCCAGCCCAGAGGCAGGGAGCAGTGTATTTAAAAGGTAGGACATGTACTGTTGTGTTTTACCAGTCCTGATAGTGAAATATTGCTAAATTCAGTTTTTACTATTGCAAGACTATCTCCCACATAGGGTAACATGGGTTTGAAATATCTTTTTAATGTAAGTTCCCATTGGGAGCTGATGGAGATATGGAGTTTGGGGTCTCTGAAAACACAATTTAAAAATACATCTTTTAGTGAAGTTGTTTTTTAAATTGTAAGTTTCAAAAAGCCACTTTTTGAAAGTGGAAATTTTCTTGCTTAACCATTCTGTGCCTCTGCCTGGCTGTGGAATACACGTCTGGGTCAGAATGACAGTTGGGCTTTTTCTGACTTTACTTTAGACAGTCACATAAAGGAAGCTGAGGTGTGCCCTGCATATGATGATGGGGTTTCCTGAGCTAGAGATGTAGGAGGAGCTGACACTTGCACCTGAATAGGGCTGTGCTTGTCCTTACACGAACCAATCTTCAACCCCCTGGAGTGTGTCTGGGCCCAGGGCAGGAAAGGTAGGGTCTTGTGCACTACAAATACTTTTCTTTGAAGTTTCCCTACTTCAAAAGCAGAAATGGGTATAAGTACTGGACCTCTGAGCCCACAAAGTGAGAACACTTCTGGAATGAGGATATTCTGCCAGGAAGAAGAGCTGGATGCCGTAGGAGGGACTGCAACCCTGCCTGTTACTTTGTTGCGCTGGGCTGCTGTTTGCTGCTTCTGTCCTCCCATTAAGAAGTCTCAGGGACATCAAAGACTTCACCTGCCAGTTTGTAGGGTCTTTTGCTTGCTGAGAGTCCTGACTTGCCAAGTTATGCCAACTGCAGACCCTGGGCCCCTGGAAGTGTAAGCTGGTGACCTGAAGGAGAAGATTCATGCACAGAGACGCCGCAGCAGAAAAATTGATGCAGCACCTTTCCACGCCTGGAGAATTGATGCACTGTCTGTCTCACAGCTGCAGAATCGACACAATGCCTGTTTCCTCATGGCTCCATCAACACAGCTGCCTGGATTTTCAATGCATCATCCCCGGGATATCAATTTCCCATCAACCCTACACCACAGTAAGAAACTGAGGCTGCATGTCTAAAACTCAATGCATCCCCTTTCTTGTGAGGAAAGAATTGACACATCACCTCACCTGACAGGAGGGAACTGACGCATCACCTCTTCTGCAAGGAAATAATTGACACATCACCTCCCCTGCGCAGTAAGGAACCGATGTAACGCTTTGCTTTACAGCACCTCAACTCTCCTGCAGCCTGCATCGTCTTTCTTTTTGACACATCCCAGGTACTTTGTACTAAAAATATACAACCATTGATTCCTATGGATTAAGACTCATTAGAACATCTAAAAAGTGATATCTTTAATTGTGCATATTGGATGTTTGTCATTTTTGTCTTGTTTTACTCATATAAATATTGGCTATTTATCCACTTGTGTGGACTACTTTTTCGGTGTTTTCACTGTGTTGCTATGTGCGTGTACGAATGCTTTACTCATTGCCTCTGAGATAAGCGTGACTGCTCATGCCAAGCTATTAAGGGGGTGAGCAGGAGTTAGCTGTGTGATTCACTTACCCTGACTAGAGTGAGGATCCTTACTTGGACAAGGTGCAAACCACTGCCAACTATAGATCTCATTTCTAACAGAGATCATGCGCTAGATTGGTAAAAATTAGAACTATTTCCATAATTCTTTTAAAGCAATTGCCTGAAATGTAATCCAGATGAAACTGAAATTCTTTTTTGGAGCAAACTGCTTTTCTGATGTGAGTAGATGGTGGCCAGCTGGATTAGGTCTCTCTCCTACTTTTATTTTTAAAGTGACAAATCTGGGTATAAAGTTTGATACCCACGACTCATTTGTGCCTCAAATTCAGAATATCTCATGCCTCTCTTTTGATAAACTCAAGTCCTGAAAAAGAATGCTTCACCTAGTTCCGAAAAATAATTGAAAGGCTGTTATTCTTGCTGTAGCAACCTCTAGATTGGAGTATGCCAATAACTTGTATCTGGGTGTTTGTGCTTATTTGATTTACAGCTTTCACATTCTTCAGAATGCAATGGCAAGACTGATTCTGAGAGTACTGTTTTGGCAATCTGTCACTCCATATTTAAAATGTTTGCACTGGTTACCAATGACCTTTAATTTAATGCCCTAACTTTCACCTACATAGTCTTTTCTCAGGTAGGTTGGAGAAAACAAAAAGTATATACGTAACAAAAAGACACAAGCTGTACTACCAACCAAATCTCTTAGTTCCAATAACCTGATCTTGCTGCAAGTCTCTAAAATACTTTAAGCCATAAGAGGGGGCAGATCTTCATAGCTCATAACTAAAAGTTGGAATGCCCTTCCTCTTGCTTAAAGAAATGCTTCCTCTGAATTCATTTTGAAAAATAATTTTCTGGTTATCAGACCTTCTTTTAGTGCCTGAAGATATTATTTTGGAATAGGGAGTGCATGGAGTGATGAGGTGTTAGAATGGATGGAGTGATGTTAATTAGTTACACAGGGGTATATGAATGGTTCTGGCCCTTGTGTTTTTATGCTATTCCTGTTCTATGGAGGGCAGTGGTGCAGGAACAATGCATGGAGTTGCAATTGGAGAACGAAATGTGGTGCAAGGAGCAATAGGTATATAGGGAGGAATGAAAGTTCTGAGAAGGAAAGTGCACAGAGGACTGGAGTGTGAGAAGCCAGGCACGGCATCCTTCTGAGTGATCTCAAGGATAAGGAGGGCGGCTTATCAGGTCACTGGAATTTGAATTGTACTGCGTTACCCTGAGGAAGTTCACATGTAGTGAACTAAATGCGTTGGCTGTTTTTCTTTGGTGTATTGAAGTAAATAAAGACTGTGTTGGAGCATCGTGCCTGCATGATTCTATGTTTCCTTGAATTCCGTTGGTGCCCCTCCATCTATAATATATAGTATTTCTTTTGCGTTATTAATCATGTGTGCACTGTACAAAGTGGGTCAAAATGGTTCTGCACATATGTGAGCAAGTTCAAGGGATTTGGCTGAAACACGTTATGCCAGAACATGAAGGATTTCTTCAACAACCATAAGTGGAGAGCACTGAATGTGTCTGTGCCTGGTCCATTTTGGAAGTGACTGGATTCACAGAAGCATCAGATGTCAGGACCAGAGGTGAGGATTATGCAGTCCATTCTTTCCCTTTATTATTATAGCAAGTTCAAAGTTCAAGTAAAAAAACACTGTAAAACACCACATCGCATGAGTCCAGGAACATTCCCATGGTAACCGTAAACCAATGGTAACGCTGTCCGAATGTCCATATAAATGCGTGTCAGTTCCACCCCTTCCTCTTTCTAAAATGCTGATCCTTCAGTTAAGTCCCTCACTTCCTTAACACTTTGTTAAGTGTTGCCGGGCTGTTTGTCTTGTTTTGTTATATTAACGCTTTTGTGCTTTCTCATAATATTGCTTTTCACTCACTGCTTAACCGCTTCATTCTTTTGCAGCATGTGGTAGGCTTCGGCCAGAGCGCACGTTTTCTAGTACCTCACGCATCCTGTGTGAGTTTGCGCTACTCATAGGATTTGTCAGGCGTGCCGTGGCCTGTTTCTTGCACACTTTCCACAGCTCTGTTCAGGCACATGGCGCACTTTAGGGAGCAGGCGAATCCAACCCTCAGCCCTCATTTGGGTCGTCTGTTACCACCTTCCTCCCTGCCAATCCTCGCTGATGCCGCATAGCAGCAGTAAGATACCAATTTGTGGTTTCCCAATTTGGGAGGGGGAGGTGATACCAATGATGAGGGCTCACCGTATAAGGGGTGCAACTTGGGTAGGCCGAGTCACCTGACCTTGACTATCTCAGGTTCTTTTGATGGGGAACGAGTGGACACTGACATGTTCAACCCAGAAGACATAAGCCAGCCAAGGTCTTCTGAGTGGGTCCCGAACAGAAAGAGGCCGAGTACTTGACAAGTAAAATCAGTCACCCCTGGTTAAAGAGGTGTGTTCCCGCTTGCATGCGGAGTGCCCTAGACTAGCCTTGGAGGACAAGGTGGCAGCCACTTCCAATATTGATCCTAAGCTAAGTAAATTTTTCCAAATATATGAGAGACCCTAAAAAAGGAATCAATCGCTCCTGGCGCGCATGCCAGGATAAGCTCCTGGATGTCTTATGGCCCCTGACTAAGATAATAGAGTTGGCCGAGCACTCCAAACAGTTGGGATCCTCCCTACCCACTGAAATTTTGGTGGGTTGGGCACAGCGGGCAGTCTGTCTTCTCGGAAATGCTAACTGTGCACTCTCAGTGGAGAGAAAACAATCTCTCTTGATAAAACTCAACCCCAAACTTGGGGAACTCATCGAAAGCAGGGCCAATAGCGCAAGGCAACCTTTTCTAGGAAACCCATAGTGAAGGAACTTGGAAAGCTTGTTTCCACTTTCTCAGCACTGGAGAAGAAGCAATCGTCTATCAAGAAAATATTCCCTAGGAAGGTTTTCTATGGGGCTGGAAGAGGTAGGGGTCACTCCTCCGGCCACCACCTCCAATTAGGCCCCTCTGGAGGATAGGCCTGCCACAACAATTAATGGAATGATGGCTGACACACACTTTCTTCCCCAACTGGGGAAGAGAGAAGGGCAGACCCAACCATGCCACCAGAGGAGGAGCTAACACCCCAGGAGGCGTTAATGGTAAGCAGTACCCTTTTTTTCCCTCTAAGACTGTGAGGGAAATTGAGACTGTTTACCCACAGAAGGGCAAAGATCACTTTGGATCCCTGGGTGCTGGAAAGGGTCAAAGGCTTTCACGAAGAGTTCTACAGGACTCCGGTTGTTAGAAAACTTCTGATATATTTTTCCCTACAGGAAGCAAATTTGATCGATACAGAGGTCCAGGAACTACTCCCCAAGGTAGCTAACACCTGGATAAATCTCAATCCATTGGGCTTTTAGAGCAACCTTTTCATGGTGGAAAAGAAGGACAAGGGATTTCAACCGGTGATAAACCTAAAAGTTCCAATGGAGGAATCAGATCTACGAGTTCCAGTCTTTACCGTTTGGCCTTTGCCCGGCTCCATGGTGCTTTACGAAGCTCCTGAAACCTATTGTGGAGACTGTACATAGTTCGGAAGTATCAGGGCATCGGGTTGATCATATCCTGCTAATGAATTAATCTCACATCCAACTAGTGGACCATCTGAACACGACTATTGCACTATTGCCGGACTTCAGGTTTGTCATCAATGAAGAGAAATGGGAACTGACGCCATCTTAGTCAATGGCTTTCCTGGGGTTCCTGATAAACCCCACTTTAGCTACGTTGAAACTTCTGGAACAGAAGATCATCAAGATCAAGAAGGAGCTTCTCAAAGTACTCAGGAGGCACAGGATATCTCTCAAATAACTAGAGAGGATAGTTGGATTGTTGTCCTCTTTGATCCAAGTTATCTTACCGGGACCCCTGCACTACAGGGCCCTTCAAGCCTGAAAGGCACTGTACGTACTCTGAGCTGGTTATGACACTGTCACCGGAGGCCAGAACGGAGATTCAATGGTGGATATACCACATGGAGGCATGGAACATGCGAGTGATCTTTGGCTCTCTTCCGGAACTGCTGATAATAGAGTTGGATGCCAGCCAACTGAGCTGGATTGACAGATGTGGAGAGATATCCATGGGAGGCCAGTGGACGCAGGAGGAGTTGAATTTGCACATCAACTGCCTGGAACTTCTTGTGGGTTACTTTGCGATCTGGTCTCTTACTCAGGACACAATCTCATGATGCATTGTTCTGAGGATTGACAATACAACAGTGGTCCAGTACAGATTCGGGGGTACCAGCTCCAGAGCACTAGCAAAACTGGCCAAGGACTTTTGGCACTATTGCTTCCAGTGACAGATCTCAGTGACAGCAGAATACATCTGGAGTCCCAAAACATGGTGGCAGACTGGAATTCCAGGCATCTCAAGGATTCCAGAAAGTGGCAACTGGATCCATCGGTCTTCAAAGGCCTAATGGAACGGTGGGGACATTGCAATGTGGACCTCCTCACATCCAGATTGAACGCACACCTTCCCAGATATTTCAGTTGGAGATGGGAGTCTGGAGCAGAGGCCATAGATACCTTCCTGCAAGATTGGACACCGGGGCAGGCCTATGCATTTCCTCCTTTTCTCCTGATCCCCAGAGTGGCGGCTCAAGTTCGGACACAGAGAGTGCCCCTGGTACTCATCACCCTGATTTGGAGATCACAAGCATGGTTCCCCACACTTCTAGAACTGTCATTGATGGAACTTCTGAGACTGCCATCGTTGCAAGGGATCCTATGGGATTCTTCCGAACATGCTCATCCTTTAGTGATGCAAGGTCACCTGAACCTAATGGCATGGAGGATTTCAGGGGACAATGGCAGGACATTGTACTTTTGGAGGAAGTTTACAATCTCATCAGACAGGCATGTGCTCCCAGCATGGCCAAGATATATAAATCAGTTTGGAACCGATGATCCCATTGGTGTATGAAGAGGCATCTGGATATTGGGGGAGCCTCGATACTACATAGAATCAATTTCCTTGCAGACCTAATCAAATCGTGTCTGGCTTATCACACAGTGAATTCTTTCAGATCTCAGCAGGACACCTTCCCATCAATAATATTCCAGTGGGGGAACACCCTTGGGCTTGTAAACTTCTTAAAGGCATCAGAATGTCTAGGCACCTGGAACCCAGATACTCTGGTATATGGGACGTCAATGGAGTTCTTCATCTCCTCTCAGAATGACAGGATAACCAATTCTTGTCCAGGAAGGAGATATCAATGAAAATGGCCATGCTTTTATGCCCCATCGTCTGAAAGAGGGTCTCGGACGTCTGGGCCCTTGACATCCCTGCAAGAGTATTTACCCCTGATGGGGTTACATTTACTATATCTAGACGGACCAAAACAAATACCAGGTCCGAATCATATCCTAAGTTGAAAGTCATCCTAAACTCCCTGGTGTGAGATACCTTAAGGCATACAAGGAAATAATGACAGAAATAGGACCACCAGGTGAGAAACAATTGTTAATTGCCATCAAGAAGCCACACAAGGCAGTTTGTTCCCTGTCTATTGCCAGGTGGGTAGGATGGATTATGTCAGAGGCGGGTATTGACGTTCGCCTTTTGGTGCACACTCTACCAGAAGTGCCATGGCTTCTAAGGCGATCCAGGTAGGTGGCAGGCTGGAAGATATTATGAATGCGGTTGACTGATCATCAGAATCCACCTTTAAGAAATTCTATTTCAAACCTATTAATGAAGTTGCATCACTGGTGGTGAGTAAGCTTTGAACATGCATAATCCTCGCCTCCGGTCCTGATATAGAAAAAAAGTTAAAAGCACTAGAAAAACTCATGCTCATTGAGCAATTGAAGTGGTTGGAGCACTGATCATTATTAAAATGCCTCAAAGTTGGATGTATTCCAAGGTGCTTGAGGGTATTGATTGCTCCAGGTTTCGAGAAGCCCCATCCTGAAATTCTCAAAGATTGGAAGGAAAGCAACATCAAGGCAGCAAACTGACTTGTAAAGATTTTTGTGAAGTATGCTGAGATAGATCAAATGGCCTTGCAGAAACAGACAGATCAACGTAATGAAGAACTCAGGGACTTATCTACAAAGAATTGGCGCAGGGCAACACCCCCAAGTCATTTTGCTACACTGCTCTATGCCAATTTGAAAGGCCAGATATGCACCGTTTCTACAAGATATGGTGCATTCCTGTCCTTTCAGCCACTGCTGGCACATAAATTGCAGCCATGTGCCAATGCAGGTTGTTGACATGATTGTTTTTGTGCAGGAAGTGCACAAAAACAATTACAAGAGGTGTTTTCCTTATTCTGTGGGTGCTGCAGTGGAAAGAGGAAAAAACAAGGAGAAATGTAAACATTTCTAAACATTTCTCCTTGTTACGCCTGCTCTGGGGAGGTGTACGTTTTTAGGCTCTGCCCATGATTTACGCTATGTTGTAAATCTGAGGCAGGCTCAAAAATCATGGGTGTTGAGTTGGAACACCCACAGCAACCCCCATGGCATGCCTCCCTGATGCAGAGTGCCCATTTGAAAAAGCAGGAAGAAGTTCATAAATCCAGGAAAGCACAAACGTTTCATAAAGACAAGATGGATTATGAAAAAGGTCACCTTTGCAAGGTGCTTTGACAACTTAAAATTACAAAGGTTACCTGAAGGTAATAGGACACTTCAGGAAAAAAAAATTAGTGAAACTGGCTCTGATTTGCATTCCGAAATTGAGATGGATACAGAAGAAGGTGCAAGAAGTCAATTAGTTGGCGTAAACAAGCCTTCAGCGATTGATGAATTGTATTTTTTAAGACTGGACTGGCAACAAATGCTCAGACTGAGGGGGGGTCAAAAATTCAAAACAGACAAAGGAGGTGGAAAAGAAGACAAAGGCGCGCTGCCCTACAGGGGCTTCCAAGTAGAAACAAAAGTGGAACCGACAGTAACTTGTTGTAGGAAGTTGGCTCTGTATATACTCTTTCAAAGTAAGAAATAGTGTGCACAGAGTCCATGGGTTCCCCTTAGAGGTAAGATAGTGGCAAAAAGAGATAATTCTAATGCTCTATTTTGTGGTAGTGTGGTCGAGCAGTAGGCTTATCAGAGGGTAGTGTTAAGCATTTGTTGTACACACACAGGCAACAAATGAAGAACACACACTCAAAGACTTACTCCAGGCCAATAGGTTTTTATATAGAAAAAATATATTTTCCTCGTTTATTTTAAGAACCACAGATTCAGGATTTACAAGTAATACTTCAAATGAAAGGTATTTCACTCAGGTATTTTAGGAACTTTGAATAATCACAATAGCATGTACAGTTTTGACAAAAATGGCAATAAGCTATTTTAAAAGTGGACACTGCAAAAATCAACAGTTCCTGGGGGAGGTAAGTAAATGTTAAGTTCACAGGTAAGTAAAACACTTACAGGTCTCAAAGTTGGGGCATAGGCAGCCCATCGTTGGGGGTTCAAGGCAACCCCAAAGTTACCACACCAGCAGCTTAGGGCAGGTCAGGTGCAGAGGTCAAAGAGGTGCCCAAAACACATAGGGGGTTATTCTAACTTTGGAGGAGTGTTAATCCGTCCCAAAAGTGACGGTAAAGTGACGGATATACCACCAGCCGTATTACGAGTTCCATAGGATATAATGGACTCGTAATACGGCTGGTGGTAAATCCGTCACTTTTCCGTCACTTTTGGGACGGATTAACACCTCCTCCAAAGTTAGAATAACCCCCATAGGCTTCAATGGAAACAGGGCTGCCCTGTTTCCAGTCTGCCAGCAGGTAAGCACCCCCTTCTTCGGAGGGCAGACCAGGGGGGTTTTGTAGGGCACCGGGGGGGACACAAGCAGGCACAGAAAGTACACCCTCAGCGGCACAGGGACTGCCGGGTGCAGAGTGCAAACAGTCGTCGGGTTTCAGATAGGAATCAATGGGGAGACCCGGGGGTCTCTTCAATGATGCAGGCAGGCACAGGGGGGGGCTCTTTGGGGTAGCCTCCACCTGGGCTAGGCAGAGGGTCGCCTGGGGGTCGCTCCTGCAGTGGAGTTTGGTTCCTTCAGGTCCTGGGGGCTGCGGGTGCAGTGCCGGTTCCAGGCGTCGGGTTCCTTGTTACAGGCAATCGCGGTCAGGGGCAGCCTCTGGATTTCCTCTGCAGGCATCGCTGTGGGGGATGAGGGGGGTCAACTCAGGTTACTCACGGGCTCGCAGTCACCGGGGAGTCCTCCCTGTAGTGTTAGTTTTTCGCAGGTCTAGCCGGGGGTGTCGGGTGCAGAGTGGAAAGTCTCACGCTTCCGGTGGGAAACGTGGGGTCTTTAAAGTTGCTTCTTTGTTGCAGAAAGTTGCAGTTTCTTGAACAGGGCCGCTGTTCTCTGGAGCTTCTTGGTCCTTTAGATGCAGGGCAGTCCTCTGAGGCTTCAGTGGTCGCTAGTCCCTGTTGGATGCGTAGCTGTTGCAGTTTTCGTCGAAGTAGGGAGACAGGCCGGTGGGGCTGGGGCCAAATCAGTTGTCGTCTCCATCTTCACTGCAGGGCTTCAGGCCAGCAGTCCTTCTTCTTCTTTAGGTTGCAGGAATCTATCTTCCTCGGTTCTGAGAGCCCCTAAATACTGAATTTAGGGGTGTGTTTAGGTCTGGGAGGGCAGGGGGCAGGGAGGCTGGCAGCTGATGGCGAAGAGAGGGGCAGGGCCCCGCCCCTTGCAAGCCACACCCGGTCGGGCCACTTCCGCGGGAGTCCACGGGGGCTGCTGCTACTGTTGCAGTTGCCCCTCCCTCACGGCTTCTGCGGAAGGCGGAAGGCAAGGCTCCGTACTCCGTAGTCTGTGCTCCAGACACCTGCTGTGCCTGCTGCTCCTGGTGCACTGACAGACGTGCTGACGCGGATGCGGATGCACGACTCTGGTTCCGGTTCAGAGGGAGGATCCTGCTTTCAGGTTATGTTGCCCCGTCACTCAACGAACCCGGAAGTCTTGCAAATTCAGGCTGCCTGGCCTTCACGTAACTGCCATCAGGGACTGGGTTCTACTTTGAAGGGCAGTTTATCTGACATGCTAAAGCTAGTGCTGGAGACGGAACAGAGACAGTGTTGTTCAGATAGTGGCTAGGGAGGGAAGATATTTTTATATAGGCAGGTCACCAAAAACGTTGCCTAATAATGCGGTGCAACTTCCTCATTCGCAATATTCAGGACAGGAGGATGGAAGCCATAAATAAACCCTTGCCACACCGACACAGGGAAGCAATTACGGAAGAAGCCGGCTCAGCTACCACCCTAGGAGCAGACTCAACTGAAAACACACCTAGCACTGTGCACGCACCCATCCAAAGTGATCTGGGCCCATCTGTGGGCGAACAGTCTCAATATACCTCCCGATCTTAGAGGGGAAAAAAGGGTACTGCTTACCAGTAATGTCTCCTGGGGCAATAGCTCTTCCTCTGGAGTTACTGCGAGGAACGTAGAAGCTGGTATGAATGGAGTATCAGTCTCCCCATAAATATCCAGATGCATTGTACAAATAATATCTTGCTCTGAGATTGGTTCTAGAATGCAAAAAGTTTCATTTTCTAATTCTGTAAGCTCTTGCATCAGTTCAATATCTGAAATTTGCAAATTTTTCTGGTCAAGATTATCTGTTGAGAGTTGTCAATGGCTGCATTTACCCTTTTGTTGGTAGTATTTCATCAGTTTTAGTTTGCAAATTAACTTGTAAATATCTACTCGCATCTGATGAGTTAAATGAACTCTCCAGGCAAAAGGTAGGCCTATTGACAATCTCCTTTGCTGAGCTTTAGGCAACACAGTTTTGAAAGGTTGATAATAGTGTAAGTGTTTTCACAAGTGTAAGGAAATGCCTCCTTGGCATGGTTACCCCCTGACTTTTTGCCTTTGCTGATGCTAAGATATGATTTGAAAGTGTGCTGGGACCCTGCTAACCAGGCCCCAGCACCAGTGTTCTTTCTCTAAACTGTACCTTTGTCTCCACAATTGGCACAACCCTGGCACTCAGGTAAGTCCCTTGTAACTGGTACCCCTGGTACCAAGGGCCCTGATGCCAGGGAAGGTCTCTAAGGGCTGCAGCATGTCTTATGCCACCCTAGGGACCCCTCACTCAGCACATACACACTGCTTGCCAGCTTGTGTGTGCTGGTGGAGAGAAAATGACTAAGTTGACATGGCACTCCCCTCAGAGTGCCATGCCAACATCATACTGCCTGTGGCACAGGTAAGTCACCCCTCTAGCAGGCCTTACAGCCCTAAGGCAGGGTGCACTATACCACAGGTGAGGGCATATGTGCATGAGCACTATGCCCCTACAGTGTTTTAGCAAAACCTTAGACATTGTAAGTGCAGGGTAGCCATAAGAGTATATGGTCTGGGAGTCTGTCAAACACGAACTCCACAGCACCATAAGGGCTACACTGAAAACTGGGAAGTTTGGTATCAAACACCTCAGCACAATAAATGCACACTGATGCCAGTGTGCACTTTATTGTAAAATACACCCAGGGGGCATCTTAGAGATGCCCCCTGAAAACATACCCGACTTCCAGTGTGGGCTGACTAGTTTTTGCCAGCCTGCCACACACCAGACATGTTGCTGGCCACATGGGGAGAGTACCTTTATCCCTCTGTGGCCAGGAACAAAGCCTGTACTGGGTGGAGGTGCTTCTCACCTCCCCCTGCAGGAACTTTAACACCTGGTGGTGAGCCTCAAAGGCTCACCCCCTTTGTTACAGCACCACAGGGCATCCCAGCTAGTGGAGATGCCCGCCCCTCCGGCCACTGCCCCCACTTTTGGCGGCAAGGCTGGAAGAGATAATGAGGAAAACAAGGAGGAGTCACCCCCCAGTCAGGACTGCCCCTTAGGTGTCCTGAGCTGAGGTGACTCTTACTTTTAGAAATCCTCCATCTTGTAGAAGGAGGATTCCCCCAATAGGATTAGGGATGTGACCCACCCCCACAGGGAGGAGGCACAAAGAGGGTGTAGCCTCCCTGTCTCCCTCATGACTCAAGAGATTCTGGAGGCCCAGAGTGTGGCCCAGAGTGTGGCTCCAACCCTCAGCAGCCCACCAGCAGCTCTCTGGTAAGCAGTGCTCCTGCCCTTGCACCTCCCTGGTCCCCCTGGTCCCTGGGTCACAGAACAGTATCGCGGCACAGCCCTGCACAGCCCAGCAGAGCCCTGCTCAGCCCAGCCTAAGGCGAGGTCGGGTGCAGGTTGCAGGATTCAGGGTGAGAGTGAGGGGTTGAGGAGGGGTGCCCGAGGTCCCTCGTGGTCCCACCAGTGCCAGGAAAAGAGCCTGAAGTGCTGGGGGTAGGGCACAGGGCAGCCAGGACAGTGTTGTTGCCCTCCCCCGCTACCCACTCACCTCACCGCCTTGCCTACCAGCGCATCAACTCACCGACCCATCACCTGGCCACAGCTTTAGGCAGCATGCTCGTGCCCCTCTACAGCCTCCACCACTCACTGAATGCCAGGCGTCTGGCACCGGTCACATCTCACGGACGTGGAGGAGAGGCAGCGCTCAGCAACGTAAGCCGGCTTGGCCAAAAGATCACAGTGTAACAGAGAGGCAGAGACAGCGAGAGGGGGAGCCAGGGACCAGGAGCTCGCTAGGTGCGGTGCGGGACCCCAAGACCGTCCTGCACACCAACCTCCATAGCGACCTGCGACCCTCATGGGCAATGCCCAAAAGGAAATATAATACCAAGGACAAGGAATGGGGGATTGCTCGCCCCCACAACCAAAACATCCAGGAGGACGCCCCACTAACCCGTCAGCCGACAGAGAGCCCGAAGAGGCAGAGCCGCTCCCAGAGCAGGTAGCTGCACAGGCACAGGCCAGACAGGTCCGACTTGAAGGAAGGGACTCCATAGTTCGATTCCTGCACAGAACGGCAACAGTGAGTCCAGAGTGGGGAAGAGAGCATGTAAGGTCGCATGCAACAGAGGAGGAAGTCGACAGCCGGACTATCATAGAGGAGCAAATCCCCGCACATGGCATGAGCTCGCCAGATACATCTACAGACACAGACAGTCCTACAGAAGGGTCCAGAGCCCACAGATCCCTCTCATGCCCAGCTCTGCTAACAACTGGCCACCACGACTCGTCAGTCTATAACGCCTCCCTGTCACAAGCTCGCACCGCTGCCACCCTTGAGCAGTGTCATTTCCACCACAGTAGACAGTACCATTCAGTGTTATAATTCTGCAGTGGATTGCCCCCCTTCAGCGGTCTCACCACAACCATCACTGTACAAAGATCTATTTGTTACAGCAGACACGGCCAACTAGTACACCAATAAACCCGAGGAACACAAACCAGCAATGAACAATGTCACCACAATTGCAGAAGTAATGGGCGAACCTGAGTGGTCACCGGTGCAAGCGGAGCAAGCCGAGCAGACGGAGACAGCCAACCCCCCAGAGCTTTCACCCTGTGGCAAACCAACAACTTTGCCAATCATCAAAGGGAGGTCCAGCTTCACAGAACAGGAGCTAGGGGCACTATCCGAGCAGTTCCTCAGCAACTTAGAGGAGCAGATTAACAGAACTCTTTCTCTCACTACAACAGCAACACCAACAACAGCAACAAAACACCATGAAAAGGACGAGGCTGGAGGTGGCCAATCGGTTAGAACAAATCCTGGGTGTCCCACAAATGCTCAAGAGCTGGCGGCCATTAGAGCCTCTCAGGACTTCATGGCCAGGGCACTGCTATGTCAGTCTAACAAGATGGAGCTCTAACTGGACCTATTTCAGTTGCTGGCCACAAACCTGCTTGATGTTAGAACAAAGGTAACAAATATCGAGAATCTCCTTGCCACTACAATGATGGGAGCTCAAAGTCCGTCCTCTTCGTTCCTTGAAAAACTATGCGACCTACAGATCATTCTCCGTGAATTAGTAGAAGCAGTCAAGTTAACAGCAAGCACCGATAAAGCCACAATACCCACCTTACCCCTCCCAAACAGCCCACATCAAAGGCCAAAATATTGCCATAGCAAGAGCGAATACAAGCAGCTCACTATGTCAAGACGCTGGGGTGAACGGCCTCCCCTTGAGCACCATACCCAGCCCAAGCAGAGACACAATGTCCCGCGTAGGAGAAAAACTGGCAAACACAGCCGAAGGCAAGACTACAACTCTCGGTGAATCCATGATATCACGTACCCTCCCCACTAACTCCACCCAAGAGCCATCTACAGCCCTTACAAAGAGAACAAGAAAGAAATTTAAAAAACAAGCCAGGAAACAGAAGACCCAAGTTAGATCAGTCAAAGGGCATAAAACAAGCAACGTCTCAGAAGCAACAAAAATCAAGGGCACTGTAAAGTACTTCCCAGTGTTTCAGGCACGCACCTCACCAATAGCCCAGCAACATGAACACGAGGAGGAACTGGAAATGGCCCTGCGACACAGGGAAGGGAAAGTTTCACCTTCCTCTTCGCGGTCTTCGCCCCAGGCTCAATTACAAGATCAAACAGTAGCGCAAATCACGTTGACCTCCTCCTGGGGCCATGGCGTAGGTGAAACAATCGGGTCGGGCGCAACCTCAGCTACCAGGAATAGCGGCCCATTCGCGTTGCCCACCAGCCCAGGGTCCCAGCCCTCCTTCAAGGACCAAAAGACTCAACACGCAAGGCCCTCCCCGCAAACATTTGCGGAAAGGCCCGTAATAGATTGTACCCCCACGGAAGGGGCAAGGAAGAATACAGTGTCACATAGAACACATATTAATTACCAAGAGCAGCAAATGGCCACGGGGAGGGCACAACTATTTCAGCCCACAGAAACAGCTCAAATCACTGCTCCAGTGACTAACAGAGAGCCTGCTCTCCTCCCAGTGGTAAACTCAATACACTACGCCTCCAATGGCAGAGGTTCCACTCACTGGGCCAGCTCGGAAGCACTGCCAGTTGTGGGTCAAACTACATTAGACCCTGTAGAGCAGGATTCTCTGGACCTCATGTTTATTCCATATTATACCTCAAATAGAGGAAATTTATTGCAACAATTTACTCAGATTCCTTCTCTCAGGCATATTACCTCGGAAGATATGGAATGGGTAAGGTTTGTGCCACCGGCACTGAATGGAAAAAACAAGATCACTAAAACGTCTTGGAAAATGGCGGCACAGAGAACAGCAGTCTGGGAAGCAAGGGAGCTGATCGCAGGCTGTGGCATCGAACTACACATCCCCCCACTTGATAAATACCCATATATCGTCTTAAACACTGCTCCCTCACAAGAGCGGAAATTGGTTTTAAGAGGCTCAGGTGGGGGGTAGAATCACGCGATCAATAGAACTGTGGCTCAGCAGACCGTAACCATAGTCTGCGCACAAAACAGAAGAGAAGTCCACACAGTTACACAAACACACCCGCAAAGCAAGCGGAGGGATCAGGAAGAGCCAATGTCTTGGCCCTAGCACCATGGGGACCATAGAGCACCACCATACACAAGCAGTGAAAACTCTGTCCATTCTGTCATGGAATGTGGCAGGCTTCAAGAGTATCTGCAGATCTGGGGTGCCAATGTCCTATTTAAACTCCAATAACATTATTTGCATGCAAGAAACCTGGGAATGAGCTCCTTCTCTATTGCCAGGCTATTATGAAATCTTCCAGTCAGCCACGCGTCCCAGCATTTATGGTAGACCATCTGGTGGATTATCCATCTTTATTAAACATGCGTTCACCTGGTAACTACTGAGCACACCATCAACAGCAAAATGGCCCAAGTAATAACAATCAGCGGTGTGACCATTGACAAGAAATACGTGGATCTCATACTAATTAACTGCTACATAAATGCTCCAAGCAATTCCAAAGAAGAATTAATTATTGAACTCCTGTAAAGCTTGGAAAGGGTCATCTTCAGCCACCCCAGTCACAAAATAATTATAATGGGTGATTTTAACATACAGGGGCTTGATGCAAACACAGAGGACTTCCCTTTGGACAGAGGCCCTCAGCTATTCCAAAACTTCTCCACAACCTTTAGTCTATCGTCAGCCCGACAGGAGCAAAGGGACAATCAGATTGGGTGACTCCTTCCTCCATCTTTTAAGGGTGGCTCTACCATCGATTACATCTACCTATCGGAAAAGCAGAGCATCAGCCACATTGAAATTACTGAGAGGGTGGAGAGTGACCACAATCCACTGAAATGTACAATTGAACTTCAAGCTCAAGCAGCCGAACAGCAGGTAGTGGTAGGGGTTTCAACGGGCACAGAGCTAGCTCATCTGGTGAGAAGAATCAAATGGAGACCTGAAGATGCTTCCAAAATAACCCTATGGCTAAGTGCCCAGCTACGGGCACCAACTACATCCCTAAAATGGTGGACGAAGTTGGTGGATGATCTGCACAAACTGCTGCTGAGCAACTCGCGGTACACTCAAGCTACCTTCCCGGCCCAAAGAGGCACAACAACACACATGGACAACAACTTGCTCGAAAAAAGGCAGGCACTCCGCAGAGCCCTACGCAGACATAAGCAAAAGCCCACACCAGACACAGCAGTGCAGGTATCAAACAGCAGAAGTTCCCTTAAGAAACTGGTATGGGAGCACAAGGGGGGAAAAGACAGGAAGGAATGGGGTACCCTATTTCAGCTTCTTAAAAACTGTAATCATGCCCACTTCTGGGACTATGTAAACAAACTAAGAAAGACCATAAGTCAAGAGAGAATGGGGTATCAGAGTTTGCATGGGTTTCGCATGTAATTACCCTATACACAAACACCAACCCATCTTTAAGTTTCGCCAGCAACAGCCGGGATAGCGTTCAGCACCCTATGACCCCCTAAAGCGACAATCTTTCGCCTACAACTTCATCCACCTTTTCCATGAGTATGACTGAGAACGTCATAAAGAGGACTAGGAAGGACGGGGCTCCGGGATCCAACGATCCTACTACACTGTTTAAATGTGATCCATCGGACAGGGCAGAGAAGCTGACAGACCTTTTCAATAGCCTGTACTACCTGACCACAGTCCCGGACTCCTTTAGAGGTTCTATACTTTTTCCAATCTACAAAAACGGGGATCGCTCTCTAGCAACAAACTACTGATTAATTGCCCTCCTGGATGTGGATGCTAAAATGTATGCCTGACTACTGTTGGATCAGCTGGAAGCCTGGGTAGAAGAGGGCCAAATTCAGCCATTTTTTCAATCTGGCTTCAGAGCGGGGGCCTCAACAGTGGACAACATCGTAGTGCTTGCATACTTACGGCATCAGGCAGTCAACTATGGTCGCCAGCCGTTATTTTGCTGTTTTGTTGATTACAGTGCGGTCTTCGACAGGGTCGATCGCGATACCCTGTGGAAAAAGTTATCACTATGGGACATTCCTGCACACCTCCTAAAAGCCATCATTTCACTCTATTCCAGTACCTGGGTCCGGGTCCGTACTGGGCCTTTGTCACTATCACGGAAAATAGAAACGAACAGAGGCCTAAAGCAGGGTTGTGTTTTGTCCCCGCTACTGTTTAATTTGTACACTGCATATTTGGAGAAATACTTGAAAGCTAGTTGTTTGGTTTTACCGAAGTTGGGCCCCACAAGACTCCAAATCATTCAGTATGCGGACGACATTGTGATAATGAACTGTACGAAAACTGGGCTACAGCGAGCTTTAAATGCCCTGAATAATTTTAACAAGGACAATCAGCTGCAGGTCAACTATGAAAAGACCAAAGTCCTAATATTTGGAAGGTATAAGCAAAAAAACTCACTACGTGGCAATTGGGAAGTTGTACCATTCGCACAGCCAGGAAATACAACTACTTGGGGGTGTGCTACACAGAAAATAACACGACAGGGGCACAGAAAAACACAATCAGACAAAAAGCTGCTGCTATCGCATGCAAGCTTGCCAAACTGAATAATCAACTCAGAAGCGCCTTGGCTGCACCAATACTGAGAGTAATAAAGGCAACATTACTACCAGCTCTACAATATGGTTATCTGGCATTTCCAGGGTCCTGGGAATCCACCATAGAACAGGCCTATTGCAGGGCATATTTAAAATTTCTACAACAACCAAAGTACACACGTCGCGCCAGACTCAGATTGGAAATGGGCCTAAAGTCACAACTAATAGACTGCCAAGCGGGAATCTTGAAATATTGCATCAGTCTGAGGAAGGCCAACTCACTTACATTAAAACCATACCTGAGAACGGTATTCGAGACCCCTGGCAATCCATGGCACACGCAATTAAGTAAGGCGCAGAAGACCTTTGAAATGGGTGATTCCATTCAGCTATCAGACTCACGGACTTACACTGCCTGCAAAACACTAATTAACAAAAGAGCGAAGGAACTCTCTTGTGAGTCCGACTTATCGTTAACCAAATCACCCACAACCATGCCTGTGCTAAATGACTCTTATTTGGTTGGACCCCCTCAACCATACCTCCTAGCATCAATAAATGCAGGCATTCGGCTTCAAATTCTCTACATGCGAACATTAGCCCTCCCACTTAAGGACTTTAATCCTTCTTGGTCCACACACAGGCAAAAAAAGCACCTGTAGACTCTGCTCTTATCCCCGAGAATCCTGGTTACATCTGCTGTGCTCCTGTCCTGGCCTAGCAGCTGAAAGAAGACAGTTAATAATACCATTTGCGTTGGCTCATGGAGCTCGGTCATGTATGGAGGTATCTAACCTTTGCTTTTCACACTCTGCTCCCTGGGCCTTGGCAAGATGTGCAAAATATGTGACAGCACTCAGGAGGGCACTAGCCCAGGTAGCGGAATAGACAGCAGAGCACATAACTTTTAGTCTTTTATTTCTTTCACCGTTCTAAGTTTAAATTGTTTTAAAATGATTTTGTTTCACATTAGTTTTATTACTTGTATTTGCAATGGTTTTAATTAACTCATCAATAAATTGACAATGTCACTTTAGGACCTTGGGTGTTGGAGACAGTCAAAGGTTTTCGCATAGAGTTCTACGTGACTCCAGTTCAGTATGTCAGACCATGTCCAATATGTTTTTCGCTACAGGAAGCAGATTAGATCACACAGAGGTCCAGGAACTACTAAGGATTCAATTTATATTTAAATGAATTGATCATTAATGATGCTAAGAAATCACTCAAAACTACTAGTAAAATCAATAACAAACTTAATCATCAATAGAGGCCGTATAATCTTTTAATCAAAAAGTTGCAAGCACATGCACAGACAATAATTTGCAAGTCAGATAAAGGGGATATACATGTCCCTTGACATGTGTCTAATGAAAGCTTATAAGCAATTAAATGACAGTGATTGTTATGTTAGGAGCAGCCAGGAGGCCATGCAGCAAGTCCAGATTCAATATCATGCTGAATTGATTGAATGGAGAAATGCAGGATTATGAAGTCAAGATGATTATCTCATTTCGAGAAACAATCACCCTAAAACACCATTTTATTAATTGATACCGAAATTTCATAAAAATCCACTTCAGCCTCTGGGTAGACCAATTATTTCTGCCAGAGACAGTATCTTTGAAAATACATCCAAATGTATTGATTTTTTCCTTCAAGAACATGTTTGTATTTTACCATTGTATATTAAAGACACAGCCGATTTCCTGATGACTACATGTTGACAACACTTGATGTTACCTCGTTATATACAAGTATTAATTATGATGATGGACAGCGGGCAGTTGAATATATTTATAGAGACAGACCACTCAAACTGTACAAGCACACTAAAATGTTATTATCCATGATTAAGTGGTGAAGTGCAAACAATTTATTTATATTAAATCTGGAGATTTTCTGGCATATCAGGGGTACGGTGATGGGCACCTGCTTCACCCCCAGCTAACCTTGTTGGCACATGGGTTAGTGGGAGGAGCAGGTACTCACCAGTGACCATGGTACTGCTTCGGGTGAACATGTTATATGCGGGTTGCATTTCATCAATGATTTATTTGTTATCTGGAATGGTCACAGGAATCAGCACAATGTTTTGTTGAAGCAAGCAACAACAATAAACTAAATTTGCAGTTCACAGGTACCAACAGTAAAACTCAAGTACATTTTTTGGACCTGCAGGTGTATATCTGAAATAAGGGAATAGAGACACAATATGACTCTGCATGCTTGAAGTTTCCATCCTACTCATTTAAATGTCAGTAGCCCCTATAAGGAGATACTGAGATGAACGAAGAATTGTAGCCAAATTGAAGACATACATAGATACCAAAGGATGTCATTTATTGTTTTAGTTTATTAATACATTTAGTCATGGCTGAATTTGTCAATCTGAGGGGTGAAACCCCGAAACCGGTCCCAGGATGCTTGTTTTCAGTCCAGGGAAGACCTGGCCTGGCAGTTCGGGCTGGACTGTTCCCATGGGGAACAGGGTCAAGACTGATTTGCATATGGCTGGGTCCAAACTGGAATGGCTGAGGGGTGAAACCCCGAAACCGGTCCCAGGATGCTTGTTTTCAGTCCAGGGAAGACCTGGCCTGGCAGTTCGGGCTGGACTGTTCCCATGGGGAACAGGGTCAAGACTGACTTGCATATGGCTGGGTCCAAACTGGAATGGCATGGGCAGCAAAAAAACGATGGATTAAACCCAGATCTGTGACTGGGGGTGAGTGTTTGCATTGTCAGCACTCCGTCCATCATTCTTTTGTGTTACTAATGTTGCCCTAAGTGGGAAGGGTATGCCAAGACGTGGGTCCCGTGCTTCCCATGCCACTGGATTCAAGCTAGCCTGGCTGATGAGGGGTGAAACCCCGAAACCGGTCCCAGGATGCTTGTTTTCAGTCCAGGGAAGACCTGGCCTGGCAGTTCGGGCTGGACTGTTCCCATGGGGAACAGGGTCAAGACTGATTTGCATATGGCTGGGTCCAAACTGGAATGGCATTGGCAGCAAAAAAACGATGGATTAAACCCAGATCTGTGACTGGGGGTGAGTGTTTGCATTGTCAGCACTCCGTCCATCATTCTTTTGTGTTACTAATGTTGCCCTAAGTGGGAAGGGTATGCCCAGACGTGGGTCCCGTGCTTCCCATGCCACTGGATTCAAGCTAGCCTGGCTGATGAGGGGTGAAACCCCGAAACCGGTCCCAGGATGCTTGTTTTCAGTCCAGGGAAGACCTGGCCTGGCAGTTCGGGCTGGACTGTTCCCATGGGGAACAGGGTCAAGACTGATTTGCATATGGCTGGGTCCAAACTGGAATGGCATGGGCAGCAAAAAAACGATGGATTAAACCCAGATCTGTGACTGGGGGTGAGTGTTTGCATTGTCAGCACTCCGTCCATCATTCTTTTGTGTTACTAATGTCGCCCTAAGTGGGAAGGGTATGCCCAGACGTGGGTCCCGTGCTTCCCATGCCACTGGATTCAAGCTAGCCTGGCTGATGAGGGGTGAAACCCCGAAACCGGTCCCAGGATGCTTGTTTTCAGTCCAGGGAAGACCTGGCCTGGCAGTTCGGGCTGGACTGTTCCCATGGGGAACAGGGTCAAGACTGATTTGCATATGGCTGGGTCCAAACTGGAATGGCATGGGCAGCAAAAAACCGATGGATTAAACCCAGATCTGTGACTGGGGGTGAGTGTTTGCATTGTCAGCACTCCGTCCATCATTCTTTTGTGTTACTAATGTTGCCCTAAGTGGGAAGGGTATGCCCAGACGTGGGTCCCGTGCTTCCCATGCCACTGGATTCAAGCTAGCCTGGCTGATGAGGGGTGAAACCCCGAAACCGGTCCCAGGATGCTTGTTTTCAGTCCAGGGAAGACCTGGCCTGGCAGTTCGGGCTGGACTGTTCCCATGGGGAACAGGGTCAAGACTGATTTGCATATGGCTGGGTCCAAACTGGAATGGCATGGGCAGCAAAAAAACGATGGATTAAACCCAGATCTGTGACTGGGGGTGAGTGTTTGCATTGTCAGCACTCCGTCCATCATTCTTTTGTGTTACTAATGTTGCCCTAAGTGGGAAGGGTATGCCCAGACGTGGGTCCCGTGCTTCCCATGCCACTGGACTCAAGCTAGCCTGGCTGATGAGGGGTGAAACCCCGAAACCGGTCCCAGGATGCTTGTTTTCAGTCCAGGGAAGACCTGGCCTGGCAGTTCGGGCTGGACTGTTCCCATGGGGAACAGGGTCAAGACTGATTTGCATATGGCTGGGTCCAAACTGGAATGGCATGGGCAGCAAAAAACCGATGGATTAAACCCAGATCTGTGACTGGGGGTGAGTGTTTGCATTGTCAGCACTCCGTCCATCATTCTTTTGTGTTACTGAATTTGTCAATCAACACAGTGATAACTGCCCACTTGGACTCAATGTCCTTTTGTTACCTTTTTGCATGTGCATTAGGTCATGTTCATAAATGTATGTTATGAAATATTTTACATTCCTGTTTGTTCAGACTTAGCCCATTGAGGCTTAATTGATGATGATTCGATTAAAAGAGAATTTGTCACAAAATCTCTAAATGAAACTTTGACATGCAATATTTTGTGGGTTATTACATGAACTAGAACTATGCAGTTGAAATATTGTTTTTAATCTAAAGCATTGATTCTTGGCTACGATATGTATAATATTTATTTTATGTTGTTAATCACATGTTGTTAGAAATGGCCCTTCTGCAGGGTCATCCCAAACTTTTTGCCTTACTCCAGTGCTAAAGTGCATGTACCTGCTGTTTAAAACATGGTTTATTTGCTACATACACAATTGGCATTGTTAACTTACTTATACGTCCCTAGTAAAATGCACTACTTGTGCCTAGGGCCACCTATTCAAGTAGCCCTCAAACATGTCTCTGTCTCAGGCCTGCCATTGCATAGCCTGTGTGTGCAGCTTAAACTACCATGCTGACCTGGCAATATAAAACTCTTGCCAGGCCTAAACCTTCCATTTTTATACATATGTCACCCCTAAAGTAGGTCCTATATGATCCATAGGGCAGGGCAAAATGTATTTAAAAGGCAGCACATGTACATTTAAGTTTTACATGCTCTATTAGGAAAAAAACTCCCAAATTCGTTATTCACTACTGCAAGGCATATCTGTCCCATAGGATAACATTGGACTTACTTTAATACATCTTTTCAGTGTAATTCACAATTGCAAAGAGATTGATTTTTTAAGTTTGGTGTCTCGGGACTCACAATTTAAAGTCACAATTTATGGTAAAACCGGATTTTTAATTTCAGTTCTGAAAATGCCATTTTTAGAAAGTAGGCATTTATTTTTACTTTAGCCTCTCCAATATACATCAAGGTTGGGGTGACAGCTGAGCTTGAGAATTCCCTCTAGACAGTGACACACAAAGGGAGTTTAGGTGTGACTGATGGGCCATCCACAGCCTGATGGGCCATCCTGGGTGGGATGAGAGTAAGGGGCTGACACTTACACCTGAATGGGCCATGCCCTGCCCCAGACAAATGGATGCATATCCAACTGTAGTGCTATGGTGAGTCTGGTGCCAGGGAAGGAAGGGAGGACCTCTGTGAACCTCAAAGACCTTTCTTTGAAGAATCCCCTATTTCAAAGGCACAACTGGGCATCCATACTGGACCTCTGACACCACCAACTCAGCACACTTTTGGACCTGTGGATACTCTGCCTGTAAGAAGGACTACTGTGCTTCTGCATGGACTGCCCCTCTGCTGAGTTACTACTCTCCTGGACTCCTGCTTTGCTGAGCTGACTTGTTGCCATCTGCCTTCTTGGCTCGTAGTGAGAAGGACTGGACTTGCATCTCTGTTTCCTGAATTTTCAGGAACACAAAATACTTCCAACTCACCTGCTACAGCTCCTCGACCCATCTTCATTAAGCTCCTGACCCCCAAGAGGAGCCTTTCCAGTCCTCGGCCCTTGGAAGTGTTTTTTCTGCTCTTCAAGTCAAGCTTTTGGGCTCTTTGAAACCGCAAACAGGCCCACTCGCACATTAACTGCGCCGCTCACCCAAAGAATCGTCGCGGGCGGCCTAAGTTTACCTCTTCACACAGCAAGTCTTGCCACTCACGACCAGGAGGCTCCAGCTGGCCGTCTGTCCATGACACCCAGACTTTTTTCACGCCACAGACCACCACCAGCAAAGCTCTCCTTGTATCTTGTGACCTTATTTCCCAGGAACCAGGCTCTTGGCCCAATTCTTGAGAAGGCAAAACTTCAGCGGGACTTACCTATGACTGTATCTGACCCACCCTCCATCATGGTCGGCCTCAACTTTTGAATTTAACCTGGTCTAGCGCAACCAGCTTTTCCCGGTTGGTGCTTTATGCTTCGAAGCACTATATTCCATTTTAATTTTCAAAAATTCATATCTTGACTTCTACTTATTAGATTTTTGTTGTTTTGATCTTGTTTTGTTCATTAAATTACGCTCTAATTTTCTAACCAGGTGTGGTATCTTTTTGTGTGGTGTTTTTACTGTTTGAAGTGTTACACAAGTCCTTCACACATTGTCTCTTAAGTTAAGCCTGTCTGCTCTGTTCCAAGCTGCCAGAGGGTGAGCATAGGTTAACCTAGAGTGTTTGTGACTTACCCTGACTAGGATTGTGATTCCTGCTTGGACAGAGTGCATACTTCTGCCAACCAGAAACCTATTTTGTAACACGTGTGCACTATAAAAATGGAGTCAAATGTGAGCAAGTCCAAGCGATTTTATAGAAACATGTTATGGGGAACATGTTGAATTTGTTTAATAAACACGAGTGGAGAGCACTGAAGGTGTCTGCACCTGGCTTATATATTTATACGCACATAGATAGATAGATAGATAGATAGATAGATAGATAGATAGATAGATAGATAGATAGATAGATATAGTCTTGAGTGGGCTAAGCTATGAAAATTAACCATTCTAGAAGTGGATAAGCTACAATTTTCTGTTTAAGTTGCAGTGAGGTTCACAGCACCCTTATCAGGGAGCTGAAGGGAGCCAAGAGAGGCAGCAGAGGACATATGGGGAAGGGGTTTCAATAGGAAGGAATGCTTTCCTTATTGGGATGGGAGATGTGGGGTAAAAAAATGATAGTGGGGAGGTGGGTAGAGTAAACTTGTCAGATAACCCCATCCCCACACATCTGACTGCACATGCCCTTGATAGTATCTGTTCCAACTCATTGTTTTGTCTGGCTCTTTCTCACGGCTTAATTTGAGCAAATGGTTTTCGGTGCTCGGCACAGCACTTTATTGTCAACACCGACGTTTATGACAGCCTGCCACATGGTGGTGCTGTATGTATCATTTTTTGAGGAACACAACAGCTGTTTAATAATGAAATATACATTAAAATCACTAATACCTGCCACCCAAAGCTATAAGAATGACTTGCTTACATTACTCTTTTATTTGCATATCATTCCCATTGTGCATCTCTTTCAGTCCTTTGGCTTTAGTCTACTTTTTATGCAGATGATATCCAAATCAGGTTGATTATTGCAGGCAATGTTTACAGCTTAGCCTCCAAAATGTATTCATACTTTTCCATTGTCGAACTTTTGACAGAGGCGTAGCTACAGGAGGGGTGTTACACTCTCCTAATAAATGTATTCTCGAGTAAATAGTTAGATTCAGATGCTTTCAGTCTGGTATGGTGAAGTGGCTGTTGAATTTCACCTGGGATTTTTACATGCACATAGACAAAAACACACACACTCACACATACACACACACCCTCCTCTCTGTGTGGATGTTTTTAATATGTTGGTTATTTTACAGCATATTATCTTTTACTTAACCCTAATGATCCGCATTGCTAACCCTTCATCCGCAGAGCCCCTCATGCAACGTATTTTACCATAATATGTCAGCGAGATTGTTGGGGAATTTGAAGGTCATAAGCACCCCAGGAATCTCCCTGGCAATCTTATTGACCAAGCTGCGCCTCTGACTTTGAAAGAGTACAAACTATCTCAAGCTAAATGGAGACAAGACAAATATTTCCTGTGTTGCTAAGCATTTTCCATTCTGAGGCTTACCCTTCGGTCCTTCTTTGGGCTCAAAACCGAAACAATCTCTATTCATTAAAAATCTGGGTGTCAAGCTGCATTCTGCACTAATTTTGGCATTAAGGGTGTTATCAGTGCCTGTCTCTGTCGGCAGTGCACGCTGAAACGTATCTTTTTTCATTTTCTCCCATAGATTTTATTTTGAATGACTTCATCTCTGCTAGTTTGGACTGCTGCAGTGCAGACTATTTTGACCTAACTATTTGAACCACAGCTCCACTTTGTACAGAACTATGCCAGCAAACTGACCAGTTTGAAATTGCGTAACCATATTTTTGCGGCCTAACCACATTTCCCTGGTGGCTGATTAGACAGTATACTAAAGGTGAGTCTCTTCATGTACAGTAGATTACAAAACAGTGTAAGTGAAAAAGTCTACATCTCATAGCCAGCATTTTAAATGGCAAAATGTGGATGATGCGATCATCAGGTCATTGGATCGAGTGTAAGAGTAGGACCTCTTGTATACTTTTAAGTATACTTCTTCTGTGGGCTTCCAGTTAGTTCATTTGTTAGTTTCAGTGTAATTTAAAAATCCTTGACTCGTAGTGGTCAATCATGCCTCTTTGTCCCTCCTTCTTCTGTGTGGGAGCAGGGACCAACTACTATATAATTATGCTTTGTCCTGTTTACCTGGTCTGTAGCGGACTTTTTTTTTTTACTTTGTTTCCTGCTCCTGTCCAGGGAAGCTTCCCTTTTTATTTGCAGAGCATTCGTCCTCTGAGCTTAGCTGTTAACAAGGCTATAAATGAGGCTGTTATCTTGGTCACATTAAGGCCCTCATTATAAGCCGCCCGCCAAGATCTGACCGCCGGGCGGCCGCCAATGCAGCCGCACTCCCGCCGCGATCATTATGAGATCCCCGCTGGGCGGAAACCTGGTTTCTGCCCGCCGGCCCAGCGGGGATCTCGGCCGCAACACAGGAGCCGTCTCCAAATGGAGCCGGCAGTCTTGCGGCCGTACGACGGGTGCAGTTGCACCTGTCGCGCTTTTCACTGTCTGCTTAGCAGACAGTGAAAAGCTGCATGGGGCCCTGTCAGGGGGCCCCTGCACTGCCCATGCCAGTGGCATGGGCAGTGCAGGGGCCCCCAGGGGCTCTGCGACTCCCTGTACCGCCAGCCTTCTCCTGGTGATTCAAACCGCCAGGAAAAGGCTGGCGGTCGGGGACTCGTAATCCCCTGGACAGCGCTGCAAGCAGCGCTGCCCTGGCGGATTATCACCGCCGGGGCAAATGTGGCGGGAAACCGCCAGCCCCGGCAATGCGGTCAAAATACACAAGATTGCACCGCCAGCCTGTTGGCGGTGCAATCGCCAAAACAGCCCTGGCGGTCTTTGACCGCCAGGGTTGTAATGACCCCCTTAGTCTTTGTGGGCTCATTTCACCCTCTCTCAGCTGCCTGGCTCCAGCCCTTCCTTGGCTTGGATATTCTTTACAAAGTGTGCCTGCCTGTGTGCTGTGAGCCAGGGTGGAGGATCGCTTGTAATTGCTTATAGCCTAGGCACCCATCTCTACCAGGGATCCGCAACCCTTGGAGACAGTGCCAACTTCTGCACCATACTGGGATCCCACTTGAAGCTCCATCAGTGCACCTCAGTTCACATACTCCAAGCCCTCAGCTGTGCCAGGAAACCCACACACGCTGTCTGCCATAGCACCTCAGTTCTTGCAGTCAGTACACTCTGCTCCTCCAGTACTGGGACCTCAGGCACAGCTCCATCAGTGCATCACAGTTCACACACTCCAAGCCGTCAGCCGTGCCAGTGCCAGGAACCCCACACCCGCTGTCTGCCAGAGCACCTCAGTTCTTGCAGTCAGTTCACTCTGCTGGTCCAGTACTGGGACCTCGGGCGCAGCTCCATCAGTGCATCTCAGTCATACACTACAAGCCCTCAGCTGTGCCCATACCAGAACCCCACACGCGCTGCCTGCCACAGCACCTCAGCTCCTACAATCAGTACACTCTGCTGTTCCAGTACTAGGACCTCAGATGCAGCTCTATCAGTGCACCTCAGTTCTCCTCCCGCAAGGTCACTTCCTTTCCTATACTGGGACCACACTCACATATAATTCCATTATAGAAGCTCAATTCTAATATTCATTCACATTGCCAAGCCAATACTGGACCCAAAACAAAGCTCTGACAGTGCACCTCAAATCTAACACGCAACCCCACTCTTAATGGGAACCACCACAGCTCCACCAGAATCTATCAATTCTAACATGCAGTGCACATTTCTTCTCAGTACTAAAGATCACACACATGTACTTCAGGACTCCTTCTTCTCTGGTTCAGAGGCAATGCCACTCCCATACTGGGCCCCACTCTCAGTTTCACCAAGGCGCCTCCAGGCTAACACTCAGCAACACTGGCATGCCAATACTAGGTTCCACATATAGCTCCATTAACATACCTCACTTTTGACCTTGTGTGCCCGTTACTATTCCAGTACTGCAGCCCACATACAACTCTGTCAGTTCACCTCAAACCTAATCTGCAGCGCTCCATTATTCCAATACCAGGAATTACACAGGACTCTCTGTCTATTCCCCCAATCCTGATCTGAAGCACCCCAAATTTGCTGTATTGGGGTTCACATACAACCCTGCTAAGGCATCTCCTGCTGTTCTGCAGTGCCTCCTGTTGTTCCACACTCTGACTTCTATTTGAGGACTTGGGGAAGCCAATTAAATCCATTTTTAGCTGCCATCTTTATTTGGGAGGGTCTGTTTCACCTATCTAACTCCGTTCTTTCCTTTACTCTGTTTACTCTCAATGATTTCTTTCTACCCCACTTTTCTCTTTCCGGCTCTTAAAATCCACACATTAACAGTTTTGCTCTTTTTTTTCAACTATTCATTTCCACTCCTCTCCCTTTTTTTTATTTTCCTCTTCCTCTTGCGACCTCCTCTTTTAAATTTGCAAAAACGTTGTTATTTCTTTCCTTGTTTCGTTCCTCTCTTTTTTCTTCAACAGGCCTTCATTCATCCACTATTTTTGTCTCTTTGCTTCATTCTTTCTTTGTTCTTTTGTTTGCTCTTTCCTTTGATTCTGTATGTGTCCTTTCACTTTTTTTTAGATCTTCCTTCTTTCCTTTCTTTGGTGTTTTTCCTACTATCTGTCAATTCCATGTTTTACTATAAACCTCTCTTTTCCCATCTGAATGTGGAAGCCACAAGTTACTTGTCGGGACCTGAAGTGTCAAAGTGGTTTTCCCATTCTGTGTCTGTGGGAAATGTGTCAGTACATACATGCCCTGGTTCTTTTACTGCTTGTTTCTCTCACCATCTCTCTTTTTTCTAATGTTCTTTTTTCTCTTTCTTTTCTCACTTCTTTCATTATTTGTCCTCTTTATCTTTCGTATGCTAGCTTCCTTCCCTTTTTTCTTTTGCCTCACATGTTTGCTTTATTTCTCCTCTTAGTTTTGTTTTCATTTTCTCATTCTTTCTCTTCTTTTTTTATTTTGTTGCAACCCCTTCTCTTTCTGCCTTTTGTCTGTTGTATTCCTTTTGCTCCTCTTTTTCTGCCCTATCTGTTTTCTCTTCTGACGCCCAGTTATCAATGGAGGTACAGGTGTAGTGGCACCGGGGCCCAGAGACCTATGGACCTCACTCAACTCTAATTACTGCTGTATTTTCCCTACCAAAATTGCAGTCAACCATTTTGCTTTCTTACTCCAGGGCCCATGACACCGTAACTACGCCACTTGTTCTCTCCATCATTACTCCAGACTCCCTCTTTCCTTTCATCCTCCAATCCATCCCAAATTATATTTTTGTGATAGTGTTTTGAGTATTACCTCTAATGGCAAAAGTTTATTTCTGATAAAGGTTTATATGATAATTGTATATGTTTTAAGATACAGGAAGAATGTAAATGAAAGTGCCTTAGTTAAATGCTGGGCCACTGGAATTATATAGCTGGAAAAGATGAAATTATGAGGCAGGGTTGACCAATTTATATGGCACGAAAAGTCCAGTTATGGATTTACAATACCAATAGCTCTAAATCAAGAAAATGTGAGACCTATTGCATTGCAAATGTTTTTTTTGTTGTTGTTGTGATCTCAATATTTAAGCAGAAATCTCTTGGGGCTATGCCTTTTTTTCAGCCTCAGCTGTTTTATGTAATCCTTTGCCATTAGGTTTGCTCGAGAGCTGCACCTAGTTAAACTCAAGAAAGATTTAAAAACCTGCCTTTTTCCACAGTTGTTTGTAGGTAGTTAGCGCCTCGGTTTCTCTGGTTTGTGATTTCTGGGCTCTGTTAGCACACTTGTTTCTTTAGCACCAAGCTATCCCTCTGGTTAAATGCTGCTCTTTATCAAAACCAAACTTAATCTAACCTGATAGAGTGGTGCAGGAATTAATAAATGGAGTGAAGTAAAGAAAGATGGCCGGGGGAGAGACTGGAGAACTATGCAAGCAAATAGGAGGAAGGAGACTGTTTTTTTATGGGCCAGGAAATGGGGAAGTTTTATTTGAAACAATATTTTTTTAAATAAAAACTTTGTCTTATGCAACATCCAGAAATCCTCATTGTTGGATAGGCTCAGACAGTTTCTGTGTCATTTTCCACCTTGATCAGAAAAGCTAATTGAAATTAACTTGTTTTTGGTAAGCAGCTCATATAATTTGGATCTCATTTTATTTTTAGGTCTGGTGTTAGCTAGGGCTTTTCCTTTTACTAAAATTTTACATAAAGAATATACTTACCCATAAGGCCTTTCATCCAGCCCTATTGAGCTGCTAATTTGTTGCTGTGTCGTTCACATTTTGTTTCTTCCACCACAACATACAGCAGGAGGCAAAGGATCAGGACATTTTGGACATTTGTTAACTTCACTGTGAGTGACAGCATTCTGTTCTTTCACAAGGAGCACATCCACACACAGTTTCATTCAGTGCAAAGGGCTACTATAATGTGTGCTTTTTAGGACCAAAACGTATTTGTTCTGTTAGCCCATGGTTGTCCATATTGGCAACCGGCCAGCAGCACCCTAACTATAAAGTTTTACAAAAACAGTGACAAACCAAGCATTCGCAAAGCCAAAAGGCTAGCCACCAACATTACACCTATTGTCTCGGCCAGTGCTTGTTGGTAAAATTGTACTATTCCTGTTTCAGCAAACCAAAGCCTGTACTTGTCCCTTATTCAAGAAAATGTTCCCTGTGTCTGTAATCCCTGTGTGCTGTGATCCCTGGGAAGGAAGAGGTTCGAAGAGAATGTGTTTTGGTTGCATTAAAAACTCCAGAGGAGTGTTTTCAAAAAGAGGGGTCATCGTTCAACGTGGCCAGGGAGACTATTGCTTTAGGTGATTGGTTGGCTAGCCTGAGTAGAGAAATCAACATTTAGTAGGGGGTCATTCGCTACACAACACAGGAAGCAGGGCAAGGAACAGGTGGTAAATATGGGATTTGCCAAAGCAAGTATAGTTCCCCTAGCACCATACGAAATCATCGCTGGACCTTTTTGACTCCACAAGATGCAGAAGACAGAGACAAAGAGAAATGACTTAATGTAACTTCTCTGAACAACACTCGGGCTTTAGTTCTATTGTAACTCTTCCTTAGACTGTTATGTTGAAAATAATAAAATAATTTTGTAAGTGAAACTATTAAAAAAACAAAAAACAGAATATACTAATTTTTAGGAGTTACTTATGACAAGGTCAACATTTAGATATAAGAAGACTGCCTTATAGTCTTACAAGACACTATTTCATACTCATTTTGTATAACGACACAGAAGCAGATAAAGAATGTTTAACCCTCTGCATGCAAATTGTGTGGTCTCATGCATGGACGTCATTTAATGGTCGCCAGGGGTCGCAGCTGCGACCCTCAGCTTGCTCCTTGAGACTCCTGGCAGCTCGTCCTTCTAACGTTGCTTGGGGCTCCATTTTCTTGTTTTCAATCAGTTTTTTTCCTTGCATTGATATGAATAATAACATATTAATCACTATTGGTGTAATTAAAAGATGGTGTACAGTTAGGTGGAATAGGACCCTCCTTGGTAGTTGAGGTAAGTAAAAAACACATTTAAATGTATGTTGTGTGCATGCTTGCGGGTGAGAGTGTGCTTATGTGAAAAAGAGTATGTGTATGAGTGAATATGTTTAAATATGTGTGTGTAATTGAAAGTGAAGATGAAATGGCGTGTGATGTCACTTCCGGTGCCCGTGGTATTTTATTGAATGGACATCCGTGGCCTCATGCAGGGATATATGGTAAATATAGATTTAATACTTGGGAGCAGCAATAAAACTGATTATTTCTTTCAAATTTTACATCTCGCTTTAAAAAAAAACTGAAAATGTCCCTTTGTGTGCATTTTCAGAAGTCTTTTGATGGCTATCCCCATTAGTATTGCAGTACATCCACGGTAACTCAAAAATATGTGGCAATAACTATAAGGCACCTCTTTACATGCTCTACCACAGCAGTCTGCCGAGCAGACAGCAAAGACTGGGCCGAGATCTACCCTTCAGTATTCAGGACGCCTGTCTGGGCTTCTAGAAAGGGGGTTGCTCGGGGCAAAGGTCGCCGAGTCAAGGAGTTCTGCAGTTCAGTATGGAAGCTTACCCTTCCGGCTGGACACATGCATCCAGATATACAGCCGTGGCTCACGCACTCTAAGTCATAGTTCTGGCAGGTTTTGGCACATTCAATCCCCTCTGCTCTTGGGTTGTTGGCAGGGCACACAAACTTGCTCATTGGCGGCCTGCAGGTCAGACTCCTTTTTACTGTAACATAAAAAAGACGAAGAGACTTTCATTAGGCCAATAAAAGTTAATTATAAACCCCGGAGTTGTTTGAAGATTGTTTTTCATCCCGCCCTCCATTTTGTAACATTATTTCTGAGCAGGGAGGAGATTAGGCCTGTGAAAAGAACAGCAAGTGATGATTAGAAATAAAGTTGCCTTCACACAGCAAAATAATTGATTCTAAGTGAATTCGCATGCTTGTATCGTTAAAGTGGCTCAGTCCTAAAGGATAAAATGTTATGAGCAGTTATTACTTAGGGCTTAATTCAGTCGTGTAAGGTGCTGTACTTCAGGGATATTTGCCAATTTTTCACATTCACAAATGACCAGGGAATAGCCAGAGCACTCATTAGCCTTCACTGTAGCAGATCAAGATCAGTCTGGCAGGCAAAGCATTTGACAACTGGGAGCGTGGGTGTGTTTGAACTACCAGACAGCAATTTAAGCAAACTTTTAAAACTAGCATTAGTATTGGACTTTCCTTTCTTAATGTCAGATTAAGTGCTGCTCTCTGACACTCACCAGAAGTCTAATAATAGCTGGAAACGATTTAGGTTTTCTAGTTATTTTTTACTTTAACAGGTGCTGTGAATTATTAATTTTGGCAATACATAGCAAAATAAATAAATTATGTGTTATCTAAACTAGTGCATTCATCTATTTGAGACTTCTAGGTAAGAAAAACAAAATATACTGACTTTTAGGGGAGTTATTTATGACAAGGTCAGAATTTAGATTTAAAAAACTGCCTTAAAGTCTTACAAGGCTTTAACAGGGGCTGCAATTGACTAATTCGGCAATACATAGCACAATAAATACGTGTTTATGTTAAACTAGTGCACTCGTCAATTTGTGGAGATTTAAGGCATTATGCCACTAAGGGGCTCTTTTCGAGTATGGCATAGCAATGTCCTTCTTCCATATTAAAAGTGGTCCAGTGTTTACAGTGTCCGGAAAAAATGGACTAAGGGGCAGATTTATGGAAAGTGGTGCTGCACACAGTGCAGCGTCACTTTCCCTGTGCCCCTTAGCACCCCCCACCTCCATCATGTGAGCGCCGTATTTAAAATACGGTGCACCATGGCACAGGGTAGGGGGCAATAGCATAATTTTTCATGACACTATTGATGTACTCTGCAGGAGTAGCACCAAAATAGTGGTGCTACTCCTGCAGAGTACATAGGGCCCCATTCTAAAGCAGGCGTTAAAATGTGCAGTAAAAAATAGTGCAAGGAAGTCTATGAGATTTCCTTACGCCATTTTTCCGGCTCCCATAATGAGGGAACACCCCCTTTCCATACATTATGCCTGGCACAGGCGTAATGTAGTGTAAAAGTTTACCGAGTGGCGCAATGCATGCATTGTTCCACCCTGTAAATAAGGCGCATGGATTTCAGCCTCGTTGGTCACATTAATGTAAAAAACAATGACATTAATTTGATGCTAGATGGCACTAGAGCATTATAAATATGCCCCTAAGTTGTACTGAACCGATATCCTGCAAACTACCACATAAGGAGGGACATGGGGTCCATGCACAGAAGCAGCCTGGCCCCACCCAACCCACCCAACCCACCTGCATCACAGGGGGAATAGTGAGCTCTCATGATGGGAAAGCAACAGCCTGCCCTCAAAACAATGTCCTCTCCACCCTAACACCACTTGCTCAGAGCAGATAATACATTATAATGGAATAATCCCTGGAACTGAAGAATAAGTGTGGATTTTGAGGGTGCCTTAGTTATTCCCAGTATTGGCTGCTGGAGCTAATGATGACCACTTTATGTGGGAGGTTTCCAGCCAGAATTGTAGAATCGAATCCCCCTGTATCATTCACTGTAATTCAGCTATTTGTAGTGATAGCCAGCATTTTATTTGTCAGTGGTATGATATATGCCAAATGGGTTCTAGAGAATGTGCATGTGCACAAATGCTACAGAGAAATATTAATTGATAAGGTTTTGGAAATTGCAACTAAAGGACAGATGTTAATGTTTCTAAATGTCGCTTACAAATTTAGAGATAGCTCTATAAATGATCAAAAGTCTACATTTAACCCACCTTGAGGTCTCTTTAATGTGTTTGAAGGATAAACAAATGGCAGTGTATGGAACCTGGTGGTTACAGGTGTACACAGAGGTATACCTTCTTCACAATCATGATATGCACACAAGTAAAATCAGTGAAAGGGGCATATTATGGAGGTTAGTTGGAATGGTAGGGTAGGGGTAGAAAGGAGGATGATATCCTGAAAAGGAAAAAACATTCTTGAAGGCTTTCAGATCTATTCAGTCATAATGTAAAAAGAGTTTAAGAGAGTCTTACAAAAAATGTGTGTATGTGTGTGTGTGTGTGTGTGTGCGCGCATGTATGGATTTATAGATGGGTCACAGTGAATTACAGGGACATTTTTCCAGGGGGAGGCTCTGAGTTACATCAAATAGACAATGAGAGCAAAGCACAAGTTGTCTATGCTACCACTTAGAACCCCGAGATGAAAAACATCCTGTAAAGTCACTGTTAGCCCTCTATAATGTTATGTTATGTATGGCCCTCAAAATCATAGCCCTCGAAATTCACCTCCTATGCAGTGGCATAGGTGTAAGATCCATATATTACATGACCTCTGTTATATCTCTGTATCAAAAGTATTAAAAAAAGAAAAGCTTAACTGCCATCTTTGACCAACCCCCGCCACCTTGCCTGCTTTCCTCCCCCCTCCTGCATTTGTCTTTTCTACTTTCATTCCGATCAGACAAGCAGAGTTGTGCTGACCTGAGCTGCTCAGAGAGACCTGTGAGCCTGGCCTAGAAGGCCTTTATGACGGAGCAACAGTGGGTAAGGAGTTTTGTTATTAACTGTTGCTATGTCACAGCTGTAAGCTATGAGATTTAGCAACTGAAATTAACAATATGGACTCTCTATGACTGCCATACATAACATAGATAGATAGATAGATAGATAGATAGATAGATAGATAGATAGATAGATAGATAGATAGATAGATAGATAGATAGATAGATAGATAGATAGACCCCCAAGATAGTGATATAGGCTTTATTAAATTTTTGCCTTTAGGTATTTTTTTATATTACAGGATTATTTTGGGCTCGTTCGCTTAAAAACATGAAGTACAAGACTAACGTCATTTGGTTGTCTGTAGAAGAAAATAAGGAAACATACTTAAACTAAGAATAGTTACAAATAAAAAGTGTAAGAAAACACACCAGTTGCTTTGTTAGAAAACACATTGCATCTTAGGAATAATAGATTGTTTCACTTTGAATACGCAAATGAAATGGGCCTGTAGTGAAACAGCAGAACAGAAGGTAAAATGCCCCATCTGCGTATACCTCAGAAGCAGGACAACGATATAGTACTCTCAATAAAACGTATTATGGGAGTCGGTAAACAGCAGTAGATGTGAACCTACTTCCACTAGAAGACCACCTGAGCAAGGATGTAAGGTTAAATGCTGCAGCCTCCATCTTGAAAGCTATACGCAATTGTTGACTTAATTATAACACAACAGTAGTTTATAAAAATGCAGAAGGCATTCTCCCATTGACATTCTTTCTAACAAATATCTAAATCTCTTGCTCCTGGTGTGTTCATATTTCAGGGCAACATACATGCTTGAATAGTATGCGTGAATAAAAAGTAACAAAAAACATCAATGACATTTAGTAAATTTACTAAATATTACACCTAATATTAAGGAATAGGGCTTCTGCTTTGTCCCTCAAAACCTTCAGTTCGATCTCCCTTTTGTATGCCATACTATTTTAAATATTTGGCACAACCCTGTTAAAATGTATGGCATACTGGTAGGAGTTGCTAAACTTACAAAATGGGTTACAAATCTTACTCATTTTCATATTCAACCTCTTGGTTTCACTAATGCGAGACAATTATATTTCTTGAAAGCAGAGCATATTTGATGTATCTTGGAGGACCCACACACACGTGTTATATCTCCCATTGATAAAGAATGTTGTCACGAAGACAGGATGTAAAGAGAAATTTCATTTTCCATTTTTCACGGTTATGCACTTTTGTGCGTGTGAGACGTCCTTATCCAAAGTCTATCTTGACTATTAAAAGCATTACCGTCCACATTTTTAAAACAAAACTAATAATATATTTTTGTAAGGCAGAAGGATATTTTCATCCCTTTGGCAATTCCACGTAATTGATTTCAGGTGACAATTGAATACTGGTACAGTTGACAGTAATGTAAAAGATCAGATCCCACTTTAGTTCACGTTGTGCAAAAGCACATTGAAACCTGTGGGGAAATGCAAATCAAATGATTCAGTTCCAGCAATTGTTAAACTAGATGCAAATTAGGCAAAGCTATACACCTCCGATGTATGGCAAGGTGTAAGATATATTGTGCGTTGCTCTGTTTTGTGAGATCTGTGTATGTAATAGAGATTACTCTGATATAGAGCGCTGGGATCTAGTAACCCTCCTTAAAGACATTTTGCATACTTTTTCACATTGCTAGTTGAAATGGCAAGTGACCCCATACGTTCTTTGCTTTCAACACAAAGGAGTAGTAGGATTTCCTTTCAAAGAAGGAAAAAGTTGCTTTTTTCAGCCACTATATATTTTGTCTCTCCAAACGTAAACATCTATAAATTCTCCAGACCTGCCATACTGGGTTTGTGTTTCTCGTCATGGGCAGAATACTTATGCATAAAGAAGACTAGTCCCTCTAGAAGGAACTGTGCTGAGACAACCAATCTCATTTCACATATTTACATCAAACAATTTACAGATATGGTTAGAATCTAAACTGTATACCTAGGGGTGACGTGATGATAGCGAGGTGCAAATTCGTTTATTAATTGCACCTCTCTTCTGGACATACACAGATTGTTAAAAATCTGGCTTTTTTAAGCTATTGTTGTCACTTCCTTCACTTTATTGAATGAATTTAATGCCTAGAGCAACATTAAAAGTGTCTTAAAATACACCATTTTGAATAACCTAAACCAACGAAGGCTTTACCATCCAGGTCATACTAATTAATATTTTAATATATTTCTCTTTTACATATGTTGAGAAAGACGTTTTTAAAATTTTCTTGAATAAACAAACTTTAAGTGACTCGGTTTGCATGTTTAAGCACAATACTGAAAGAAGGCCACAGTATGTGATGTGCAACTAAAGTAAAAATGCTATATTTTGAAACATAAATTCCTGGATTAGGATGCTATGCATTAATAACTGAACATGTTTCCTATATATTGGCGAAAAAGCTAAATGTGTTGGATTTCATAGCAGTTTGGAAATGGAGCATCAACCGATATTTTGTGCTAAGCGCCTATGAAAACTTTCACACCACTAGTCTTATCAGCAAGATATATGGTATGTGTGGAAGAAAGAAAGAAAGAAAGAGGCAAAAGCACAGAATATTGGAAGAACAAAATACAAAGATACTCACTAAACATATTATTTAAAATGTACTGGAGTGTGCCTATATGAATTTTTCAAAGTCACGTTTTTTTGGAACTCACAAACATCCATGGACCAAAACACCAAAATCTACTGAAGTGCAGGTTTTAGTGTATATTCACATTTACAATAAAAAGGTAATACTAAGGTGAAAAAGCTTATGTTTTTCTTTCTCCATTCGGATAATATTTAGCTTGTGGGAAATTCCTTCTCCTACAACTCCTGAATATATGGGTTTTTAGGAAAATACAATTTTTGGCGTGATTTCTCCCCACTTTTTGCCCTATTTGTTTTGTGAACATGGGTAGTATGACTGTATTAAGTGTGGTTAAATTGTCTTCTCCTGCTTACCATATTTAACTTACCTACAAGTCCCTAGTACATTGTGTAGAAAATGCACCCGGGGCCTGGAAATTAATTGTTGCCTGTGGACTGCATCTCCTATAGTGCCAATTACAGAATGAGCCTGTAAAAACTGACTTTAAGCCTATCATTTGTAGCCTGGCTGCAGAAGCTTAAATACCTGCTGTCAAATCTGTTCAAATAAATAACTCTCTCTGACAAGCAGGAAACCCTGTTTTAGATATTTTTAAGTCAACCCTAAGCATACCTTGTTGGTCACAAGGTTAGGTGCCAGATATTTAAAAGTGGAATATGTGCAAAATTGAGCTTGGTATGTTCTTCCGGTGAACTGTTTCCCAAAGCTATTTTCAAGAGCAGGGCTCTAGCTGGATCCTAGAAAATATCAGAGTCAGAAGTCAATAGTCATTCAAATCCTATTTTCATATTTAATAATGTTAGACTTGGCATTATTGACATGGTCGCCTCTAACTTTTTGCCCCTATTTCCCAGGTTGTTTCTGTGTGCTGGACTTTGTTTTTGCTGTTTTTGTTTACTCTGGACACTTTTACCACTGCTGACCAGGGCTAAAGTGTACGTGTTCCCTGTATAAATTGTATCTGTACACTGGGTATCCATGATTGGCATATTTGATTTACCAGGAAGTCCGTAGTAAAGTGCACTAAAGGTGCCCAGGGACTGTAAATCAAATGCTGCTAGTGGGCCTGCAGCACTGGTTGTGCCCCCCACATTAGTAGCCCTGTAAACATGGCTCAGACCTGCCACTGCAGTGTCTGTGAGTGCAGTTTTAAACTGCCAATTCGACTTGGCAAGTGCACCCACTTGCCAGGCCTAAACCTTCCCATTCTATACATGGAAGGCACCCCCAAGGTAGCCCCAGGGGCTGGGTGCAGTACATGTTAAAGTTGGGACATGTACGTATGTGTTTTACATACTCTGATAGTGAAATACTGCAACATTTGTTATTCACTGTTGCAAGGCCTATCTCTCTCATAGGTTAAAATGGGGGCTGTCTTTAAATATGATTAAAACGCAGATTCCCTTTGGGAGCAGATAGACATGTGGAGTGTGAGTTCTCTGAACTCACAATTTAAAAATACATCTTTTAATGAAGTTGGTTATTAGATTGTTTGTTTGAAAATGCCACTTTTAGAAAGCAGGCATTTTCTTGCTTAAACCATTTTGTGGCTGTGCTTGTTTATGGACTCCCTGTCTGGGTCAGTTTGACAGTTGGGCTGTTTGTACCTCTCTTCTAGACAGTGACACAAAGGGAGCTGGAGATTGCATATCCCGATGGGCCATCTGGGCTGAGGGGAGGGGAGGAGTGGTCACTTACACCTGAAAGGGCTGTGCCTGCCCTCACACAATGCATTTTCCAACCCCCTGGTGTGTGTCTGGGGCCTGGACTGGGCAAGGCAGCATCTTGAAAACAACAGAGACTTTCCTTTGAAGTAGGCCTACTTCAAAGACAGAAAGGGGTATGAGAAGAGCACCCAAACCCCTGAAAATCAGATTACTTCTGGAACCAAGAGGAAACTCTGCAAAGGAGAAGAGCTGGAGAAGCTGGAGGAAGAGTACTTTGCCCGTGCCTGTGACTGTGCTTTGCTGGGTTGGCCTGCAGTAGCTGCTTCTGCCTGAGAGAGGAGAAAGACTGACATTTGTGTGACTTCCCAATGGTGAAGAATCTCCAAGGGCTTTAAACTGAGCTTGCCTCCTGTTGTTGAAGTCTCAGGGACAGCAAAGACTTCTCTCTGCCAACACTTGGGCTTTCTGTTGAGAGTCCTGCCTGCCAAGTGGTGCCCTAACCTGTCTCTGGGCCCTTGAAAGATGCAGCTGGTGGAAAACGACAGAGATCCACGCAAAGACTGCCATGAAAAATAAGCGCAGCCAGCCTCGCAGCTAAAATCGATGCTCCACCTGCATCGAGGCTGGGAGATCAACGCAATGGGGCTGGAGAAACGACGTGCAACACCCGCAGCGGCTGCTATTGATGACACAAACTCCCTCACAGCATGGTTTCTTGACACCATGCGACCGGGTTTCAACGCAACATCGCACGGTGCGGAAAATCAATGCAAAGCATGCCCGGACCCGAGGTGCCCATCCGGATCGACGCATTGCTCTCTTGCGGGAGAGAAGAAACAACGCACACCGACTCGACCGGAGGAGGAACGACACACGCTCTCACTTGCAAGTGAGAAACCGACGCATCGCTGGCGTTTTTCAATGCACGCTCACTCGTGCGGCTTTATTTTGACACTACCCAGGTACTTTTGTATGCTAACAATGTTCTTTATTTAAGACTCTTTTGCTTTTTAAATTCATAACTTCATTTGTATATGTTAGATTTTTGTCATTTTGGTCTTGTTTTGTTTAGATAAATATTATCTATTTTTCTAAACCTGTGTTGTATCATTTGTAGTGTTTTCACTGAGTTACTGTGTGTTTTGGTACATTACAACTTGCTTCTGAAGTTAAGCCTGCATGCTTGTGCCAAGCTACCATGGGGTTTAGTGGGGGTTAATTAAGGGTGATTCTCCTTTACCCTGACTAGAGTGAGGGTCCTTACTTGGGCAGGGGGTAACCTGACTGCCAACCAAAAACCCCATTTCTAACATTGGTGATCAGTGGTTGGGATAGGATTTGTATTTGTACTTGACATACAGTGATTAAGTGTACAATACTGTTTTCAGTGCAGACCATTACGTGACCACATACTACTTGTCTTTGTGATTTTTGTTTTTTTCTCTTTTTTAGATTTTTCCCTACTTCCATTTTGTGATATTCTTTGGGAACTTGTTTTTCTGCTTTGGAACTTTGCACTTTGAACTCTTTGAATGTCTCAATCTGGAGATGCATCAGCTGGAGCTGCCTTTGATTTAGGTAAACTGGAAACCTATACAGTTGCCCAGTTGAGGCAGTTCTACAGAAACCTTGCTTGTCCCATTAAGGGCGCCACCAGGAGGGAGGAGCTGCAAAAAGCAGTGAGGGCCTGGGTAACAGCCAAGGAGGCTGAGCGGCACACAGAGGAGGAGGAGGAGGAGTATGAGGAGGAGGAAGAGCAATCCATCCACACTGGTGTACTGGGTGGGCCTGTTATGTCCAGGGAGAGGGTCTCCAGGGCAGGTAGCAGTGTGTCATCCAAGGGTCTGACTCCTGAAGAGTTGCAGGACAGACAGGCAGAGATGGCTCACCAGTTGGAGTTGGAGAAAATGAGGATTGCCATAGAAGAGAGAAAGTTATTGTTGGCTCTTGAGCTCAGCTTGAGGGAGCTGTATCAGAGGAGCCAGTCTAGTAGGGATGGTGGCAGCAATAACACAGTGCAGCCTGAGAGGAGGGCGCACATTCCTAAGGACCCTGTGAATTATTACAAGAGGGAGGATGAGATACTGTTGTGGTTTAAGGGGTATGAGTCTGCTCTCCTTATGAATCTGGTCCCTGAAGCTCATTGGGGGGCGGGTCTGTCGATGCTCTTCAAGGTAGAGGGAAGGGATACTCTGACATCCTTAGGGGATCCCCAGGGGCTCACTTACCCTATCATGAAGGATGCCCTGATCACAAGGTATGGTCTCACCCCTGATCAGTATAAGGACAAGGTTAGGTCCTATTAGAAGAAGGAATCCCAAACATGGTTGGAATGTGTTGATTCTTTTTGCAGGTCACTGGATGGTTGGGCAAAGGGCAGTAAGGTAACAACATACGAGGGGGCTTTACAATTTGATTGCTTGGGAGAATTTATACAGTTTATGTTTTCCAGAGCTGCGCCAGCACCTAATTGACAGCAAGCTGACTGACCCCAGGAAGCTTACGCACAAGGCGGACCATTGGGAGAGCACCTGGGTCCAAAAGAGGTATGGGGGAGACCATGCGCAGGGATGGCAGGGTCCCCATCAGAAGCAGTGGGAGGGTAAGGGTAAACGGGGGAGTTCTCAAAAGGGCCCCAACTTAGTTCCCAGGGTGAGGAATCCCAGCCCCCAGCAGAAAAGAAACCATGGGTCCCCACAGGGAAGCCTGCATAGTAAAGGTCCCTCAAGTGCTTTGCATGTGATCAGGAGGGTCACATGAGGGGGGACCCCAAATGTCCCAAGTGGACACCGGCACCCTCTGGTGCTCAGTCACAGGGTTTGGCCAGTGTTGCGCTTGGGGAGGAGTTGGTTCCAGGTGGGTGGGAGCCAGCTGAGATGACCCTTGTCTCACAAGGGGACAGTGAGATGGTCCAGAGGACCCATATTGTCTGATAACACCAAGAAGCACAGGCGGTGGGTGACCATCAATGGACAGAGAGTGGAGGCTCTGAGAGACACAGGAGCCAGTGCGACTACAGTGAGGAGTCACCTGGTGTCTGAAGAGCAGATATATCCCTGTGTACTTCACCAAGTAGTTGCAGTGGACAACTCAAAGTGCCTGTGAAGAGTGGCGCAGGTTCCCTTTGAATGGGGGGTCTCAGGTTCCTTGAACGTATCTATGAGTCCAACCATGACTGTAGATTGTTTGCTTGGCAATGACCTGGAGGTTTCCCCTTGACAGGAGGTGGAACGCAGGTCACATTTGGAAATGTTGGGTCTGTCTGTGGGGGCCAGTGTGTTTACCCAGTCTATGGCAGCCTGTCAGGGTGATCAGGAGACCCTGGAACATGAAAGAGGGGCCCAGGTGTCTGCCAGAAGGAGGAAGGGCACGGGGCGCAGGGAACCGGACCCAGAAGTTCCCACGGTCCAGGAGGAGAAATAACCTGAGGGGGAGGCCCTGGAGCCTACAGGGGAACAGGTGGCTGAACTGGGTAGGTACCTGAGTTGTCACAGTGGCAGCAGGAAGGGGGGCCCACCAGGGAAGCAATCTGTGAAGCACAGAAGTCATGCCCTACTCTGGAGGGTTTGCGGCACATTTGATTTACTGTGAGGATGGCCTCCTATATAGCGAGCCTAAAGTTCCTGCGTCTGGGTCACCCCGTCTGCTGGTGATACCTTAGTGCTTCGGAGCCTTCCTCCTGGGTCTGGCTTATGACGTGCCTTTAGCTGGTCATTTGGGGCAGGACAAGATCTCTGAGTGGCTTGTCACCCACTCCTATTGGCCCAAAATGCGCAGGCACTCTGAAACTCATTGTAGGTCTTGCCCACCTTGTCAGGCAAGTGGCAAAAGTGGGGGGAAATGTAAAGCTCCCCTCCAACCTTTCCCTGTGGTTAGTACCCCCTTGAGAGGGTTGGTATTGACATTGCGAGTCCTCTGGATCCCAAGACAGCCATGGGTGACAAGTTTATCCTGGTCTTGGTGGACCATGCCACCCGGTGCGCGGAAGCCATTCCTTTGAGATCGATCACTGCCCCTGTGGTGGGTCGAGCATTAATGGGGGGGTTTTACCCGCATGGGATTCCCCAAGGAGGTGGTTTCCGATAGGGGTACCAATTTCATATCAACATACATGAAGTCTCTGTGGAAGGTGTGTGGGGTAGCGTACAAGTTCACCACACCTTACCACCCCCAAAGCAATTGTCTGGTTTAGAGATTCAACCACACCTTGAAGGGCATGCTAATGGGCCTGACAGAGCCCTTGAGGCGGAATTGGGACATCCTCTTGCAATGCCTTCTGTTCGCTTACAGGGAGTTGCCTCAAAAAGGGCTAGGCTTTAGTCCTTTTGAGCTGTTATATGGCCACCCTGTGAGGGGACCTTTGAGTCTGGTTGATGAGGCTTTGGAGAAAGCCCCTAGTAAACCCCTCCCCAGGATGTATTCAGTTACATGCTGGCTCTGAGAAACCAGACTTCCCACTTCAGGAGTCTCGCACAGGAGAACCTGGAAGCAAGCCAGGAAGACATGAAACGCTGGTATGACCAGAATGCCATTGTGGTCGAGTTGCAACCTGGTGAGAAAGTGTGTGTGATGGCGCCAGTGGAGCCTAGGGCGCTCCAGGACAAGTGGACTGGGCCATTTGAGGTAATGGAGCGCAAGAGTGAAGTCACCTACCTGGTGGACTTTTGGACTCCCAGGAACCCTTCAAGGGTCCTGCATGTGAACCGGCCCAAGCCACACTTTGAGCGGACTGAATTGTCCATGCGCCTAGCAACAGATGATAGGGTGGAGGAAGAGAGTGCGCCTCTCCTTGACCGCCTGTCTGCTGGAGAAAAAGATGGCTCTGTGGAGGGAGTGATCATCTCCCCCTCCCTGACCACAGAGCAGCAGAGGGACTGTCATCAGGTGTTGGGTCAGTTCACCTCACTGTTCTCCCTGAACCCAGGGGTCACACACTTGTGTACACATGATGTGGACACAGGGGACAGTCCTGTTAAACACAAAGTTTACAGAGTGGCTGACAGGGTAAGGGCTAACATTAAAAGAGGAAGTCTCTAAAATGTTAGCGTTCAGGGTTATTGAGTTTTCCAGCAGCCCTTCGGCCAGTCCAGTGGTTTCGGTCCCAAAGCCTGCTGCTCCTGGTGCCACTTCAGAATTCTGGTTCTGTGTGGATTGCCGGGGACTCAATGCGGTCACTAAGACTGATGCGCACCCCATCCCTCGAGCTGATGAGCTCATTGACCGGTTGGGAGCTGCCAAGTACCTATGTACGCTTGATCTTACCTCTGGGTACTGGCAGATTGCCCTGACTGAGGGGGCTAAGGAGAGGTCTGCATTCTCCACAGCAGATGGCCACTACCAGTTTAGGGTGATGCCCTTTGGAATGAAGAGTGCCCCTGCCACCTTTCAGAGGTTGGTCAGCCAGGTGTTGGCTGGACTGGATGATTTCAGTGTCGCCTACCTTGATAACATTGCTGCCTTTAGTTCCGCATGGGAGGAACATTTGCAACACCTCTGTAAAGTGTTGGAGGCCCTACAGAAGGCAGGCCTCACTATTAAGGCAAGCAAGTGCCAAGTAGGGCAGGGTTCTGTGGTGTACTTGGGACACCAGGTGGGGAGTGACCAGGTGGCACCCCTACAGCCAAAGATTGAAACCATTCTGGCTTGGGAGCCCCCCCCCAAGACTCAGACCGAGGTCAGAGCCCTTTTAGGTCTCACAGGATACTATAGGAGGTTTGTCAAAGGGTATGGCACAATTGTTGCTCCCTTGACTGAGTTAACATCCGAAAAGCAGCCCAGAAATGTGATATGGACTGAGTCTTGCCAGAAAGCTTTTGATGCCCTGAAGGCTGCCATGTGCACAGCACCTGTGCTGAAGGCACTTGACTATTCCAAATAAATTGTTGTGCAAAGATGCCTCAGAGGATGGTATTGGAGCAGTACTCTCACAGCTTAATGAAGAGGGCCTAGATCAACCTGTAGCCTTCATTAGCAGGAGGTTACTTCCCAGGGAACTTAGGTGGAGTGCAATTGAGCATGAAGCTTTTGCTGTGGTCTGCGCACTGAAGAAGCTAGGACCTTACTTGTTTGGGACTCACTTCCGGGTTCAGACAGACCACAGGCTCCTCAGATGGTTAATGCAGATAAGGGGTGAGAATCCCAAATGTTTGAGGTGGTCCATCTCCCTACAGGGAATGGACTATACAGTGGAACACCGCCCTGGCACCGACCACACCAATGCTGATAGTCTGTCCAGATTCTTCTGCCTTAGTGATGAGAACTCCCATGAGGTTGGGTAGTTGCTACCCACTTTCAGCTGGAGGGGGGACACGTGCTAGACTTGGCATCATTGGCATGGTCTCCCCTAACTTTTTGCCTATACTTCCCAAGTTGTCTGTGTGTGCTGGACTTTGTTTTTGCTGTTTTTGCTTGCTCTGGACACTTTTACCACTGCTGACCACTGCTAAAGTGTAAGTGTTTCCTGTATAAATTGTATATGTACATTGGCTATCCATGATTGGCATATCTGAGTTTCCAGTAAGTCCCTAGTAAAGTGCACTAGAGGTGCCCAGGGCCTGTAAATCAAATGCTACTAGTGGGCCTGCAGCACTGGTTGTGCCACCCACATTAGTAGCCCTGTAAACATGACTCAGACCTGCCATTGCAGTGTCTGTGATGCAGTTTTAAACTGCCAATTCAACTTGGCAAGTGTACCCCTTGCCAGGACTAAACCTTCCTTTTCTATACATGTAAGGCACCCCTAAGGTAGGCCCTAGGTAGCCCCATGGGCAGGATTTAAGACTTTTTTTGCTTTTTAAATTCATAACTTGACTTTTGTATGTTAGATTTTTGTCATTTTGGTCTAGTTTTGTTTGAATAAATATCTATTTTTCTAACCTTGTGCTGTGACATTTTGTGATGTTTTCACTGAGTTACTGTGTGTGTTGGTACAAATACTTTACACCTTGCTTCTGAAGTTAAGCCTGCCTGCTTGTGCCAGGCTACCATAGGGGTGAGCGGGGGTTAACTGAGGGTTATTCACCTTTACCCTCACTAGAGTGAGGGTCCTTGATTGGACAGGGGGTAACCTGACTGCCAACCAAAGACCCCATTTCTAACAATTAAAAATCCAATTAATTTGTGAAGTGTGATGTTTATTAAATATGTTGGAAAAGCAGCTTTTATAAAGTATACTTTTCCTGTCTGAAGATTTAGTTAATACTAAATTCCTGATCTTTTTTGGTCCTGACCATAAATGTACCTGATTGCAGTGCTTTCTCCCAATTCTGAAACCTGTTTTTAGAACATGTTTTAGTTTTCAACCATGTTGGCCACCACTAAAATGGTTTAGAAATGTACTAAACTCCAGGCATATTATGTTTATTCATATACACACATAAATGTACACATGTACATCCATTAAGAGTCCCATATAAACGTATGGCTATGTTAAATCAGAAGTTAATTTAATCAGGATATGTTAAGCAGTCTAGTTTCTGCTTGTTGAGAAAGAACTGGCCTAGGATTTCAATTATTTTTAAGAATGTTTTCTTCTCTGTTTTGTTATTGTCATTATGTTTTACTTTTATGGATTCTTTGAATCCGAAATAAAGATTATGATGATGATGGTATAGCTACGTTAGATGTGTAATATTTTTGGATCCTCACCAAGTTGCTTATCAAATCATTGTCTGCATGTCATGCAATGCACTAAATGCAATGTGGCAGATGAACAAAGTAGTTATCTTTAGGAGGATGAAAAATGAATAATACCACCCTAATACCTTGATGATTTGCAAACATTTTAGCTCGTTTTATGTGTGAATTGTGAATATTGTGAAATGCACATAGGGTTGTGTGGGAATCACGCAAAAAAGTGCACAGAGAGGAACATGCTTATGGCTCTGGGACGGTTCTCCTCCGCAGAGTAAATTACAAATAGGTATTGTACTTTGTATCTTGTACTTTGTGAGCCTTCAGCAACTTGGGCATGCATATTTAGAAGTATGTACTAGCTTTGTTAAGCATGTCAACATGTCAAAATGTTATATTTCATCCTTGTATATTGTAGTAACCCCAAGAAATAAATACTGCTTTAATATTAATGCCAGGCAATGCCAACGAATCATCCATAACCACTGCAATAATGCTGAGTTGAGGTACAGTCGCTGTGATGCAAATAATGTTGGTCGTGCCATCTTTATATAGGATTGGATAAGGAGTTTGTACTCTACAATTCAGATGTTTCTTTTACATGCTTACTTTTTCAGACTGCACTAACCTCTATGAGATGGCTGATCAAAGAATGCATCTGGGAAATAGGCTCCCGGAACGTCGTTAGAGCTGCAGTGCATCAGGCCATTCTCGCAATAGCTAAAACGATAAACGCATTCAACACGTCAAGATCATGAGTCACATTAATTTGCAAGGTGTCTGAAATTCAGACGGCAACAACATAATTTTACAATGTATAGGCAGAGGACATAACTTTGAAAAAATTACATATTGAGAAACACAAAGCAATTCACACTCCTGCAATGCATTACAAAATAAATAAATACGTTTAATTAACATTTGAAAATAAAATACATGTCTATCGTCCAACCAAAGTGGCTAGTATTTCCAAAACTGTGTAACAATTTAAGTAGCTCAATCCCTCCCACTCCAAGCATACCACTTTGATATTCCCCACATTCCAGGAACCGCACCTTGAAATGTAGCTCCTGAGGCAAAGTACAGCCCCAGATTCTAGTTGAAATTGTGGGTGAATTTGCACACATAGGTTGTTAAAAATGTAGGGAACCTCCAGTCAATTAACCCTGGTATGGACACAAAGGGGGTGATTCCGACCCCGGCGGTCGTTGACCGCCAGGGCCGGGGTCGGCGGGAGCACTGCCAACAGGCTGGCGGTGCTCCTAAGGGCATTCTGACCGCGGCGGTATGGCCGCGGTCAGAAACGGAAAACCGGCGATGTCCCGCCGGTTTTCCGCTGCCCTGAGGAATCCCCCATGGCGGCGCAGCTTGCTGCGCCGCCATGGGGGATTCCGACCCCCTCACCGCCATCCTGTTCCTGGCGGTTTCGACCGCCAGGAACAGGATGGCGGTGAGTGGTGTCGTGGGGCCCCCTGGGGGCCCCTGCAGTGCCCATGCCAATGGCATGGGCACTTCAGGGGCCCCCGTAAGAGGGCCCCACTTTGAATTTCAGTGTCTGCTTAGCAGACACTGAAATTCGCGACGGGTGCTACTGCACCCGTCGCACACCTTCCACTCCGCCGGCTCCATTCGGAGCCGGCTTCCTCATAGAAGGATGTTTCCCACTGGGCTGGCGGGCGGCCTTTTGGCGGTCGCCATGCCAGCCCAGTGGGAAACCCAGAATGACCGCCGCGGTCTTTTGACCGCGGTACGGTCTTCTGGCGGTTCCCGCTTGGCGGGCGGCTCCCGCCGCCCGCCAAGCTTGGAATGACCCCCAAAGTCTCTTTCACCTGAGAACTTTCGAAAATGATTTGCTAGACAACTACAAAGCATTTAAACCTGGTGGAAAACTGATTATGCAATGAGTATTTTGCTTTTTACACTTGATGTATGAACCTAACATGTTCTACATACAATGTCTACACATTAAATGCACCAAGGGCCTTATTACACAAAGCAGCGCATTTTCCTTTTTTAGCACCAGGTGCACCTTTCAAAAGGTGAGCCCTGTGCAAACAAGGAGAATGCACTATATTAGATTCAATGTGTGGCCCCTGGGGCAGCTGCAAACTTGTGCCACCATGGGGAAGAGCGTTCAAGTGAAATACGGAGCGGCTTTGAGGTGGCTGCTCTGTGTTTCACTATGCAGTCAGCAACCCTCCTGCACTTTTAAGAGGGGTGAGAGATCTCCGTGGAGACGGGCCTAGTTAGTGACTCCACCCACTTGCAAGGGATTGTCTGGGGCATGGGCGTAGGAAGTGTGGGGGATGCGGGGGATGTATCCCCCCAGATTTTGGAGGGTGGGGGACACGGGGGACGAAGGTGGGGGGGACAAGGGGACACAATAATTTCCCCTCTCACATCTATTATTCAGAGGGCCATTAGCGCACAAAAGCGCTACTTATAACAGCCCTATACCGACCATCCTCCAATCTGATGGTAACAGAATGAAGGTGAGTCAGGAGGCCCCCTGCGCCCTCTGCTCTTTTGTTTGTCCTGTTCACACCTGTGGGCATTAAGGGTGCTCATAAAAACAAAGGGTACGAGAAGGAGAAAAGAGTTTTGGATGATTACTGTCTGCATCACCTGCCGCCTTGAAGAGGAGCACTGCAGGATGCCTTCAAGAGGAGCTGCAAGACATTGAGCAAGATCTAAAGAGATAACAGAGTCCGGCTAGAAAGGAGACTCTGTGAAACACAATGTTTGTATTTGCCTAAGATCACACCAGTTGGTGAAACAGTGAAGTCGAGATTGGGCCCAGATTTTACCTTTTCACACAACAATTTAGCTATTAGAAGGGTATATTTTTCTAGCATTTATGCTTAATGCTTTTTTATCTAGGTAATGAAGGGCTTGATTATAGAATGGCTAACAGGGAGAAGCCATATTTCATTTTGGGCCATTATGTCTAGCGTTATTATTTATGTTGTTATCGTTACATACTTCAGCATATTGAAGTATATTATCTTTTCTCTATCTTTTCTTCACTGTACTCTGAAACAATCTACTCTATGCCACTGCACCCTACACCACTTTTCTCCACTCTGTGCTACTCTACGCCACTGCAATCTATGCTGTACCACTCTACTCTACACCACTCTACTCTGCAGCACTCTACACTACGCCACTGCAATCTATGCTATTCTACTCTAACCATTGCACAATACACCCCTACACTCTTCACCACTTTACTCAAATCCAATGCACTCTATGCCACTGCACTCTATGCCAATCTACTCTGCACCGCAGCACTCTATTCCACTGATTTCAATGCCACTGTACTCTGCGCCACAGCACTCTAGGCGACTGCACTCTATGCCACTCTACAATACACCACTGTACTCTGCGACCCTCTAATCTGCAACATTGCACTCTGCCACTGAACTTCACGCCACTCTACTCTGCACCACTGCATTCAATGCCACTGTACTCTGTCCCACTGCACTCTTTTCTGCACCACTGCACTCTAATCTACTCTACACCACTCCACTGTAGGCCCTTCACTCTACTTTGAAATCATCTCCTCTATGCAACTGCAATCTACGCAACTCCACTGTATGCTATGCCAGTCTAATCTACCCTGCACCACTCCAATGTACCCTGCGCCACTCCACTCTGCTCTGCACCGTTCTATGCTACTGCACTCTACATCACTATGCTCCACTCTGCAACAATCTACTCCTCACCACTATACTGTACTCTGCAGCAATCTTCTCCATGCCACTCTATTCTACTCTGCACCACTGTACTCTAAGCCACTTCTCTACTCTGTATCACTCTACATGACTGCACTCTACAACAATGCACTCTATGCCACTCTACTCTACACCAATGCATTCTATGACACTCTACTCTACACCACTGCCCTTTATGACTCTACTCTGCAACACTGCACTCTGCCACTGAACTATACACCTCTCTACTCTGCACCACTGCACTCTACTCTGCACCACTCAACTAAATGCCACTCTACTGCACTCTACACAAATGTACTATATGCCACTACACTATGCCACTCTACTCTGCATCACTGCACCCCACCATTGCACTCTACACCAGTCTACTCTACCTTGCACCACTCCACTCTACCATGCACCGTATCACTCTATGACACAGCACTCTGAACAACTGCAATCTATGCAGTGCCACTCCACTCTGCTCCCCTCTACTCTTCACCACTCTACGATACTGCACTGTACGCTAAACCAGTGCTGTCTTGGTCAATGCACTCTACACCACTTTACTCAAAACCAACGCACTCTATACCACCACACTCTACGCCAATCTACTTTGCACCACTGTACTCTATGCCATTTCAGTCTAGACCACCCAACTCCACTCTATGACACTTCACTCTGACATTACACTCCATGATACTAGACTGACACTCTATTCCATTAAACTCTAACACTTTCTCCACTCTGTAACTCCCTACACAACTCCCTGTACGCCACTCCATTCCACTTTACTCCACTCTATGCCACTCCACACCACTCTATGCCACTTCAATCTACGATACTCTACTCAACGCCACTGCACAGCCCTCTATGCCACTCCACTATTCAACAATGTACTATGCTCAACAACACTCTACCCAACTTTCTCTATGCTAGTTCATGTTACTTTACTTCACTCTACTCCAGTTCACTCTTATTTATGCCTTTCCACTCTACGACACTCTGCCACTCCACTCTATTACACTGTGACACTACTCCACTCTACTACTACTTTATGGCATTGGCGCTTGATTAGAGATTCAGATCTCCATTGATTGCCTTGTCACTCATATGAGACGTGAGTCAGATTTATCTTCGTCGTTTTGGTTACAAGCACTATGTAACCCTTTTAACTCAAGCTTAACAAAGGCATAGGATGATCCTGATACCTGTCTAGGGGACCGAAATATCGTCGGCCAAAGTACCTTGACTTGAATTTGTGATATTTTACATAAGTTGGCATAAGCATAGGTACTATGAGCAAATGACTTCTTGATTCACTATTTGAGTCATTCATGTAAAAGTGGGTGTATAACAGCGTGTAAATCACTATTGTGGATGCTAACCTTGTAGGAAAGTAGCCTCTTTCTAGCTTGGTTACCCCCACATTTGGCCTGTTTGCCAGTGTGTTTGAGTGTGTCTACTGGGATCCTGCTAATCAGGACCCCAGTAGATATGCCCTCTCCCTTAAATTATGGTTGTTGCATACTGGTAACCCAGTATTTCACCCAAGATTGGCATACTGGTGCCCCCTTATAAGTCCCTAGTATATGGTACTTAGGTACCCAGGGCATTGGGGTTCCAGGAGATCCCTAGGGGCTGCAGCATTTTTTTGCCACCCATAGGGAGTCCATGCAATGGCTTCTACAGAACGGCCATTGCAGCCTGCGTGAAAAGGTGCATGCACCCTTTCACTGCCAGTTACACCGCACCAGGTCACTTATAAGTCACCCCTATAGCAGGCCCTCCAGCCCTGAGGGCAGGGTGCAGAGTACCTGTGTGTGAGGGCACCCCTGCACTAGCAGAGGTGCCCCCACGACCTCCAGGACCATTTTCCCAGACCTCAGGAGTGTGGGGATGCCATTTTACACGTGTACTGGAAATAGGTCACTACCTATTCCCAGCTACATAATGGTAACTCCGAACATAGGTATGTTTGGTATCAAACATGTTGGAATCATACCCCAAGGCTTTTGCAAGCATTGGTTGTATGATTCCATGCACTCTGGGGGCTCCTTAGAGGACCCCCAGTATTGCCATTCCAGCCTTCTGAGGTTTTCCAGGCAGCCCCAGCTGCTGCCACCTCTCAGACAGGTTTCTGCCCTCCTGTTGGTTGAGAAGCTCAAGCCCAGAAAGGCAGAATAAAGGATTTCCTTTGATAGAGGGGTGTTACACCCTCTCCCTTTGGAAATAGGTTTGGAAGGGGTAGCTTCCTTCCCCAGGCCACTGGAAATGCTTTGAAGGGCACATTTGGTGTCCTCCTTACAGAATCCAGTCTACACCGGTTCAGGTACCCCCAGTCCCTGCTCTGGCACGAAACTGGATCACCACCCCAGGTGTGCTGCTCAGAGCTCCTCCAGAGGGTCCCTGGGTTTTGCCATCTTGGATTCCAAGTTGGCAGCAAACTCTGGGACCATCTGAGTGGCCAGTGCCAGCAGGTGATGTCAGAGCCGTCCCCTGATAGGTGCTTACCTGTTTAGCTGACCAATCCCCCGTTCAGGGCTATTTAGGGTCTCTCCTTTGGGAGGTTCTTCAGATTCAGATTGCAAGACTCTGCATCCTTTACTTCACTTTCTCACCTAAGAAACTGCACCTGGACCCTCCAGGAACTCCACAAACTGCAACAACGAAGCAAAGACTTCTGCAACATTGTATCTCCAGCTCTTGCCAGCAAATGCAACTGTTTCCCGGTTGTGCATCCTCAGAGGACAGCCTGTCTTCAGTCTGCACCAGAAGAATTAACGAATCTCCCTTGGAGTGAAGGAGTCACTCCCCTGCTTCAGCAGGCACCTCTCTGCAACGATGACCATCTGCATGAGTTCTCTCTCCTGACGAGTTGCATGGATCCTGCATCACGGGTGGTGGACTGAAGTGGTCCTGATGGTCCTGATGGTCCTGACATCGTACTGTCCAACTTTGGTGGAGGTAAGAGCTTGCCTTCCCACGCAAGACAGTACTCCTGTGCACCACGTGTTTCAGTTGCCAAGGCTTGTTGGCATCCTTCTATGAAATTCTTTGTGTACCATGTAGCTTCGGCCCCCAGCACTCCTTCCTGAGATGCACCGCTTCCTGAGTGGTTCTCTGGCGGTGTGGGATCCTTTGTTTTTGTGCTGCGTGGGCCTCCTTTTGCAACTCCTTTGTCCCCATGCTGGGGACTCCTATGTGCGCTGCCTGGTATTCCGTGGGCTCTCTGAGTTGCTGAGAGCCCCCTCTGACTCCTCCTCCTGGGTGGCCATTTTTCGCTAACCATGAGCTTTGCCTGTGCCAAGGCTTGTTGGCGGAATCCAGCGATGCAAACCAGACTGCAATCATCTATCCGGTGTGGGATATCATCTGCACCAACCACGAACCCGCATCCATCTTCTTGGGTGCAGTACTGACTGTTGTTCTTCACCAGTGGTTCTTCTTTTGCACCTTGATTCGGGTTAGCAGGGGCTCCTGTCCTCCCTGGACTCTTCTGTGCTTCTTGGACTTAGACCCATTCTTCCACAGGTCTTTAGGTCCAGGAATCCACCCTTTGTGTCTTGAAGTATCTTCTGGTTCTTGCATTATCTTCTTTCTCGTGTTCTTGTGTGTTCTAGGAAAGTTACTGTGATTTACTTCTGCTTTCCTGGGCTCTGAGGTGGGTTCTATTACTTACCTTTGGTGTTTTCTAATACTCCCAGCGCCCCTCTACACACCACACTTGCCTAGGTGGGAAACTGACATTCGCATTCCACTTTCTTAGTATATGGTTTGTGTTTCCCCTAGGCCCATTTCTAACCATTGTGATTTTCACTAATTGCACTGTTTTCTAACTATTTTTATTGCTATTGCTGCATACTAGTGTATATAATTGGTGTATTACTTACCTTCTAAGGGAGTATAGTCTCTATGGTATTTTTGGCATTTGTGTCACTAAAATAAAGTACCTTTATTTTTGTAACACTTAGTATTTTCTTTCATGTTTGTGAGTACTGTGTGACTACAGTGGTATTGCATGAGCTTTGCATGTCTCCTAGATAAGCCTTGGCTACAGCTACCCCTAGAGAGCCTGGCGTCTAGACACTGCCTACATGTCACTAATAAGGGATAAATGGACATGGTATAAGGTGTAAGTACCATAGGTACCCACTACAAACCAGGCCAGCCTCCTCCAAACCACTGTACTATATAGGTTACTTTTAAAAGTTTTCTTGTAATTGGTGACATTGGGTCATCCAGATAACTTGTGTAATACCAGTCTTTCTCGATTTCCCCTATTGATGTTTTCCCACTACATTTGATCTTTTATATTTTGATTGAATAAATGCATAAAACATTCTATTTGCATACTACTTTAATATCATTGTTTATGGGAGTGGTGTAGCATTTTATTCAAGGGACCCCTGTTCCTTTAAAGTTAGTTTACTGCTCCATTCTAGGACACTCTACTTACTCCATGATACTACGCCACACCAGTCGGTGACACATCATTCTCCTTTATGCCATTAACTTTCAGCCATGCTGAATAGTAGTCTCACTAGTGTACAGCATGGCTAAAACACATTGGCAAAGGCAATATAACTTGCATAGGCGAGACCTATTGGCTATGCCAATGCTTGTTTATAAGGTATGAACTTTAAGGTGACTTGCAATATCCTTATGTACACAGGGGGTATTTTACCCCATATAATACATGGTCACACCACCAACTTTCCCACAAACCACTTAAAACCCTAGTGCATAGCTTCTGTCATTCCAAGCTATTAAAGTACAGCAGAAGAAAGAAAAGCAACATTCAATTTTTTTGCTTTAAACAGCTGCATTATGCTCTGTGACCTGATCTGCCTTTTACCTTGGCTGCTAGCTCTGGCAGAAGACAATGTAATGTCAGAATTCGACTGTAATAACCCTATCATAGTCATTTTCTGATGTCTTTTCTTTATAATCAGTGAATGTCTTTTCTTTACACGCAGTGACTTGGTGCATCACAAACAGCCGTTTCTAAAGAAATTAGTGACTGTAGTTTATACAGAGATTAGACAATCCATAATTATATAGCCTGTAACTGCAAGAGCTTCTTCAGTTGAAATGCTCCTAGTTATGATTGATGTGTAGCTGAGCTTCCCAAGATCACACAGAGGAGCAGAAGTGTTAGAACTATGGTTTCCGAGCACAGTTTACAACTGTTGTACCTAATCGCTTTTGATCTCTCCAGTGCAGTTCCAATTGGCATGAGGCGAAGGGCATGATGGGTGTGGGGAGCAAAGAGTATGTTCTTCCTTTTTACCCTCCTACCTTTATTTGCTTGGTGCATGAAGATGCAAGGTTAATCAACATGTTATTTTCACATTTGAGCTAATTACTTTGTGAATGTAAATAACAATAAAATATACTTTCAGACTGTGAAAACATGCCTTCCTTTCTCCCTATTTCACTTCCAATATATATATATATATATATATATATATATATATATATATATATATATATATATATATATATATGATTGTGTATATTTATCGGAGCCTGCAGTTCGTAAACAACGAGCGATTTGTATAGGGTTGATTGAAAGTCCCCCAAGGCTGTCCCTGTCCCCCCCAGAAATTTATTGTCTCCTACACCCCTGGTCTGGGGGTCCTTGGGACCCCCTTTTGAGGGCTGCCATCAGGGGGTGCAGTTGCAGTGTGCCAACTTTTTGTGGAGTGCTGTCAGTGCACCTCCTGATGGCTTGTTTGCCTTTGTGGCCGCGTCTATAATATGGCACAGAGACAAAGAGATTTCCTCATTTGCATGGGGCCACACCCTCTTGCAAATGAGGGAATAGTCTCTGATGATAGCGCTGGCACTATATGTGAGCCAGCACTATCTTTATTACAGAAGGGGCTACATAAGCGTCTGCGGCCCATTTTGTAATATCAAAGTGTCTGGAAGAGCGCAAAGAGGGTGCAAACGCCTGTTGGCCCCCAGGGCACTTTGTATAATACAGCCACAGGTGGTGTATAAGTTCTTGCCACTGGGTGATGTCAAAAACCAACACCAAACAGAATGCATGGTTCTTTGGGCAACACTTATTTACAACAGTAGCATCATGCAGCATTTTTGCAGTGGGTGTTTCATGCCTGCTGCTCTCGGATAAGGAGCTCTCGCAATTCACTCCAAATGCAAGAAGAGAAGATGCCATTATTACTTTATTCTGCAAGAGCATACTTCAGCTTTATCGGTTTTTTCGTTACAGTATAAATAATTTTGCAAACCAGGAGAGTTAAATATAGTGCATACTCAGCCAAAAGGATCAGTGTCTTCAAAGGATCCACCACTGAAGGCACAGAGATCCGCGCCAGTGTGCAGGGATCTCTAAGTCTGATGGGAGGTCCTGTGGCATGGAATGAGAGGCCATAGCCTTAGTTGGCTTGAAGGGCCAGTAGCCACACATCAGGCTTTAAAGTGTATTTATTTACTTATTTATTTATTTATTGATGCATATTTATATAGCGCACACTTCATAAATGAATTACTTCCAGGCGCGAGGCAGGAAAGAGACAAGAGTTGGCCTAGGAGGTGTTGGAGCTAGTATAGAACTCTTTACAGTTGTTTTCTGATTGTCCGGAGGTTGTTTTAGTTACATTGGTGTTGATGCTCTGGGCCCCACAGAAAGGACCAACCACCGAAAAGTGCCTGCCACCTCGGCTCTTGGTGTGGCTTTGGGAACTGAGAGGAAGTTGTGTTGATTTTGGCAGAGGCCAATTAAGTAGAGATTTCTTTGAGTATCCACAGCCCAGATATAATGTAAACATCTGCATGATGTGACATGACTAGCACACATGAGGAATTCATTGTTTTGTTGTTTTGCTGACAAGGTTTCAAAATCAGTTTCATTGATGATATATTTTTTCATTGAATGATCTGGAAACATAATAGAAGATTTCTCCCATCTGCAGAAATGCTGACCGTACCGTAGAACTGGACTACGATAGTCATTTTTCTCCAAGAGAAGAAAAGGTGCAACTATTGCTTAGCATTGGAGATTAAGAGCAGAGGCAGCCTCTCGCACCCAGGAGTCCTGAGATAATAGTCGCGAGTATGTGGACAAGCACCCAGGCGTCACCTCCATTTAACTATGTGGTACAATGCTGTCGAAAGCACCCGATGATGTGAAGTTGTAATTTATTGTGGTGTTGTTGATTAATGTTATTAGTGCTCAGTGCATTGCTTTGTACGCGGTTGTTTGTTCCGGGCCCAACACTGCACTATTGTATTAGGTGAACACACATACTGGGGCCCGTTTCCTTTGAGTATACTTCCATGTAATGGTACAAGAGATTTGCAGATATACGAACCCTGGCCAATATTCCTGCTGTCTAGTTAGATAGGGTTCCTACTGCCCCCTGTTGGCGCATACACCAAATTGGCCTGGTATTGATCTTCTATGCAGGACATTCCAGTCACTCACTGGAACGGGTTAATGGTGCAGGGGCGTAACAAAGGCCCCAGCCTCCCGCTGCCGTGCGCACATTCTCTCGCCCCCCCTCCCCCACTTCCCGCCGGGGGGAGCTCCAGGGGGCTCCTTAAGCCTGGCCTGGCCTGAGTGAGTCCGGGGAGGGGGGGTGAGGGTGTCCCCATGTTCTTTGAAGGCCCCACCTCACACCCACTTTCGTTACGCCACTGTAAAGGTGATTTGTTCTTGCTTGCTATTTTATCAGTAGAAGGTATCTTGCAAAGCTTCTTCCGTGAAAGGTATGACACAATTTTTACCTTTCTTATTCCATATGATCACAAATAATTGCACTTTTACAATGTTACATTTGTGAGCTCTATGGGGCATATTTATACTTTTTGGTTCAAAACTGCACTAACACAGTAATGCACCAAAAAGTTTAGTACTGGCTTGTGCCATTCCTGATTACCAGCTGGGCGCCATTTTTATGGAATGGTGCAAGCCGGTGCAAAGGGTGGACTAGAGTTTTAAAAAATGACATTAGCTGGGTGGGGCTGGCGGTATGGGAGAAGGGGGTTTTGCACCAAAAAATGATGTTAGGCTGGTTGGAGTAAAAAAAGATGACAACAACCAGCCTAGCATCATTTTCTGACGCAAAACCATCCATACCACATGACTCCTGTCTTAGAAAAGACAGGAGTCATGCCCACCACCCCATTTGCCAGCACAGGGGATCAGTGTTCCCTGGGCATGGTCATTGCACCCTGTGCCATGCAGGGGGCCCCAAGTTGGGCCCCTGATGGCACTTTTTTTTTTTTAAATTACTTACCTACACTTACCCTACTTACCTCGAATGGGGTCCCCCATCCTCCGGTGACCCTCTGGTGTGTGATGGGGTGTTCCTGGGGTTTGAGGAGGGCACCGGTGGACCCATTCCATGGTGTTCAACCATGGAAATGGGCCCACAGGTCCCTTAACGCCTGGTCTGACCCAGGCGTTAAATAATGGTGCAATATTTAACCCCTCCTCCCACCCGTGCATCATTTTAGTACAGGGGATAAATAGGGGGGTATGGGATTACCACCATCTTTTTGTTGGGAACGCCTACCTTGCATCTCATTGACGCAAGGTAGGTTCACGCATCTAAAAAATGGTGCAAACTCCAATATTTTGATGTTAGTTGTGTCTAATGTAAAAATATAAATATGGAGTTAGTTTTGCGCTGAATTTGCGTAAGAAAAATGATGCAAATTCAGCGCAAATGAGGTATAAATATGCCCCTAAATTTAAGTAGTTGGTTTGCCACATTGGTCGATATCGGATGAACAGCAACGTTCCTTTCTTGAACTTCACATCAAATCCTATTGCTTTTTCGGAGCTGTTGTCTAGGTGTGCTTTTGGACAAACCAATTGAACTAATGCAGCTGACAACATTGATTTGTAATAAAAATTTTAGAATTGGAAACATGGGCTCAGATTTAGAAGTAAGTGGCGCATCGGTCCCAATGCGCCACTTTACTTGCGCCGTCCCACCCCACCTAATGACACCAAGGTGGCGCAATATTTACAACCATGACGGCCGTTTTCACAACAGTGTCATAATTTATGACGCTATTGTGGTGCTTTGCAGCATTGGCACAGTAAATTATGGCACTAGTTTAGCAAAGCACTACGGGGTTCCATAGGTTGCTATTGGTCCATCAATTTAACGCCTGCCCTGTGCAGGCGTTAAAAATGATGGAAAAAATAATGCAGTGAAATCTTGTAGATTTCACTGCATCATTTTTCTGGGTCTCCTAACTGGGGAACACCCCCCTTGCAAACATTATGCCTGGCGCTGGCATAATGTGGCGGAAGGGGTTACAAAGTGGCACAATGCAAGCACTGCACCACTTTGTAAAATAGCACTGAGAAATCACCTCTTTGACTCCACATTAGCGTAAAAAAATGATGCTAGTGTGGCGCAAGAAGGCACAAGGGCCTTGTAAATCTGGCCCTGGGTGTTCTCTAGAGATGCTGGTGCTGGCAACACTCGTCATATCGGCCAAGGTTCCCCAATTCAGGCATGACGCCTACTGCCAGCCCTGGCTTCTAGCCAGCAGTGCGTGCTGCATTTTCAGCCCTTATTACCAACCTTAAAAGTGATTCTACATGACCCAAATTACTGGCTTATGAGTCAATAGTGATTGAAAGTGTCACATATGACTCGAGACAACTTGACAGAGATGTAGTTAGCTATACAGTAGGTTGTGTGTCTTCAGGTAAGTGCGGATAGGAAGTTTCAAACTGAAAATGGCCAGTTCAATCTTAAAATTGAAAGCACTACTGTAAGGAAATGCCTCCTTGGCATGGTTGCCCCCTGACTTTTTGCCTTTGCTGATGCTATGTTTACAATTGAAAGTGTGCTGAGGCCTGCTAACCAGGCCCCAGCACCAGTGTTCTTTCCCTAACCTGTACTTTTGTATCCACAATTGGCAGACCCTGGCATCCAGATAAGTCCCTTGTAACTGGTACTTCTAGTACCAAGGGCCCTGATGCCAAGGAAGGTCTCTAAGGGCTGCAGCATGTCTTATGCCACCCTGGAGACCCCTCACTCAGCACAGACACACTGCTTGCCAGCTTGTGTGTGCTAGTGAGGACACAACGAGTAAGTCGACATGGCACTCCCCTCAGGGTGCCATGCCAGCCTCTCACTGCCTATGCAGTATAGGTAAGCCACCCCTCTAGCAGGCCTTACAGCCCTAAGGCAGGGTGCACTATACCATAGGTGAGGGTACCAGTGCATGAGCATGGTACCCCTACAGTGTCTAAACAAAACCTTAGACATTGTAAGTGCAGGGTAGCCATAAGAGTATATGGTCTGGGAGTCTGTCAAGCACGAACTCCACAGCACCATAATGGCTACACTGAAAACTGGGAAGTTTGGTATCAAACTTCTCAGCACAATAAATGCACACTGATGCCAGTGTACATTTTATTGTAAAATACACCCCAGAGGGCACCTTAGAGGTGCCCCCTGAAACTTAACCGACTATCTGTGTAGGCTGACTAGTTTTAGCAGCCTGCCACAAACCGAGACATGTTGCTGGCCCCATGGGGAGAGTGCCTTTGTCACTCTGAGGCCAGTAACAAAGCCTGCACTGGGTGGAGATGCTAACACCTCCCCCAGGCAGGAATTGTCACACCTGGCGGTGAGCCTCAAAGGCTCACCTCCTTTGTGCCAACCCAGCAGGACACTCCAGCTAGTGGAGTTGCCCGCCCCCTCCGGCCAGGCCCCACTTTTGGCGGCAAGGCCGGAGAAAATAATGAGAAAAACAAGGAGGAGTCACTGGCCAGTCAGGACAGCCCCTAAGGTGTCCTGAGCTGAAGTGACTCTAACTTTTAGAAATCCTCCATCTTGCAGATGGAGGATTCCCCCAATAGGGTTAGGATTGTGACCCCCTCCCCTTGGGAGGAGGCACAAAGAGGGTGTACCCACCCTCAGGGATAGTAGCCATTGGCTACTAACCCCCCAGACCTAAACACGCCCTTAAATTTAGTATTTAAGGGCTACCCTGAACCCTAGAAAATTAGATTCCTGCAACTACAAGAAGAAGGACTGCCTAGCTGAAAACCCCTGCAGAGGAAGACCAGAAGACGACAACTGCCTTGGCTCCAGAAACTCACCGGCCTGTCTCCTGCCTTCCAAAGATCCTGCTCCAGCGACGCCTTCCAAAGGGACCAGCGACCTCGACATCCTCTGAGGACTGCCCCTGCTTCGAAAAGACAAGAAACTCCCGAGGACAGCGGACCTGCTCCAAGAAAAGCTGCAACTTTGTTTCCAGCAACTTTAAAGAACCCTGCAAGCTCCCCGCAAGAAGCGTGAGACTTGCAACACTGCACCCGGCGACCCCGACTCGGCTGGTGGAGATCCGACACCTCAGGAGGGACCCCAGGACTACTCTGATACTGTGAGTACCAAAACCTGTCCCCCCTGAGCCCCCACAGCGCCGCCTGCAGAGGGAATCCCGAGGCTTCCCCTGACCGCGACTCTTTGAACCTAAAGTCCCGACGCCTGGGAGAGACCCTGCACCCGCAGCCCCCAGGACCTGAAGGACCGGACTTTCACTGGAGAAGTGACCCCCAGGAGTCCCTCTCCCTTGCCCAAGTGGAGGTTTCCCCGAGGAACCCCCCCCTTGCCTGCCTGCAGCGCTGAAGAGATCCCGAGATCTCTCATAGACTAACATTGCGAACCCGACGCTTGTTTCGACACTGCACCCGGCCGCCCCCGCGCTGCTGAGGGTGAAATTTCTGTGTGGACTTGTGTCCCCCCCGGTGCCCTACAAAACCCCCCTGGTCTGCCCTCCGAAGACGCGGGTACTTACCTGCAAGCAGACCGGAACCGGGGCACCCCCTTCTCTCCATTCTAGCCTATGTGTTTTGGGCACCACTTTGAACTCTGCACCTGACCGGCCCTGAGCTGCTGGTGTGGTGACTTTGGGGTTGCTCTGAACCCCCAACGGTGGGCTACCTTGGACCAAGAACTGAACCCTGTAAGTGTCTTACTTACCTGGTAAAACTAACAAAAACTTACCTCCCCTAGGAACTGTGAAAATTGCACTAAGTGTCCACTTCTAAAACAGCTATTTGTGAATAACTGGAAAAGTATACATGCAATTTTGATGATTTGAAGTTCCTAAAGTACTTACCTGCAATGCCTTTCGAATGAGCTATTACATGTAGAATTTGAACCTGTGGTTCTTAAAATAAACTAAGAAAAGATATTTTTCTATATAAAAACCTATTGGCTGGATTTGTCTCTGAGTGTGTGTACCTCATTTATTGTCTATGTGTATGTACAACAAATGCTTAACACTACTCCTTGGATAAGCCTATTGCTCGACCACACTACCACAAAATAGAGCATTAGTATTATCTATTTTTACCACTATTTTACCTCTAAGGGGAACCCTTGGACTCTGTGCATGCTATTCCTTACTTTGAAATAGCACATACAGAGCCAACTTCCTACATTGGTGGATCAGCGGTGGGGTACAAGACTTTGCATTTGCTGGACTACTCAGCCAATACCTGATCACACGACAAATTCCAAAATTGTCATTAGAAATTGATTTTTGCAATTTGAAAAGTTTTCTAAATTCTTAAAAGACCTGCTAGGGCCTTGTGTTAGATCCTGTTTAGCATTTCTTTTAGAGTGTAAAAGTTTGTAAAAGTTTGAATTAGATTCTAGAACCAGTTTTAGATTCTTAAAAAGTATTCCAACTTTTAGAAGCAAAATGTCTAGCACAGATGTGACTGTGGTGGAACTCGACACCACACCTTACCTCCATCTACAGATGAGAGAGCTAAGGTCACTCTGTAAACTAAAGAAAATAGCAATGGGCCCCAAACCTACCAAAGTACAGCTCCAGGAGCTTTTGGCAGAGTTTGAAAAGGCCAACCCCTCTGAGGATGGCAACTCAGAGGATGAAGATAGTGACTTGGAGGGAAATTCCCCCCCTCCAGTCCTACTTAGGGAGAGCAGGGCTTCTCAAGCCCTGACTCCACAAATAATAGTCAGAGATGCTGGTTCCCTCACAGGAGGGACCAACAACTCTGAAATCACTGAGGATAACTCCAGTGAAGAGGACATCCAGTTAGCCAGGATGGCCAAAAGATTGGCTTTGGAAAGGCAGATCCTAGCCATAGAGAGGGAAAGACAAGAGATGGGCCTAGGACCCATCAATGGTGGCAGCAATATAAATAGGGTCAGAGATTCTCCTGACATGTTGAAAATCCCCAAAGGGATTGTAACTAAATATGAAGATGGTGATGACATCACCAAATGGTTCACAGCTTTTGAGAGGGCTTGTGTAACCAGAAAAGTGAACAAATCTCACTGGGGTGCTCTCCTTTGGGAAATGTTCACAGGAAAGTGTAGGGATAGACTCCTCACACTCTCTGGACAAGATGCAGAATCTTATGACCTCATGAAGGGTACCCTGATTGAGGGCTTTGGATTCTCCACTGAGGAGTATAGGATTAGATTCAGGGGGGCTCAAAAATCCTCGAGCCAGACCTGGGTTGACTTTGTAGACTACTCAGTGAAAACACTAGATGGTTGGATTCAAGGCAGTGGTGTAAGTAATTATGATGGGCTGTACAATTTATTTGTGAAAGAACACCTGTTAAGTAATTGTTTCAATGATAAACTGCATCAGCATCTGGTAGACCTAGGACCAATTTCTCCCCAAGAATTGGGAAAGAAGGCGGACCATTGGGTCAAGACAAGGGTGTCCAAGACTTCAACAGGGGGTGACCAAAAGAAAGGGGTCACAAAGACTCCCCAGCAGAAGGGTGATGAGACAACCAAAACTAAAAATAGTAAAGAGTCTTCTACAGGCCCCCAAAAACCTGCACAGGAGGGTGGGCCCAGAGCCTCTTCACAAAACAATGGGTACAAGGGTAAAAACTTTGATCCCAAAAAGGCCTGGTGTCATAGCTGTAAACAGCATGGACACCAAACTGGAGACAAGGCCTGTCCCAAGAAAGGTTCCACTCCAAACTCCCATCCAGGTAACACTGGTATGGCTAGTCTCCAAGTGGGATCAACAGTGTGCCCAGAGCAAATCAGGGTCCACACTGAAGCTACTCTAGTTTCTGAGGGTGGGGTGGATTTAGCCACACTAGCTGTCTGGCCGCCTAACATGCAAAAATACAGACAGCAACTCTTAATTAATGGGACTAGAATAGAGGGCCTGAGGGATACAGGTGCCAGTGTCACCATGGTGACAGAGAAACTGGTTTCCCCTGGCCAATACCTGACTGGAAAAACTTACACAGTCACCAACGCTGACAATCAGAGAAAAGTACATCCCATGGCAATGGTTACTTTAGAATGGGGAGGGGTCAATGGCCTGAAACAGGTGGTGGTCTCCTCAAATATCCCAGTGGACTGTCTGCTTGGAAATGACCTGGAGTCCTCAGCATGGGCTGAGGTAGAACTAAAAACCCATGCAGCAATGCTGGGTATCCCTGAACTGGTGTGTGTGAAAACAAGAGCACAATGCAAGGCACAGGGTGAACAAGTAGAGCTGGAGTCTGGAAGAATGGCCCAGCCTACCAAGAGGAAAGGAAAGTCAGTTGGGAAACCAACTGCAACACAGCAAAAGAAAGGGAACCTCTCTTCTCAGGAAGAAGTTCTGCCCTCTGAGGGAACTGAGCCTTTGGAGCTTGAACCTTATCAGGTTGAGCTCTTAGGCCCAGGGGGACCCTCAAGGGAGGAGCTGTGTAAGGGACAAGAAACCTGTCCCTCTCTTGAAGGCCTTAGGCAGCAAGCTGCTGAAGAGTCCAAAGGCAAGAAAAATGGAACGCATAGGGTCTATTGGGAAGATGGACTCCTGTACACTGAGGCCAGAGACCCCAAACCTGGTGCCACTAGGAGAGTGGTAGTGCCTCAGCTGTTCAGAGAGTTCATCCTAACATTGGCCCATGACATTCCCCTTGCTGGACATTTGGGACAAACCAAGACGTGGGAGAGGTTAGTCAACCACTTCTACTGGCCCAATATGTCCAACATGGTTAAGGAGTTTTGCCTCTCCTGCCCCACCTGTCAAGCCAGTGGTAAGACAGGTGGGCATCCAAAGGCCCCCCTCATTCCACTTCCAGTGGTGGGGGTTCCCTTTGAAAGAGTGGGTGTGGACATAGTTGGTCCACTGGAACCTCCCACAGCCTCAGGAAATATGTATATCCTGGTAGTAGTGGATCATGCTACCAGGTATCCTGAAGCTATTCCCCTTAGGTCGACTACTGCCCCTGCAGTAGCCAAGGCCCTCATTGGTATCTTTACCAGAGTGGGTTTCCCTAAGGAGGTGGTGTCTGACAGAGGTACCAACTTCATGTCAGCATACCTAAAGCACATGTGGAATGAGTGTGGAGTGACTTATAAATTCACTACACCATACCATCCACAAACTAATGGCTTGGTTGAGAGATTCAACAAGACATTAAAAGGCATGATCATGGGGCTCCCAGAAAAGCTCAAAAGGAGATGGGATGTCCTCTTGCCATGTCTGCTTTTCGCTTACAGAGAGGTGCCACAGAAGGGAGTAGGATTCTCACCCTTTGAACTTCTGTTTGGTCATCCTGTAAGGGGACCACTTGCCCTTGTTAAAGAAGGCTGGGAGAGACCTCTCCATGAGCCTAAACAGGACATAGTGGACTATGTACTTGGCCTTCGCTCTAGAATGGCAGAGTACATGGAAAAGGCAACCAAAAACCTTGAGGCCAGCCAACAGCTCCAGAAGTTTTGGTATGACCAAAAGGCTGCACTGGTTGAGTTCCAACCAGGGCAGAAAGTCTGGGTTCTGGAGCCTGTGGCTCCCAGGGCACTCCAGGACAAATGGAGTGGCCCTTACCCAGTACTAGAAAGGAAGAGTCAGGTCACCTACCTGGTGGACCTGGGCACAAGCAGGAGCCCCAAGAGGGTGATCCATGTAAACCGCCTTAAGCTCTTCCACGACAGGGCTGATGTCAATCTGTTGATGGTAACAGATGAGGATCAGGAGGCAGAGAGTGAACCTCTCCCTGATCTTCTGTCATCAGACCCAAAAGATGGCACAGTAGATGGAGTGATCTACTCAGACACCCTCTCTGGCCAACAACAAGCTGATTGTAGGAGAGTCCTACAACAGTTTCCTGAACTCTTCTCCTTAACCCCTGGTCAGACACACCTGTGTACCCATGATGTGGACACAGGAGACAGCATGCCTGTCAAGAACAAAATCTTTAGACAATCTGACCATGTTAAGGAAAGCATCAAGGTGGAAGTCCACAAGATGCTGGAATTGGGAGTAATTGAGCGCTCTGACAGCCCCTGGGCTAGCCCAGTGGTCTTAGTCCCCAAACCTCACACCAAAGATGGAAAGAAAGAGATGAGGTTTTGTGTGGACTACAGAGGGCTCAATTCTGTCACCAAGACAGATGCTCATCCAATTCCAAGAGCTGATGAGCTCATAGACAAATTAGGTGCTGCCAAATTCTTAAGTACCTTTGACTTGACAGCAGGGTACTGGCAAATAAAAATGGCACCTGGAGCAAAAGAGAAAACAGCATTCTCCACACCTGATGGGCATTATCAGTTTACTGTTATGCCCTTTGGTTTAAAGAATGCCCCTGCCACCTTCCAAAGGTTGGTGAATCAAGTCCTTGCTGGCTTGGAGTCCTTTAGCACAGCTTATCTAGATGATATTGCTGTCTTTAGCTCCACCTGGCAGGATCACCTGGTCCACCTGAAGAAGGTTTTGAAGGCTCTGCAATCTGCAGGCCTCTCTATCAAGGCATCCAAATGCCAGATAGGGCAGGGAACTGTGGTTTACTTGGGCCACCTTGTAGGTGGAGGCCAAGTTCAGCCACTCCAACCCAAGATCCAGACTATTCTGGACTGGGTAGCTCCAAAAACCCAGACTCAAGTCAGGGCATTCCTTGGCTTGACTGGGTATTACAGGAGGTTTGTGAAGGGATATGGATCCATTGTGACAGCCCTCACTGAACTAACCTCCAAGAAAATGCCCAAGAAAGTGAACTGGACTGTGGAATGCCAACAGGCCTTTGACACCCTGAAACAAGCAATGTGCTCAGCACCAGTTCTAAAAGCTCCAGATTATTCTAAGCAGTTCATTGTGCAGACAGATGCCTCTGAACATGGGATAGGGGCAGTTTTGTCCCAAACAAATGATGATGGCCTTGACCAGCCTGTTGCTTTCATTAGCAGGAGGTTACTCCCCAGGGAGCAGCGTTGGAGTGCCATTGAGAGGGAGGCCTTTGCTGTGGTTTGGTCCCTGAAGAAGCTGAGACCATACCTCTTTGGGACTCACTTCCTAGTTCAAACCGACCACAGACCTCTCAAATGGCTGATGCAAATGAAAGGTGAAAATCCTAAACTGTTGAGGTGGTCCATCTCCCTACAGGGAATGGACTTTATAGTGGAACACAGACCTGGGACTGCCCATGCCAATGCAGATGGCCTTTCCAGGTTCTTCCACTTAGAAAATGAAGACTCTCTTGGGAAAGGTTAGTCTCATCCTCTTTCGTTTGGGGGGGGTTGTGTAAGGAAATGCCTCCTTGGCATGGTTGCCCCCTGACTTTTTGCCTTTGCTGATGCTATGTTTACAATTGAAAGTGTGCTGAGGCCTGCTAACCAGGCCCCAGCACCAGTGTTCTTTCCCTAACCTGTACTTTTGTATCCACAATTGGCAGACCCTGGCATCCAGATAAGTCCCTTGTAACTGGTACTTCTAGTACCAAGGGCCCTGATGCCAAGGAAGGTCTCTAAGGGCTGCAGCATGTCTTATGCCACCCTGGAGACCCCTCACTCAGCACAGACACACTGCTTGCCAGCTTGTGTGTGCTAGTGAGGACAAAACGAGTAAGTCGACATGGCACTCCCCTCAGGGTGCCATGCCAGCCTCTCACTGCCTATGCAGTATAGGTAAGCCACCCCTCTAGCAGGCCTTACAGCCCTAAGGCAGGGTGCACTATACCATAGGTGAGGGTACCAGTGCATGAGCATGGTACCCCTACAGTGTCTAAACAAAACCTTAGACATTGTAAGTGCAGGGTAGCCATAAGAGTATATGGTCTGGGAGTCTGTCAAGCACGAACTCCACAGCACCATAATGGCTACACTGAAAACTGGGAAGTTTGGTATCAAACTTCTCAGCACAATAAATGCACACTGATGCCAGTGTACATTTTATTGTAAAATACACCCCAGAGGGCACCTTAGAGGTGCCCCCTGAAACTTAACCGACTATCTGTGTAGGCTGACTAGTTTTAGCAGCCTGCCACAAACCGAGACATGTTGCTGGCCCCATGGGGAGAGTGCCTTTGTCACTCTGAGGCCAGTAACAAAGCCTGCACTGGGTGGAGATGCTAACACCTCCCTGTAGGAAGTTGGCTCTGTATGTGCTATTTCAAAGTAAGGAATAGCATGCACAGAGTCCAAGGGTTCCCCTTAGAGGTAAAATAGTGGTAAAAATAGATAATACTAATGCTCTATTTTGTGGTAGTGTGGTCGAGCAGTAGGCTTATCCAAGGAGTAGTGTTAAGCATTTGTTGTACATACACACAGACAATAAATGAGGTACACACACTCAGAGACAAATCCAGCCAATAGGTTTTTATATAGAAAAATATCTTTTCTTAGTTTATTTTAAGAACCACAGGTTCAAATTCTACATGTAATAGCTCATTCGAAAGGTATTGCAGGTAAGTACTTTAGGAACTTTAAATCATAAAAATTGCATGTATACTTTTCAAGTTATTGACAAATAGCTGTTTTAAAAGTGGACACAGTGCAATTTTCACAGTTCCTAGGGGAGGTAAGTATTTGTTAGTTTTACCAGGTAAGTAAGACACTTACAGGGTTCAGTTCTTGGTCCAAGGTAGCCCACCGTTGGGGGTTCAGAGCAACCCCAAAGTCACCACACCAGCAGCTCAGGGCCGGTCAGGTGCAGAGTTCAAAGTGGTGCCCAAAACACATAGGCTAGAATGGAGAGAAGGGGGTGCCCCGGTTCCGGTCTGCTTGCAGGTAAGTACCCGCGTCTTCGGAGGGCAGACCAGGGGGGTTTTGTAGGGCACCGGGGGGGACACAAGTCCACACAGAAATTTCACCCTCAGCAGCGCGGGGGCGGCCGGGTGCAGTGTAGAAACAAGCGTCGGGTTTGCAATGTTAGTCTATGAGAGATCTCGGGATCTCTTCAGCGCTGCAGGCAGGCAAGGGGGGGGTTCCTCGGGGAAACCTCCACTTGGGCAAGGGAGAGGGACTCCTGGGGGTCACTTCTCCAGTGAAAGTCCGGTCCTTCAGGTCCTGGGGGCTGCGGGTGCAGGGTCTCTCCCAGGCGTCGGGACTTTAGGTTCAAAGAGTCGCGGTCAGGGGAAGCCTCGGGATTCCCTCTGCAGGCGGCGCTGTGGGGGCTCAGGGGGGACAGGTTTTGGTACTCACAGTATCAGAGTAGTCCTGGGGTCCCTCCTGAGGTGTTGGATCGCCACCAGCCGAGTCGGGGTCGCCGGGTGCAGTGTTGCAAGTCTCACGCTTTTTGCGGGGAGCTTGCAGGGTTCTTTAAAGCTGCTGGAAACAAAGTTGCAGCTTTTCTTGGAGCAGGTCCGCTGTCCTCGGGAGTTTCTTGTCTTTTCGAAGCAGGGGCAGTCCTCAGAGGATGTCGAGGTCGCTGGTCCCTTTGGAAGGCGTCGCTGGAGCAGGATCTTTGGAAGGCAGGAGACAGGCCGGTGAGTTTCTGGAGCCAAGGCAGTTGTCGTCTTCTGGTCTTCCTCTGCAGGGGTTTTTCAGCTAGGCAGTCCTTCTTCTTGTAGTTGCAGGAATCTGATTTTCTAGGGTTCAGGGTAGCCCTTAAATACTAAATTTAAGGGCGTGTTTAGGTCTGGGGGGTTAGTAGCCAATGGCTACTAGCCCTGAGGGTGGGTACACCCTCTTTGTGCCTCCTCCCAAGGGGAGGTGGTCACAATCCTAACCCTATTGGGGGAATCCTCCATCTGCAAGATGGAGGATTTCTAAAAGTTAGAGTCACTTCAGCTCAGGACACCTTAGGGGCTGTCCTGACTGGCCAGTGACTCCTCCTTGTTGCTTTCTTTGTTCCCTCCAGCCTTGCCGCCAAAAGTGGGGGCCGTGGCCGGAGGGGGCGGGCAACTCCACTAAGCTGGAGTGCCCTGCTGGGCTGTGACAAAGGGGTGAGCCTTTGAGGCTCACCGCCAGGTGTTACAGCTCCTGCCTGGGGGAGGTGTTAGCATCTCCACCCAGTGCAGGCTTTGTTACTGGCCTCAGAGTGACAAAGGCACTCTCCCCATGGGGCCAGCAACATGTCTCTAGTGTGGCAGGCTGCTGGGACCAGTCAGCCTACACAGATAGTCGGATAGGTTTCAGGGGGCACCTCTAAGGTGCCCTCTGTGGTGCATTTTACAATAAAATGTACACTGGCATCAGTGTGCAGTTATTGTGCTGAGAAGTTTGATACCAAACTTCCCAGTTTTCAGTGTAGCCATTATGGTGCTGTGGAGTTCGGGTTTGACAGACTCCCAGACCATATACTCTTATGGCTACCCTGCACTTACAATGTCTAAGGTTTTGTTTAGACACTGTAGGGGTACCATGCTCATGCACTGGTACCCTCACCTATGGTATAGTGCACCCTGCCTTAGGGCTGTAAGGCCTGCTAGAGGGGTGTCTTACCTATACTGCATAGGCAGTGAGAGGCTGGCATGGCACCCTGAGGGGAGTGCCATGTCGACTTACTCGTTTTGTCCTCACTAGCACACACAAGCTGGCAAGCAGTGTGTCTGTGCTGAGTGAGAGGTCTCCAGGGTGGCATAAGACATGCTGCAGCCCTTAGAGACCTTCCTTGGCATCAGGGCCCTTGGTACTAGAAGTACCAGTTACAAGGGACTTATCTGGATGCCTGGGTCTGCCAATTGTGGATACAAAAGTACAGGTTAGGGAAAGAACACTGGTGCTGGGGCCTGGTTAGCAGGCCTCAGCACACTTTCAATTGTAAACATAGCATCAGCAAAGGCAAAAAGTCAGGGGGCAACCATGCCAAGGAGGCATTTCCTTACACAACCCCCCCCCAAACGAAAGAGGATGAGACTAACCTTTCCCAAGAGAGTCTTCATTTTCTAAGTGGAAGAACCTGGAAAGGCCATCTGCATTGGCATGGGCAGTCCCAGGTCTGTGTTCCACTATAAAGTCCATTCCCTGTAGGGAGATGGACCACCTCAACAGTTTAGGATTTTCACCTTTCATTTGCATCAGCCATTTGAGAGGTCTGTGGTCAGTTTGAACTAGGAAGTGAGTCCCAAAGAGGTATGGTCTCAGCTTCTTCAGGGACCAAACCACAGCAAAGGCCTCCCTCTCAATGGCACTCCAACGCTGCTCCCTGGGGAGTAACCTCCTGCTAATGAAAGCAACAGGCTGGTCAAGGCCATCATCATTTGTTTGGGACAAAACTGCCCCTATCCCATGTTCAGAGGCATCAGTCTGCACAATGAACTGCTTAGAATAATCTGGAGCTTTGAGAACTGGTGCTGAGCACATTGCCTGTTTCAGGGTGTCAAAGGCCTGTTGGCATTCCACAGTCCAGTTTACTTTCTTGGGCATTTTCTTGGAGGTGAGTTCAGTGAGGGCTGTCACAATGGATCCATATCCCTTCACAAACCTCCTGTAATACCCAGTCAAGCCAAGGAATGCCCTGACTTGAGTCTGGGTTTTTGGAGCTACCCAGTCCAGAATGGTCTGGATCTTGGGTTGGAGTGGCTGAACTTGGCCTCCACCTACAAGGTGGCCCAAGTAAACCACAGTTCCCTGCCCTATCTGGCATTTGGATGCCTTGATAGAGAGGCCTGCAGATTGCAGAGCCTTCAAAACCTTCCTCAGGTGGACCAGGTGATCCTGCCAGGTGGAGCTGAAGACAGCAATATCATCAAGATAAGCTGTGCTAAAGGACTCCAAGCCAGCAAGGACTTGATTCACCAACCTTTGGAAGGTGGCAGGGGCATTCTTTAAACCAAAGGGCATCACAGTAAACTGATAATGCCCATCAGGTGTGGAGAATGCTGTCTTTTCTTTTGCTCCAGGTGCCATTTTTATTTGCCAGTACCCTGCTGTCAAGTCAAAGGTACTTAGAAATTTGGCAGCACCTAACTTATCAATGAGCTCATCAGCTCTTGGAATTGGATGGGCATCTGTCTTGGTGACAGAGTTGAGCCCTCTGTAGTCCACACAAAACCTCATCTCTTTCTTTCCATCTTTAGTGTGAGGTTTGGGGACTAAGACCACTGGGCTAGCCCAGGGGCTGTCAGAGCGCTCAATCACTCCCAATTCCAGCATCTTGTGGACTTCCACCTTGATGCTTTCCTTAACATGGTCAGACTGTCTGAAGATTTTGTTCTTGACAGGCATGCTGTCTCCTGTGTCCACATCATGGGTACACAGGTGTGTCTGACCAGGGGTTAAGGAGAAGAGTTCAGGAAACTGTTGTAGGACTCTCCTACAATCAGCTTGCTGTTGGCCAGAGAGGGTGTCTGAGTAGATCACTCCATCTACTGTGCCATCTTTTGGGTCTGATGACAGAAGATCAGGGAGAGGTTCACTCTCTGCCTCCTGGTCCTCATCTGTTACCATCAACAGATTCACATCAGCTCTGTCATGGAAGAGCTTAAGGCGGTTCACATGGATCCCCCTCTTGGGGCTCCTGCTTGTGCCCAGGTCCACCAGGTAGGTGACCTGACTCTTCCTTTCTAGTACTGGGTAAGGGCCACTCCATTTGTCCTGGAGTGCCCTGGGAGCCACAGGCTCCAGAACCCAGACTTTCTGCCCTGGTTGGAACTCAACCAGTGCAGCCTTTTGGTCATACCAAAACTTCTGGAGCTGTTGGCTGGCCTCAAGGTTTTTGGTTGCCTTTTCCATGTACTCTGCCATTCTAGAGCGAAGGCCAAGTACATAGTCCACTATGTCCTGTTTAGGCTCATGGAGAGGTCTCTCCCAGCCTTCTTTAACAAGGGCAAGTGGTCCCCTTACAGGATGACCAAACAGAAGTTCAAAGGGTGAGAACCCTACTCCCTTCTGTGGTACCTCCCTGTAAGCGAAAAGCAGACATGGCAGGAGGACATCCCATCTCCTTTTGAGTTTTTCTGGGAGCCCCATGATCATGCCCTTTAATGTCTTGTTGAATCTCTCAACTAAGCCATTAGTTTGTGGATGGTAAGGTGTAGTGAATTTATAAGTCACTCCACACTCATTCCACATGTGCTTTAGGTATGCTGACATGAAGTTGGTACCTCTGTCAGACACCACCTCCTTAGGGAAACCCACTCTGGTAGAGATACCAATGAGGGCCTTGGCTACTGCAGGGGCAGTAGTCGACCTAAGGGGAATAGCTTCAGGATACCTGGTAGCATGATCCACTACTACCAGGATATACATATTTCCTGAGGCTGTGGGAGGTTCCAGTGGACCAACTATGTCCACACCCACTCTTTCAAAGGGCACCCCCACCACTGGAAGTGGAATGAGGGGGGCCTTTGGATGCCCACCTGTCTTACCACTGGCTTGACAGGTGGGGCAGGAGAGGCAAAACTCCTTAACCATGTTGGACATATTGGGCCAGTAGAAGTGGTTGACTAACCTCTCCCACGTCTTGGTTTGTCCCAAATGTCCAGCAAGGGGAATGTCATGGGCCAATGTTAGGATGAACTCTCTGAACAGCTGAGGCACTACCACTCTCCTAGTGGCACCAGGTTTGGGGTCTCTGGCCTCAGTGTACAGGAGCCCATCTTCCCAATAGACCCTATGTGTTCCATTTTTCTTGCCTTTGGACTCTTCAGCAGCTTGCTGCCTAAGGCCTTCAAGAGAGGGACAGGTTTCTTGTCCCTTACACAGCTCTTCCCTTGAGGGTCCCCCTGGGCCTAAGAGCTCAACCTGATAAGGTTCAAGCTCCAAAGGCTCAGTTCCCTCAGAGGGCAGAACTTCTTCCTGAGAAGAGAGGTTCCCTTTCTTTTGCTGTGTTGCAGTTGGTTTCCCAACTGACTTTCCTGTTCTCTTGGTAGGCTGGGCCATTTTTCCAGACTCCAGCTCTACTTTTTCACCCTGTGCCTTGCATTGTGCTCTTGTTTTCACACACACCAGTTCAGGGATACCCAGCATTGCTGCATGGGTTTTTAGTTCTACCTCAGCCCATGCTGAGGACTCCAGGTCATTTCCAAGCAGACAGTCCACTGGGATATTTGAGGAGACCACCACCTGTTTCAGGCCATTGACCCCTCCCCATTCTAAAGTAACCATTGCCATGGGATGTACTTTTCTCTGATTGTCAGCGTTGGTGACTGTGTAAGTTTTTCCAGTCAGGTATTGGCCAGGGGAAACCAGTTTCTCTGTCACCATGGTGACACTGGCACCTGTATCCCTCAGGCCCTCTATTCTAGTCCCATTAATTAAGAGTTGCTGTCTGTATTTTTGCATGTTAGGCGGCCAGACAGCTAGTGTGGCTAAATCCACCCCACCCTCAGAAACTAGAGTAGCTTCAGTGTGGACCCTGATTTGCTCTGGGCACACTGTTGATCCCACTTGGAGACTAGCCATACCAGTGTTACCTGGATGGGAGTTTGGAGTGGAACCTTTCTTGGGACAGGCCTTGTCTCCAGTTTGGTGTCCATGCTGTTTACAGCTATGACACCAGGCCTTTTTGGGATCAAAGTTTTTACCCTTGTACCCATTGTTTTGTGAAGAGGCTCTGGGCCCACCCTCCTGTGCAGGTTTTTGGGGGCCTGTAGAAGACTCTTTACTATTTTTAGTTTTGGTTGTCTCATCACCCTTCTGCTGGGGAGTCTTTGTGACCCCTTTCTTTTGGTCACCCCCTGTTGAAGTCTTGGACACCCTTGTCTTGACCCAATGGTCCGCCTTCTTTCCCAATTCTTGGGGAGAAATTGGTCCTAGGTCTACCAGATGCTGATGCAGTTTATCATTGAAACAATTACTTAACAGGTGTTCTTTCACAAATAAATTGTACAGCCCATCATAATTACTTACACCACTGCCTTGAATCCAACCATCTAGTGTTTTCACTGAGTAGTCAACAAAGTCAACCCAGGTCTGGCTCGAGGATTTTTGAGCCCCCCTGAACCTAATCCTGTACTCCTCAGTGGAGAATCCAAAGCCCTCAATCAGGGTACCCTTCATGAGGTCATAAGATTCTGCATCTTGTCCAGAGAGTGTGAGGAGTCTATCCCTACACTTTCCTGTGAACATTTCCCAAAGGAGAGCACCCCAGTGAGATCTGTTCACTTTTCTGGTTACACAAGCCCTCTCAAAAGCTGTGAACCATTTGGTGATGTCATCACCATCTTCATATTTAGTTACAATCCCTTTAGGGATTTTCAACATGTCAGGAGAATCTCTGACCCTATTTATGTTGCTGCCACCATTGATGGGTCCTAGGCCCATCTCTTGTCTTTCCCTCTCTATGGCTAGGATCTGTCTTTCCAAAGCCAATCTTTTGGCCATCCTGGCTAACTGGATGTCCTCTTCACTGGAGTTATCCTCAGTGATTTCAGAGTTGTTGGTCCCTCCTGTGAGGGAACCAGCATCTCTGACTATTATTTGTGGAGTCAGGGCTTGAGAAGCCCTGCTCTCCCTAAGTAGGACTGGAGGGGGGGAATTTCCCTCCAAGTCACTATCTTCATCCTCTGAGTTGCCATCCTCAGAGGGGTTGGCCTTTTCAAACTCAGCCAAAAGCTCCTGGAGCTGTACTTTGGTAGGTTTGGAGCCCATTGCTATTTTCTTTAGTTTACAGAGTGACCTTAGCTCTCTCATCTGTAGATGGAGGTAAGGTGTGGTGTCGAGTTCCACCACATTCACATCTGTGCTAGACATTATGCTTCTAAAAGTTGGAATACTTTTTAAGAAACTAAAACTGGTTCTAGAATCTAATTCAAACTTTTAACAAACTTTTAAACTCTAAAAGAAATGCTAAACAGGATCTAACACAAGGCCCTAGCAGGTCTTTTAAGAATTTAGAAAACTTTTCAAATTGCAAAAATCAATTTCTAATGACAATTTTGGAATTTGTCGTGTGATCAGGTATTGGCTGAGTAGTCCAGCAAATGCAAAGTCTTGTACCCCACCGCTGATCCACCAATGTAGGAAGTTGGCTCTGTATGTGCTATTTCAAAGTAAGGAATAGCATGCACAGAGTCCAAGGGTTCCCCTTAGAGGTAAAATAGTGGTAAAAATAGATAATACTAATGCTCTATTTTGTGGTAGTGTGGTCGAGCAGTAGGCTTATCCAAGGAGTAGTGTTAAGCATTTGTTGTACATACACACAGACAATAAATGAGGTACACACACTCAGAGACAAATCCAGCCAATAGGTTTTTATATAGAAAAATATCTTTTCTTAGTTTATTTTAAGAACCACAGGTTCAAATTCTACATGTAATAGCTCATTCGAAAGGTATTGCAGGTAAGTACTTTAGGAACTTTAAATCATAAAAATTGCATGTATACTTTTCAAGTTATTGACAAATAGCTGTTTTAAAAGTGGACACAGTGCAATTTTCACAGTTCCTAGGGGAGGTAAGTATTTGTTAGTTTTACCAGGTAAGTAAGACACTTACAGGGTTCAGTTCTTGGTCCAAGGTAGCCCACCGTTGGGGGTTCAGAGCAACCCCAAAGTCACCACACCAGCAGCTCAGGGCCGGTCAGGTGCAGAGTTCAAAGTGGTGCCCAAAACACATAGGCTAGAATGGAGAGAAGGGGGTGCCCCGGTTCCGGTCTGCTTGCAGGTAAGTACCCGCGTCTTCGGAGGGCAGACCAGGGGGGTTTTGTAGGGCACCGGGGGGGACACAAGTCCACACAGAAATTTCACCCTCAGCAGCGCGGGGGCGGCCGGGTGCAGTGTAGAAACAAGCGTCGGGTTTGCAATGTTAGTCTATGAGAGATCTCGGGATCTCTTCAGCGCTGCAGGCAGGCAAGGGGGGGGTTCCTCGGGGAAACCTCCACTTGGGCAAGGGAGAGGGACTCCTGGGGGTCACTTCTCCAGTGAAAGTCCGGTCCTTCAGGTCCTGGGGGCTGCGGGTGCAGGGTCTCTCCCAGGCGTCGGGACTTTAGGTTCAAAGAGTCGCGGTCAGGGGAAGCCTCGGGATTCCCTCTGCAGGCGGCGCTGTGGGGGCTCAGGGGGGACAGGTTTTGGTACTCACAGTATCAGAGTAGTCCTGGGGTCCCTCCTGAGGTGTTGGATCGCCACCAGCCGAGTCGGGGTCGCCGGGTGCAGTGTTGCAAGTCTCACGCTTTTTGCGGGGAGCTTGCAGGGTTCTTTAAAGCTGCTGGAAACAAAGTTGCAGCTTTTCTTGGAGCAGGTCCGCTGTCCTCGGGAGTTTCTTGTCTTTTCGAAGCAGGGGCAGTCCTCAGAGGATGTCGAGGTCGCTGGTCCCTTTGGAAGGCGTCGCTGGAGCAGGATCTTTGGAAGGCAGGAGACAGGCCGGTGAGTTTCTGGAGCCAAGGCAGTTGTCGTCTTCTGGTCTTCCTCTGCAGGGGTTTTTCAGCTAGGCAGTCCTTCTTCTTGTAGTTGCAGGAATCTGATTTTCTAGGGTTCAGGGTAGCCCTTAAATACTAAATTTAAGGGCGTGTTTAGGTCTGGGGGGTTAGTAGCCAATGGCTACTAGCCCTGAGGGTGGGTACACCCTCTTTGTGCCTCCTCCCAAGGGGAGGGGGTCACAATCCTAACCCTATTGGGGGAATCCTCCATCTGCAAGATGGAGGATTTCTAAAAGTTAGAGTCACTTCAGCTCAGGACACCTTAGGGGCTGTCCTGACTGGCCAGTGACTCCTCCTTGTTGCTTTCTTTGTTCCCTCCAGCCTTGCCGCCAAAAGTGGGGGCCGTGGCCGGAGGGGGCGGGCAACTCCACTAAGCTGGAGTGCCCTGCTGGGCTGTGACAAAGGGGTGAGCCTTTGAGGCTCACCGCCAGGTGTTACAGCTCCTGCCTGGGGGAGGTGTTAGCATCTCCACCCAGTGCAGGCTTTGTTACTGGCCTCAGAGTGACAAAGGCACTCTCCCCATGGGGCCAGCAACATGTCTCTAGTGTGGCAGGCTGCTGGGACCAGTCAGCCTACACAGATAGTCGGATAGGTTTCAGGGGGCACCTCTAAGGTGCCCTCTGTGGTGCATTTTACAATAAAATGTACACTGGCATCAGTGTGCAGTTATTGTGCTGAGAAGTTTGATACCAAACTTCCCAGTTTTCAGTGTAGCCATTATGGTGCTGTGGAGTTCGGGTTTGACAGACTCCCAGACCATATACTCTTATGGCTACCCTGCACTTACAATGTCTAAGGTTTTGTTTAGACACTGTAGGGGTACCATGCTCATGCACTGGTACCCTCACCTATGGTATAGTGCACCCTGCCTTAGGGCTGTAAGGCCTGCTAGAGGGGTGTCTTACCTATACTGCATAGGCAGTGAGAGGCTGGCATGGCACCCTGAGGGGAGTGCCATGTCGACTTACTCGTTTTGTCCTCACTAGCACACACAAGCTGGCAAGCAGTGTGTCTGTGCTGAGTGAGAGGTCTCCAGGGTGGCATAAGACATGCTGCAGCCCTTAGAGACCTTCCTTGGCATCAGGGCCCTTGGTACTAGAAGTACCAGTTACAAGGGACTTATCTGGATGCCAGGGTCTGCCAATTGTGGATACAAAAGTACAGGTTAGGGAAAGAACACTGGTGCTGGGGCCTGGTTAGCAGGCCTCAGCACACTTTCAATTGTAAACATAGCATCAGCAAAGGCAAAAAGTCAGGGGGCAACCATGCCAAGGAGGCATTTCCTTACCCTCCCCCAGGCAGGAATTGTCACACCTGGCGGTGAGCCTCAAAGGCTCACCTCCTTTGTGCCAACCCAGCAGGACACTCCAGCTAGTGGAGTTGCCCGCCCCCTCCGGCCAGGCCCCACTTTTGGCGGCAAGGCCGGAGAAAATAATGAGAAAAACAAGGAGGAGTCACTGGCCAGTCAGGACAGCCCCTAAGGTGTCCTGAGCTGAAGTGACTCTAACTTTTAGAAATCCTCCATCTTGCAGATGGAGGATTCCCCCAATAGGGTTAGGATTGTGACCCCCTCCCCTTGGGAGGAGGCACAAAGAGGGTGTACCCACCCTCAGGGATAGTAGCCATTGGCTACTAACCCCCCAGACCTAAACACGCCCTTAAATTTAGTATTTAAGGGCTACCCTGAACCCTAGAAAATTAGATTCCTGCAACTACAAGAAGAAGGACTGCCTAGCTGAAAACCCCTGCAGAGGAAGACCAGAAGACGACAACTGCCTTGGCTCCAGAAACTCACCGGCCTGTCTCCTGCCTTCCAAAGATCCTGCTCCAGCGACGCCTTCCAAAGGGACCAGCGACCTCGACATCCTCTGAGGACTGCCCCTGCTTCGAAAAGACAAGAAACTCCCGAGGACAGCGGACCTGCTCCAAGAAAAGCTGCAACTTTGTTTCCAGCAACTTTAAAGAACCCTGCAAGCTCCCCGCAAGAAGCGTGAGACTTGCAACACTGCACCCGGCGACCCCGACTCGGCTGGTGGAGATCCGACACCTCAGGAGGGACCCCAGGACTACTCTGATACTGTGAGTACCAAAACCTGTCCCCCCTGAGCCCCCACAGCGCCGCCTGCAGAGGGAATCCCGAGGCTTCCCCTGACCGCGACTCTTTGAACCTAAAGTCCCGACGCCTGGGAGAGACCCTGCACCCGCAGCCCCCAGGACCTGAAGGACCGGACTTTCACTGGAGAAGTGACCCCCAGGAGTCCCTCTCCCTTGCCCAAGTGGAGGTTTCCCCGAGGAACCCCCCCCTTGCCTGCCTGCAGCGCTGAAGAGATCCCGAGATCTCTCATAGACTAACATTGCGAACCCGACACTTGTTTCGACACTGCACCCGGCCGCCCCCGCGCTGCTGAGGGTGAAATTTCTGTGTGGACTTGTGTCCCCCCCGGTGCCCTACAAAACCCCCCTGGTCTGCCCTCCGAAGACGCGGGTACTTACCTGCAAGCAGACCGGAACCGGGGCACCCCCTTCTCTCCATTCTAGCCTATGTGTTTTGGGCACCACTTTGAACTCTGCACCTGACCGGCCCTGAGCTGCTGGTGTGGTGACTTTGGGGTTGCTCTGAACCCCCAACGGTGGGCTACCTTGGACCAAGAACTGAACCCTGTAAGTGTCTTACTTACCTGGTAAAACTAACAAAAACTTACCTCCCCTAGGAACTGTGAAAATTGCACTAAGTGTCCACTTCTAAAACAGCTATTTGTGAATAACTGGAAAAGTATACATGCAATTTTGATGATTTGAAGTTCCTAAAGTACTTACCTGCAATGCCTTTCGAATGAGCTATTACATGTAGAATTTGAACCTGTGGTTCTTAAAATAAACTAAGAAAAGATATTTTTCTATATAAAAACCTATTGGCTGGATTTGTCTCTGAGTGTGTGTACCTCATTTATTGTCTATGTGTATGTACAACAAATGCTTAACACTACTCCTTGGATAAGCCTATTGCTCGACCACACTACCACAAAATAGAGCATTAGTATTATCTATTTTTACCACTATTCTACCTCTAAGGGGAACCCTTGGACTCTGTGCATGCTATTCCTTACTTTGAAATAGCACATACAGAGCCAACTTCCTACAACTACCCTTGGTTCTTCAAACTATTGTAATTAAAGTGTGCACAGGAGAATGTTAATGTCCATTTGCATGATGGAATTGCCATGTCTTCTGCTAGTTTAGATAATTTACTCAAGGAAGACTTCAGTTGGTGATACAACAAGGTCAAAGGCAAAGGTCACTGATCAGACTCCCCATCTGTTCATCACATTCAGAGCAGATGATTGTTGTGCTATCACCTCTCCTCCCCCACCCTGCCCACCTGGTCATGATGGCCGATTTTATCGTTTTTGGGCATAATTCATCTAAGACAGGGGAGCAGCACTGAGCCAGGTCTCCGTGAAGCACACTACATTAAGCATATATAAAATGGAAACACAGATCAGCTATCTGAAACATGTGCCTAAGGCCTGACCTGACATTAGACAGTGCAGCATATATCATATGATTCACTCGTCTGTGTAGCTAGCTGGGGATGACAGTCTCTGAAAGGAAACAGAATGACACAAATGTTCATTCCGTAAGAGCCCGATGGTTTGATCTGCAAGTGCCAGATTGGAAGTAAATAAGAATAAGATGAACACTGCAAAGTACATAGCGTCAGATGTACAAAAGGTAGGAATTGTGATGTCCAAATTGCGATTGTGAACGAATCACAATTCCCTATGTAAGAAAACTAACACCTTCTATTTAGTGATTCCTGGTGGGTCGCAAATCCACCTCCCTCATGAATATTAATGTGGTAGGTCACAATTTGTGACCCATTAGGAATCAATGCTATCACAGGGATGGTGGCCTGCTGTGGTCAAAAGACCACAATTTCTGTTATTGCTTTTTAATAAAGCATTGTTTTTGTAAATGCAGCGCAGTTTCCTTAAAAAACAGAAAACTAAACGTTTAAGTTTCCTTTTTTTTAGAGTAGGTAGTGGTCCTCTGAACCATTGCCTGCTCTTAAAAAATATATTTTTAATAAAGGGGAAGAGGTCCAGAGAGGACCCCTTATCGTTTGTGAATGGGTTACCTCCATTTTTAGACTAGTGGTAAATTAATACTGTTTTGCAACATGAATTTGGTCTCAAAACAGTAATACATAACATACCGGTTCAGTATTTGGAAGGGACATCCAAAACAAGCCTCTTGCAAACACTGAATCCCTAACACAAATTGCGATTCGTCGTTACCAAATCACAGCTTGTGCTTTGGTATCTTCAAAAAATCATTTTTGCGGTCGCAAACAGTTTCCAGCTGCAAAAATGCTTTTCTACATCTGCCCACAAGTCTCTATGTTACAAGAGTATACTTGATGTTGGCTGCTGAAACAAAGAGAGTCCCAAACAGGTAATGAGTGACAGATGGTGGTGGACGGCCATGAAAAAGTGAAGACATGTCAACCTTTTGTATTCCTTTGTTTGCATTGGATCAGGGCCAATTTTATGTCTCAACACACCGATCTGCGATTATTTTTTGTTTTAAAGTGTGTTTGATGTATAAAGGTGCATTTCACAAATTGTTCTGTGAGAGAGTTAAAGCCTTGAATTGTGTTTGAGTGTGTACTGGTAGCAAATGAGCCCTTCTCAGTATGTAGGGGATATGGTCGTCATTGAATTGAAGGCAGAATTCGTGGCCACCTGACGTTTCTGGCGGTGGTGCAGCGTAAAAGGGTGGACCCCCCCCTGAATGCGAACAAGGGCCCCTGAGTCTCCCAAATCGCACAAGTATTCATTGGTCATGAGAGGGATGGGGCACTTCTGAAGATATTGGGGACCCCTGAAGAGTTAGGGGGCTCCTGCGCTGCTGGGGCTGCAGGGGCCTTGTTACGCCCCTGATTTCTGAATAAGAGCAAAGAGAATAATTGAATTATTTCATTACGTGGTTTATTTCTTTCGATCTAGCAGTGCTCACAAAGCCTTTAGTTTATCTTCCGGTTTGACGCAGGTTGATTTGAGTTGGACTCCTTGATTTTTCCTGTGTTTCATTTGGCCATAATTTTAGAAAATATTTTTTCTCTCATGAAAGCTCAAACTGTTGCTCTTCTGACAGACCCCGATCCTGATTTATCTCAAAGGAAAATATATGTGTAAATACTGCATTGCATAGGATGGGAAGTGCTAGGTTTTGCTGAACGGCAATAGTCTGTATCTTTACCTGTCCCCTTGTTAAATATCAAACATGTAATTAAGGTTGCCGATTGGTTTTAAATAATATCTTTAGAGCCAATTAAACGACGGTGCTCATAGCTACTCACGTAGGCGTTGCTATGACTTCGAAGCTGTGGGACTGTTTACTTAGCCATGGCATCTTACCTGCAGATTAATAACTCCATAATGTGTACATGTATACCACTGCACAAATGAGATGCAGGTGGTAATGAAACATACCCGCCACCCAATGTACACACACCTTATCTTATGTCCTTCGTGCAACATGTCCATGTATTGTCACAGAACCCCCTAGCTCATTGAACAGGGTGATATGAGTACTAAATGTATGATGGTAATGGCATGCGCCATGTAAGTGCTCAAAGTACTTGTGGAGTGGTCATGTCTTACACATATTGGGGCACCGGGCTTATGCCTTTAGGTGTGGTGTGAGGTTGCAAGTGATGGATGGTAGACCAGTCGCAAAAGCACTGAACTTCTTTTTTAGGGACAAGCACAAATTGCTCCGTCCCGTGTTGTAATCTCTCCTTGGGCTTCTAACCACACCCATGTCACGTCAATCACTTTCATTGGTTTGTGGGCTTGCTTTTTAAAATCTGCATGCTTTCATTAGTGAAACGCATGCATACGTCAGGCCTTTTCCGGTGTTTGGCCCTTCTCAAGCACACCGACCAACTACTGAAAACATACAAGGTTCAATGTTTTCCATCCGGTTTCTGGACTACTTTTCCTCTTTATATAGCAGAGCGATCTCTCTGGGCAGTAGTCGAGCGCTTTGCATAACATCGATCCTGTTATATAGGTAATTGTACTTTTGCCGGTTACATGGATAATTGCACTTTTGCTGATTGGTTTCACTGCGCGTGAACTTTTATTTCCCTTTGTGTGTCTGCTTTGTGCTGATGGTGACTGTCGGCTCGCTTATGTGAAATTTTGACTTTTCAATTTATGTGGCAAGAAAAGTCCAGTTAGGAGTTTACAATGCTAATAGATCTAACTCAAGCAAACGCGAGACCCATTGCATTGCAAATGCTTGTTATACAAGTATGTTTTCAAGTGTAGAGGTTTGCAGCCTCGAACAGGAAAAATGGGAGATGCTACAGCGTTATGCCCCATTTTGCCTTTGTAATACCTAATGCAAAGGGTTGCACCGCGCCAGGGAAACCACACCAGCAGTGTTGGCATTTCCCCACGCGGTATCCCAACAATACATTACAACCTGATGTTTGTTGCACTAGTACAAGGAGCACATGCACAACTGTAGCTACCACACCTTGTTAGGGCTTCACTGGCTTGCCAAGCTGAGGAACAGAATGGACGTTGTTGCTGCAAGGGTAGTGGCTCTTTGACCCTGTGTGCTGATCTGTCCTCCCTATTGCACGTCCGTGCAGAACTAACCATGCACACACCTTCACTAGTGTAGACTTCCTCTCTCTGGATCACTGGAGTAGTCTGCTCATCGCACTTCTTCTTTTTGCTTCGCTCAAGGGACTGGCGCACTTTTGGCCTTTGTCAGCGAAGATACATCTTTCTATCAGTCACTTTCCAAACCATCGTTCTTTCTCTGGGAGCTTTCGTGCCAAGTTTATTTCACGTTTGTCACAGTAGTGTCATCACTAGAAGGCGAAGCGAGTTAAGCATTTGCTGTTGGAATACGATTTGTCTAGCAGGTCAAGAGCTGAGATCCCAGCAAGGCTGACTCAACCTTTCATCCTTCTGAAGTTGGTGAAACGAATAACCTTAGGTTGGGTACTAATGCATGCATTATGTACAGTGCTTAGAAGCTGCAAAAGTGTGATCAGAGGCACTATATAAAAATCATGTTATTATATGAATGTAAAGGCAGACTTTCTCATCATTTTTCCCTCCCTACTACAGTGACTCTATCCAATCCCACCTACTAGGTTTCCATCATGGCTTAATCCATGGAGCCTTCTTCTCTGGAAATCTCATACTACATAAAATATCTTTGTACTTACAACTGAAACAGCTGCTAATCCTGGCGGTGCAAAACTCCAATCCTCTTCATTAGTATTATTTATAGAATATTACACGTCGGAGGCTGCTTGTCAGTAGGCCGCACACAAAAATTTCATCAAACTGAAGAAACTCCAGCTTTCGTTAATGTAATCAACATACTTTTCTTGGTTCAATTCATAAAAGGCGAAATTCATATAATGCTCTTAAAGCTAAATTATTCCCATCATTGCTCGACTCTCCCATAACAACAGTATGGCTGTACCCGCAACTAGGTACCTAAGGGCTGTAAAACATGAGAAATTACTTACATGACCTCATGTAGTACATCAGTGGAATACAAGTTGTAGGGAAATCCGTCTACTCTGTATCCACCTGTTATTGGGTCTCAACATAGCAGCTGTTTCCAGACCTTAAGTGATCAAGGAAAAAATGACTTTTAAGAACTACTATTGAGGGAGCAGCTTTGGCTCTTCCCACATGTTGACGTTCTTCCTTACTGGATTTGTTTGGGCAGACGTTTTGTGCTTCTACAAAAAGTCAGTGACTGAAATGCAAGATTATGCTCAACACAGTATACCTGTGTTGGCTATGGTGACAAGCCAATGATCAAAGTTTTAATCCTGACCGGTTCACTGCAAAAAGTTGTCAGATACCTTAGGCCTGATCCGTTTATTATGAAATGTTATTACAAAAGCAGTAGGCCTGAACTTTCTATTGTGAGCAGTTTATGTTAAATTCAATAGGCTTTTATGCAACTGCGAAAGCCAAGAAGAGGGGCTTTATATTGTGAACTCTCTGACAAATGCAATTGGAAGGGGTTTTACATTAACATTATGAATGCAATGAAATCATAGACAAGCTCTATATTTCAAACTATTGGACAAATACAATATAAATGTGTTTTACATTACCCTATCCCAGACAACTACAATGGGAAGCGGTTAAATACATATATCCCTTTTTAGGCCCAGCCACAGCAAATGTTCGGTGGTTTAAAAGGAGAGTTAATGTCCCATCAAAGCATACTTTTGGTCTGCCTAAATAGTTTGATGGTTCTCTGCAGAGAAAACACATGGCCATGATTATTTTGATATTAAAGTCAATAGGTTTACTTTATTGATTTTTAAATGTGGTGACAAAGGCATAGGTCCCCTCATTTTAGATTGTGAATGTTTTGACAAAGGATGTAGATTTAAGGTTTTTGATTGGGAAAAGCTTTCTGCTTTCCAATAGGTCCATATGCAACCATTGCTGTTTTTTACGATTTTAGCCTGTTTATGCACAGCTTGCCAAATGGTACCTCACAGATATTGGGAGCAGACTATATTTACTGGGTTAGTTGTCCCCTGTGATATTTCTTTAGTGTACATGATTCGCACCCTGGTTAATCTGAAAGGCCCTTTAGGAGATGCTCTAATTTGTAATTACACCTGAAATCTTGTAAGTATTTTTCATTTTGAATATAGTGTTTAGCTGTGTGTGCACTAAATAACTTTTATGTTTTATAAACGATTACTGACTGGAAATAATTTTATTGGGTGCGAAGGCTGTGTTCGGAGTTTCTAGCCCACAACACCTTCCCAGGTCAGATTTGGACTGTTCTCCCTCGATAGCCTTAGAGAGATGTGTTAACAGAGCTAGTAGAACTCAAGTGTGATGATCCAGGGTACGCAATTGATTCCATTAGTTTTTGACTGCCCTGGAACCTCCTGAATTGAATTTCTCCAATAAAATAGAAATAGGTTTCACATTCTTAACTCATAGGCAAATATAATAGGAAAACGCTTTTCATTGCGAGCATTTTGCCAAACACCATAAGAAGGGGCTTTACACTGTGAGCCCTATGACTGTGGCAATAAGCAGGTATTTTTAAATTGTGAATCATCTGTCATCTAGAATAGGTAGGAGTTTTAAATTCTAAACACATACAAACACCATAGGAAATGACTTTACTTGTTGAACTATGTGATAAACACAGTAGTAAGGGGTTTTACATTATAAACTCTGGCAAATGTATTCGGAAGGAGTTTAGTATTAAGGTCTCTGTTCAGGTGAAGCCCCAATAATTTCTGAGAGTCTCAAAAGAAAGACATTATTTTCATGGCAATGTATACTTTGGGGCTGCGTAATGTTTCATGGGTCTCTCTATGCAGATATAATGTCATCATGTTTATGCTCTTGGTAAAGCCAATAGGCTTCTTTATGAATTTTTAAATGTGGTGACAAAAACAGAAGGCTTTAAAGCCTGGCAGAGGGTTGCTTTATCACAAACTTTACGGATATCTTGCCAGATTTATTATGAGTGACATAGTATATAAAACACTTGTACTAAGGCATATTGAATATCTGTCACTTTTGTGACTCATTGATCCATCCATCAAACTGTAAATCAGCCCTTTAAGAAAGCATTTAGGCCTAACCTTGCTGATTGTTCAAAGCTTTATGCACTGCAATAGATCCATACATGGACTTTGTTTGTTATTAAGAGTTAGAGCCAGTTGGTTTGCAAATTGCCGCCACTACCACACAGATAACTAGAAAAGTCTAGGGTCATCATTATGAGTTCAGCGGATTTTGGCCAACACCACCGTGCGGGTACCGCCACCAGACCGCCAGTGGTGGCAATACAGTGACGGCCGTTTTACGAGTCACTAACTGGAAACCTTTGTAGTTCCGCCTGAAATTCAACTCCACCAGGCCGACCGAGGGAGGGAGAGAGGCCGTACCACCACCAGCAGCGCCATTATGTCACGACTTCACCCACCACATTACGAGCCATTTTTGTGTACGGCAGTCCCTGCACGGTGGTGAATCATTGGCAGTTCGCACCGCCGTGCACCACCCAATAAGAAATGTTGCTGCCAATGGGTGATTGCAGCCCACGATGACAATCGTCAGCGGTGACAGTCAGGTATGCAGCAGCCATAACTGCCAACATCTGCCCCCTCCCAGATGACCTCCTCGATGTGGGCTGCCGTGGGCTGCCGTGTGGCCTAGACAAGTAGGTGGGGCAAACATAAGGGGGGAAGGGTGTTTGCCAAACGTTCATGTGTGTAGTGTGTGCGTGTATGTGTGCAGGCATGTGTGTGTGTCTGTATGGGTGTGTGGGGGTGCATGTGGGTGTAACAGGAGTGAGTATTCCTGTCTCCGGGTGCGTTACCACCAGGGTTTTTGTGGTGGGGCGACCGCCATGAAAACCTTGGAGGTTTGCATCCTCATAATACTGCCACTTTGCACCGCCGTGCACCACCCAATGAGAAATGTTGATGCCAACGGGTGATTGGGTCCCACAATGACAAGCGGTCATGGTCAGGTACACGGCGGCCATCGCTGCCAACATCTGCCCTCTCCCCGATGACCTCCTAGACGTGGGCTGCCGTGTGGCCCAGACAAGTAGGTGGGGCGACCACAAGGGGGGAAGGGTGTTTGCCAAACGTTCATGTGTGTGGTGTGTGCGTGTATGTGTGCAGGCATGTGTGTGTGTCTGTATGGGTGTGTGGAGGTGTGGGGGTGCGTGTGGGTGTGACAGGAATGAGTATTCCTGTCTCCGAGTGCATTACCGCCAGGGTTTTTGTGGTGGGGCGACCGCCGTGAAAACCCTGGAGGTTTGCATCCTCATAATACTGCCAGTGGTTTGAGGCATGGTACCGGCCCAGAGGAGGACACCGCTGGCTGTGGCGGTCCACCCGCACTGACGGGACCAGCGATGGTGTGGCTGTTTCACATCGGACACACCGCCTTCCTCGTAATACGGCGGTCTTCATCGCTGGGACCACAGCGGTGAGACCGCCACCTCCACCTCAGCTAGGGCCTAAATGTTATTATCTCCCCTTTGATACTTCTTCAGGGAACATGATTTGCACCTTGTGATTCTGTGAGGTCCATTTAGGAGGGGTTTTATTCACTTGCAATTTTGGAAATGTTTGTATTCGTAATTGTGTTCCTGGTAGTTAGAGACATCTTGTTACACTACTTTTGCTTTGAAAACGAGCATTGGCTGGGCTTTGGTTTATTGTCATTTTTTACGCAGTTCTGAGTTTTGGGTGGGTTAGTGGATGGGTTAGTAAATGACTCACTATTTTAAGCCCCTTCAAGATGGAGCAGACACCTGGCAACATGTCATGTAATTGCTGTTGTTCACTGTTTCACTTCAGTTCTCATCCATTTATCTGCACTTGCACCTTTGTTGTTTTCTCCCTCACCGGTTCCCTGTGGTTAGGGATTCCTTTATGCTCCCTTTCTAATCAATAAGTCTTTGTGTTTGGTTCCTTGTATTTTCCTGCTTACCGTATAGATTTTCAGTTTGCAACCTGGCTGCCTTCTGGTGTCCTTGGGATTCTGCTTGGTGTCCTGGTCTGTCTGCCAGTACAACAGATAAGCCTCATTAAATTTCATTTGCCTAGCTTTCTGACCTCATTTCTATACCATACTCCTTCTTCCTGATTGTTGAACTCTACTTACCTTTTACTCTGTCCATAATCCCTTGAAGCTGTAGGCAGTGCCTGGTGAAAGTCTTTAGACTGCTCCACTGAATGAGATAAATTGACAAATTGATCTAGGTGAAGAATCCAGTCCTGGTTTTCTCTAATCTCTTGTCCCCTTCTTTCCTCCATTTACTCTCATAGGCGTATCATCTACCCGATAACTCTGCACAGGGATTTAGGGACATTAGGGGTTTTGAGTAGGCATGATGTCTTGGAATCTGAGAATGCAGCACATTCAAGCCTGACCTTATGACAATGCCAATGCTCTTTTCAGTTTGGAATCCTTGATCACTGACGTCTGCTAAGGACAGTCAAACAAGCATTAATCAAATGTCCTCTCTAAAAGGGCTATGCTTTTACACTCCACCCCCAAAAAAGCTCCCGCAACTGTAGGCCTGCCTTGCTGCTGTCAGGGCACTAGAATGTCACAAAGACAGTTCAATATATTTATAACCTGTGAGTGGACAGTATGAAAAGTGCACAGGAGAATGTTGCTGCAGTCTCCAACTCTGAGAAAATAAAATGTAACATCAATTTCTTTTAGCTCTCAGTTTGGCAACATTATTTAATTAAATAAATTTGGCCAGAAGCACTCATATCTGTAATCATAAATGAAATACCTATTTTGCATGACTTTTGAGAGATGGTGTCAGGAATGTGGTTGATTAATTTGGGAGGGGGCACCCCACCAACTCAACAAAGACAACAATCTAGTCAGGTCAAAACAAAATTCTGTGAGAATCTCTACTCAATCCCTCATAACTATGACAGAAGCAGCAGGCAATCCCTAGAGAACTGAGTGCTAAGTTCAAGCATAACGTAAAGAACACAACACAGTAAAATTCTCAGATCAATGATCAATTTAGAAACAGACAAATGTTTAATGAGAAAAAAGACAGCATAATCATCAGAATGGGTTCAGGTGAACTGGTGACATAGAGTTTTAAAGTTCTAATGCAAAAGCACATTGAAAAAGTCAAGCACTATGGGAAGATGACAGTGGTGGTGGATTGGGACCTAGGTACAATTTCAAGCTGACTCGGTGGATCAGAGGTCTGATATGCCAAGCACTTTGTTCCGCTCAAAGGTTTTACTTTCAGACATAGTTTCCAACAGCTGGTAAAGCTTCTTCCGGTCAGGGCCTTCTTCTTCAACTGGAGTCTTCCCAGGCCCAGCAATGTTTTGAGAAGGTGTTGGTAGACATGCCAGATTCATCCTGTGAATTCTACTGTCTCATTCTATCAATTTTCTCACAAATCCCCACCTCCTTTTGCAGCACATCCTCCTTGCTTAACTGTAAAATTACCCTAGAGCCCCCATTTCAAGATGGACAGGACCCACTTGCCACCAGGCAGGCCTGTCTTTAGCTTCTTGGCCACTCCCCTACCTAATATTGTTAAAATTTGTTATTCCTCGGACTGTGGTTGATGGACAGACAAATCATTTTGCACTATGAACTTTAATATACCATTCCCCAGCTGCATTTGTGGCAGTCTTATAGCCTTGTCTTCAGGAGCAGACCCCTTGGACTCGGAGAGGTACTATTCTCTCTACCTTTGCCACTTTGAAATGCTTTGCTGATACTTATAAAGTTTTTCCTGACCCAGAGAAGAAGATCGAGACTCTGAAATGCTGATGCCTTCCTTCTTTACATACTTTTTACCAAATGTAGTTAGTAATTTGTCACCCTACATTTCATTTTACAAATTCTTTTTGTCTTTGTGCTTTTTGCCTTTTTGCCCACATGTTCAACTCAGCACGTTATCATGGACATGCTAAATCGTAGGGTTAACCTTTGCATATGTTATTAAATTATAGAAATTTAATCTGGTAAACGAATAACAGAATTAGTGTTTGTTTCCTCTTTTTCAAATGTTCTTATTGCTTTTATGTGTAGCATTGATTGGGTGCTTAGTTTTTTTATATTAGTTAATTGTAACTTCTTTAGGAGGTTTGGGCAGCCTATTATGATTCTGTATCTTTACAGTCTTGTTTTGAGAATTATCTATATTTCTCTGAGCCCTAATCTGTAATAAAAACCTTTGGACTTTATTTCAGTCTGGAATTTTCCTTGTGTGACCACATTGGTCATACTGTCATTCTAAATTAATTTGCTGTGTAATTGATGCCTCTGTCTCCACACCCTTATGCTGGGTGAAAAGATCCATCGACCCCACTTAAAGCATAATCCTTCAAAGGATAATGCTACAGCAGTAATTAACGCCAATTGGTCTTTCCTGGCAAAGCCATTGTCCTCTGAGGTGGAGGTGTGAACTCTCCAAGCCAAGGATGTATATTCCAGCTCTGCGAAGTGATGAGTGGCAGAACTGATTTAATGCCAGTTCTGGCAAAGGTACCCTCAAGACAAAGTCAAAGTCTGACAAAGTCTGACTTCACTGACTTTGCCTTTCGATTTTAAGAACTAAGCAGGAAATAATGTTGAAAATTTTTTCTAGCCCTTTCCAAATCATCAGTCAGGAATAAAGGCTTTAATCCCACCAAGGCCTGAAAAGCCTAGCGTGTTTGATAGAAATTGAGTCTGCAGTAGACAGAGATATACACCCCTGTCCAAGTAAGGACCACAATCCTAGTCAGGGTAAGTCACAACACAACACAAATTATCCTGTGCTCAACCTCTGGTAGTTTGGCACAGAACAGGCAGGCTTAACTTAGAAGGCAATGTGTAAAGTATTTGTGCAATAACTCATATGGTAACACAGTAACAATACCACAATAATACACTACACAGACTTAGAAAAATAGATACTATTTATCTGAATAAAATAAGAGCAAAACAACGTAAATCCAATATGCACAAGTCGAGATATCGCTTTTTCAAGGTTTAAAAGAGTCTGAACCCTTAAGGATCAGATATTGTATCTATGTAACACACAGTATCTGGGACGCGTCAAAAATAAAGACGCACAGGGGCCGCATAGGGAGAGATGTATTGAAAAATAAGGTGCTGTGTACGATTTTGCCGTGCGGCACAGACAATGCGTAATTTCTTTCCATGCTGCAAGGTGATGCGTCAATTTCCAGGAGCGCAGCCTTGGTTCCTCACTGCGATGCAGGGATATTTTGATGCCCAGGGATGATGTGTTGGAAATCCTTGAAGTGCTGGTAGAAAGCAGCAGGTGCTGTGTCAATTCAGTAGGTGTTGCAGTGATTTTTCACCGCAAGGCAAGCACTGCGTCAGATTTCCAGTTGCGAGCCCGGGGATGCATCGTCCGGTCGACAGTGTGCTGATTGTCCCAAAGTGGTGCAGGTGCTGCTTCAATTTCTGCAGTCGTTGCGTCAATTTTCCGATGCACGAGGATTTCCTGAAGGGGTGAAGTCTTTGTTGGTCCTGAGACTTCAGAAACAGGAGGGAAGCTCAATACAAGCCCTTGGATAGCACTTTAGGAGGAAGGCAGAGTCCCTCCAGCAAGTCAGGAGCACCAGGCAGCAGGGCAACAAGCAGGGAAACAGTCCTTCAGCAAAGCAGTCCAGATGAGTACTTTGGGCAGCCAGGCCGTCTCCCTGACAGCGTTCAGGTGTAGGTCCAGAAGTGTCTGATTTGTTGGGGTCAGAGACCCAGTTTATATATCCAAAAATGCCTTTGAAGTGGGGGAAACTTTAAAGAGTGGTTTTGAAGTGCACAAGTTCCCCTTTCAGCCCGGTCCTGTCTGCCAGGTTCCCTGTGGGGGGTTATCAGTCCTTTGTGTGAGGGCAGGTCACTGGCCTTTGAAGTGTAAAAGACAGCCCCTCCAACTTTCCTGCCCAGGGAGACCCATTCAGTATGCAGATGTGACTGAGTGTCCTGTGTTTATGGCTGAATGGGTGGAATGCACAAGTGGAGCTGTCAGCCAGCGCAGACCAGATATGGATTGGAGACTGGCTTTAAGGCACAGATGGCAGTAAATGCAGAGAAAAGCTGACTTTTTAAAAGTGCCATTTCTAAAATAGCAATATTAAATCCAACTTCACCAGCAAGTATGATTTTCTATTACTATTCTGGCCATACTAAACGTGACAGGGCTACTCCTTCCAGATCAGAATCTACCACTTAAAATTATATAAGGGCAGTTCAAATGCTTTTCTTTGAGAGGAGCAGGCCTCACAGTAGTGGAAAACGAATTTGTGATTAAGTACATATCCTGCCTCTTACTTACATAGCACCCATCCCTACTGGTTACCTAGTGCCACACAGCCCTTGTAATGGCAGGCCTGAGGCATCGTTAAGGGGCTACCTATGTGGATGGTACAATCAGTGCTGCAGGCCCACTAGTAGCAAGGCCCTGGGCATATGTAGTGCACTTTACAAGGGGCTTATAAGTAAATTAAATATACAAACTGGGTATGAGCCAACGTTACCATGTTTTTAGGGAGAGAGCATATGCACTTTAGCACTGGTTAGCAGTGGTAAAGTGTCCAGAGTCCTAAAGCCAACAAAAATGAGGTAGAAAAATAGGAGGAGGACGGCAAAAAGTTTGGGGTGACCCTTCAGAGAGGGCCATTTTCCAACAGTGGTCTACATAGTGGAATAGCTTTTGGATTTTATTTTACTGCAATGGTACACTAACCTCAATATGTAGTGTATGCCTATTTGTATATATTAGCACAACACCTGTGGGCTAGCAAGGTAATTTTAGGGGTAACTTATGAATGTACAAAAATAGGCCTTTCCTGCATGGCAAGACACTTACCCTGCCTTTGGCCAATACAGTGCATTTATACTGCAGTGTAACTGGAGCACAGTGATCCTCCTGGCAGAAATATATCTTTGTCACATACGTGGGTGGTGTAACTCCACAGTGCAACCCAGATATGAAATGTAACTTTGTATCACGTAGGTGCAAAAACTTATTGGAAAGTTAGATAGGCCAAATTGGGAGTTCCAATGTACAGCATTTGATTTAAAGGGGAAGCACATGCACTTTAAAACTGTTTAGCAGGCTAAAGTGCAGCAAGTCCTAGAGCCAGTAAAAAGAGTGTCCGGACATAGGCAGAACCTCTGAGATAACCATTTAGAATGTTTTCTACACATTGAGGCGGTTACCGCCATTTGGCCGCTCCGCGGTCAAAAGACCGCGGCGGCCATTCTGGCTTCCCGCTGGCCCGGCGGGCGCCCGCCAAAGGAGCACCCGCCGGCCCAGCGGGAAAGGCCCTGCAACACAGAGGCCGGCTCCGAATGGAGCCGGCGGTGTTGCAGGGGTGCGACGGGTGCAGTGGCACCCGTCGCGATTTTCACTGTATGGGGCCCTGTTAGGGGGCCCCTGCACTGCCCATGGGCATGGGCAGTGCAGGGGCCCCCAGGGGCCCCACAACACCCGTTCCTGCCATCCTGGTTCTGTCGGTGAAAACCGCCAGAAAAAGGCTGGCGGGAAGGGGGTCGCAATCCCCATGGCGGCGCTGCAAGCAGCGCCGCCGTGGAGGATTCCCTGGGCCAGGGGAAAACCGGCAGGAAACCGCTGGTTCCCCTTTTCTGACCGCGGCTTTACCGCCGCGGTCAGAATAGCCCTGGAAGCACCGCCAGCCTGTTGGCGGTGCTTCCGCTGCCCTCCGCCCTGGCGGTCAGAGACCGCCAGGGTTGGAATGAGGGCCTGAATGTCCTATGACTAACCCAACTGCAATATCAATCAAATTCTTCTTTATTTGGTTTGCAATTTAAAGCCATAAAAGACAGCAGCAAAATACAAAGCAGTAAAAACATTTAAATAAATATGACAGAACAAAAACAGATTATGAAATGTCAAAATCATCATCCGTAGTACTGAGAACAGACACCACAGCACTTAAAAAACTACTCACATTAGTGATCACAAATCCCCTGACAGCATTTGCAGATACAAAAAGTGCCAGACGGGCTTGTATAAAAACACCCCCTTTAAGCAAGGAAACAATGAAACAGAGCCTATGGGCATGCTAAAATTTACATCACAACATAAAGTGCAATGTGCCCTGGGGCAACTTTTTATCCCAACTGCAAGGGCCCAACAGTTTAAAATCATAACATCTTCATGGTGAGCCTAAAAACAAGTTTAACAAGTTTAGCCTAAAGCAGGTTAATAAACTTCTATCCCTATTGTTATTCACCATCGTTAAGTACGGCTCCATATCCCATGTTATACTTGTCAGAACATACGTGTGGACAGAGCGTTTAACCAACTTAGCCTCTTCTATGAATAAGGACGCTCTTTCCCTGAAGGAATCTGTTGTAAATTGCCTTTCTGCAGGGTCAACCCCAATCCTTTTGCCTTCCACCTTCTCTTTTTCAGACCTCATTTTTCTTGGCTTTAGGACTCTGCACACTTTACCATGTTAATTAGTGCTAAGGTGCATGTGCTCTCTCCTTAAAACATGGTGACATTGGCTCATACCCAATCGGATTATTTAATTTACTTGTAAGTCCTTAGTCAAGTGCACTACATGTGCACAGGGCCAGTAAATTAAATGCTACTAGTGGACTGCAGCACTGATTGTGCCACCCACATAAGTAGCCCCCTAACCATATCTCGGGCCTGCCACTGCAGGGCCTGTGTGTGCAGTTTTACTGCCACTTTGACTTGGTATGTAAAAGTAATTGCCAAGCCTTAAACTCCCCTTTTCTACATATGTCACCCCTAAGGTAGGCCCAAGGTCGCCCATATGGCAGGGTGCTACGTAAGTGAAAGGCAGGACATGAACATGTGTGTTCTATATGTCCTAGTAGTGTAAAACTCCTTAATTTGTTTTACACTGCTGTGGGGCCTGCTCCTTTCATAGGATAGCATTAGGGCTAACACTCATATACTGTTTGAGTGGTAGATTCTGATCTGAAAGGAGTAACCAGGTCATATTTAGTATGGCCAGAATGGTAATAGAAAATCCTGCTTATTGGTAAAGTTGGATTTAATATTGCTATTCTAGAAATGCCACTTTTAGAAAGTGAGCATTTCTCTACACTTAAATCCTTCTGTGCCTTACAATCCACGCGTGGCTAGGTTACTTGACAGCTTCCTTGTGCATTTCACTCAGACAACCCCAAACACAGGATGCTCAGTCACACCTGCACACATCTGCATACTGAATGGGTATTCCTGGGCTGGGAGGGTGGAGAGCCTGACACTTACATTTGAAAGGACAGTGGCCTGCCCTCACACAATGGACTGCCAAACCCCCTACTGGGACCCTTGCAGACAGGATGGAACCGAAAGAGGACCTTGTGCACTTCTAAGCCACTCTTTGAAGTCTCCCCCACTTCAAAGGCGCAATTGGGTATTCAAGCATGGTTTCTGACCCTAACGACACTTCTGAACAATACACCCCTGGTGAAGAATCCCTGAACCAGAACCTGCAACCTGCCAAGAAGAACTGCCTGGCTACCCAAAGGACTCACCCTGACTACTTTTCTGAGAAGGACTGTTGCCTTGCTGTTCCCCTGCTGCCTTGCTGCTCTCTGGCTGTGCTGAGAAGTTTTCTCCAAGGGCTTGGATAGAGCTTGCCTCCTGTTACCTGAAGTCTCAGGACCAAAAAGACTTCATCTCTGCAAAAGAACTCCTGGTGTGGCAAAAATCAACGCACAGCCTACAAGAAATGATGCACAGCCTGCTTTGCGGTGAAAAAATCACTGCACGCCGAACCGGAGCGATGCAGCCTGACTTCCCGAAGAGGAACACGACACAGCGCCAGGGTTGCGACTGGAAATTTGATGAATGGCCCACTGGATCGGTGCAAAGCTGAGCCGGAATGACGCAGCCCGACTTCCTGAGAGGAATTAACACAGCGCCTACCGTGTGGCAGAAATTTACATGCAACGCCCACCGCATCGACGCAACCCCTGTGACTTCGTCCTGCGCGCCCAGGATTTCAATGCATCAACCTCGGACGTCCGAAAACCCCACAACCTGAAGAGGATCCCAGTCTACGTGCCGGAAATCGACGCAAAGCCTGCCGTGCGTGAAAACTCAATGACACATCGTCTGTGTGTGCCAGAAAAATTTACGCACACCTCCCCGTTTTCAACGCAACTCCTCCACTGCGGTCTCTTGCGGAGAATCTGAACACAAACCAGGTACTTTGTGCTTGCAAGAGACATTTGTTGCTTTTTAAGAACTAAAGACTCTTTATATCATTTTCTAAGTGATATTTCAACATGTACTTACTGAATCTTAATCGTTTTGACCTGCATCTTACCAGATAAATGTTATATATTTTTCTAAACACTGTGTGGTGTATTTTTGTAGTGTTCTACCGTGTTATTGCATGACTTATTGCTCAAATACTTTACACATTGCCTTCTAAGTTAAGCCTGACTGCTCAGTGCCAAGTTACCAGAGGGTGGGCACAGAATAATTTGGATTTTGTGTGACTTACCCTGACTAGAGAGAGGGTCCTTGCTTGGACAGGGGGTAACCTGACTGCCAACTAAAGACCCCATTTCTAACAGAATCTTTAACCAATTTCAAATCACCCTTACCAAAACCCTACTGATTAATGAAAACACGCTCTCTACCTAACCTTACGTATCTTAGCCATTGTATTTTTAAGTCATGGGCTGACTGCAAACAATCCCTCATAATTAAATGGTTTAGGGCCAGCTCCCCTTTTGACTATATTCTGATCCAGGTCATCAACAGGCACAATGCTAAAAGGTCACTCAAATACTTAACATCCAAATCCTCCTGCACAACATAAGGTGATGTGCTCGGTGGGATGTAAAATAAGCTCCTTAAAAATTGGTTCTCCTCTATCTGCAGTTCCTTTAATGAGAGATACCCCCAAATATCGCACCCGTACATAACCTTAGATATACACTTTGCTTCAGAAATTTTCATTAGGCCTTGAGAGGTCTACTACCCAACCTAGTCTTCCTAAAATGCAATTTCCTTGCCTTGATCAGTGGATTTCTACTTAATTTAGAATCAAACAACACCCCCGGGTACTGACAACTACCAACTTGAACTAGAGGTAATGGTTTAAATAAAAGGTCTTAGCTTTTAAAGGTCTGGGGCCCAGCACCATAATGCATGATTTGGACAGATTAACCAGCAGGTCTAGAACCTGCATGAAATTGTCAACAGCATTCAACTGCGTTTGTAGACCATTAGCCTTTAAAACTGCGTCATCCACATATAGCAACATAGGTGGCAGCGTGAACCAATTAGAGGGCAGTCATCCTTAGTGTAAGGAAATGCCTCCTTGGCATGGTTGCCCCCTGACTTTTTGCCTTTGCTGATGCTATGTTTACAATTGAAAGTGTGCTGAGGCCTGCTAACCAGGCCCCAGCACCAGTGTTCTTTCCCTAACCTGTACTTTTGTATCCACAATTGGCAGACCCTGGCATCCAGATAAGTCCCTTGTAACTGGTACTTCTAGTACCAAGGGCCCTGATGCCAAGGAAGGTCTCTAAGGGCTGCAGCATGTCTTATGCCACCCTGGAGACCTCTCACTCAGCACAGACACACTGCTTGCCAGCTTGTGTGTGCTAGTGAGGACAAAACGAGTAAGTCGACATGGCACTCCCCTCAGGGTGCCATGCCAGCCTCTCACTGCCTATGCAGTATAGGTAAGACACCCCTCTAGCAGGCCTTACAGCCCTAAGGCAGGGTGCACTATACCATAGGTGAGGGTACCAGTGCATGAGCATGGTACCCCTACAGTGTCTAAACAAAACCTTAGACATTGTAAGTGCAGGGTAGCCATAAGAGTATATGGTCTGGGAGCCTGTCAAACACGAACTCCACAGCACCATAATGGCTACACTGAAAACTGGGAAGTTTGGTATCAAACTTCTCAGCACAATAAATGCACACTGATGCCAGTGTACATTTTATTATAAAATGCACCCCAGAGGGCACCTTAGAGGTGCCCCCTGAAACTTAACCGACTATCTGTGTAGGCTGACTAGTTTTAGCAGCCTGCCACAAACCGAGACATGTTGCTGGCCCCATGGGGAGAGTGCCTTTGTCACTCTGAGGCCAGTAACAAAGCCTGCACTGGGTGGAGATGCTAACACCTCCCCCAGGCAGGAATTGTCACACCTGGCGGTGAGCCTCAAAGGCTCACCTCCTTTGTGCCAACCCAGCAGGACACTCCAGCTAGTGGAGTTGCCCGCCCCCTCCGGCCAGGCCCCACTTTTGGCGGCAAGGCCGGAGAAAATAATGAGAAAAACAAGGAGGAGTCACTGGCCAGTCAGGACAGCCCCTAAGGTGTCCTGAGCTGAAGTGACTCTAACTTTTAGAAATCCTCCATCTTGCAGATGGAGGATTCCCCCAATAGGGTTAGGATTGTGACCCCCTCCCCTTGGGAGGAGGCACAAAGAGGGTGTACCCACCCTCAGGGCTAGTAGCCATTGGCTACTAACCCCCCAGACCTAAACACGCCCTTAAATTTAGTATTTAAGGGCTACCCTGAACCCTAGAAAATTAGATTCCTGCAACTACAAGAAGAAGGACTGCCTAGCTGAAAACCCCTGCAGCGGAAAACCAGAAGACGACAACTGCCTTGGCTCCAGAAACGCACCGGCCTGTCTCCTGCCTTCCAAAGATCCTGCTCCAGCGACGCCTTCCAAAGGGACCAGCGACCTCGACATCCTCTGAGGACTGCCCCTGATTCGAAAAGACAAGAAACTCCCGAGGACAGCGGACCTGCTCCAAGAAAAGCTGCAACTTTGTTTCCAGCAGTTTTAAAGAACCCTGCAAGCTCCCCGCAAGAAGCGTGAGACTTGCAACACTGCACCCGGCGACCCCGACTCGGCTGGTGGAGATCCGACACCTCAGGAGGGACCCCAGGACTACTCTGATACTGTGAGTACCAAAACCTGTCCCCCCTGAGCCCCCACAGCGCCGCCTGCAGAGGGAATCCCGAGGCTTCCCCTGACCGCGATTCTTTGAACCTAAAGTCCCGACGCCTGGGAGAGACCCTGCACCCGCAGCCCCCAGGACCTGAAGGACCGGACTTTCACTGGAGAAGTGACCCCCAGGAGTCCCTCTCCCTTGCCCAAGTGGAGGTTTCCCCGAAGAATCCCCCCCTTGCCTGCCTGCAGCGCTGAAGAGATCCCGAGATCTCTCATAGACTAACATTGCGAACCCGACGCCTGTTTCTACACTGCACCCGGCCGCCCCCGCGCCGCTGAGGGTGAAATTTCTGTGTGGGCTTGTGTCCCCCCCGGTGCCCTACAAAACCCCCCTGGTCTGCCCTCCGAAGACGCGGGTACTTACCTGCAAGCAGACCGGAACCGGGGCACCCCCTTCTCTCCATTCTAGCCTATGTGTTTTGGGCACCACTTTGAACTCTGCACCTGACCGGCCCTGAGCTGCTGGTGTGGTGACTTTGGGGTTGCTCTGAACCCCCAACGGTGGGCTACCTTGGACCCAGAACTAAGCCCTGTAAGTGTCTTACTTACCTGGTTAACCTAACAAATACTTACCTCCCCTAGGAACTGTGAAAATTGCACTGTGTCCACTTTTAAAACAGCTATTTGTGAATAACTTGAAAAGTATACATGCAATTTTGATGATTTGAAGTTCCTAAAGTACTTACCTGCAATACCTTTCGAATGAGATATTACATGTAGAATTTGAACCTGTGGTTCTTAAAATAAACTAAGAAAATATATTTTTCTATAACAAAACCTATTGGCTGGATTTGTCTCTGAGTGTGTGTACCTCATTTATTGTCTATGTGTATGTACAACAAATGCTTAACACTACTCCTTGGATAAGCCTACTGCTCGACCACACTACCACAAAATAGAGCATTAGTATTATCTATTTTTTACCACTATTTTACCTCTAAGGGGAACCCTTGGACTCTGTGCATGCTATTCCTTACTTTGAAATAGCACATACAGAGCCAACTTCCTACATTGGTGGATCAGCGGTGGGGTACAAGACTTTGCATTTGCTGGACTACTCAGCCAATACCTGATCACACGACAAATTCCAAAATTGTCATTAGAAATTCATTTTTGCAATTTGAAATTTTTCAAAATTCTTAAAAGTCCTGCTAGGGCCTTGTGTGTTAAGTCCCTGTTTAGCATTGTCTTTTAGAGTTTAAAAGTTTGTTAAAAGTTTGAAATTAGATTCTAGAAACAGTTTTAGATTCTTTAAAAAGTATTCCAACTCTTAGCAGAATAATGTCTGATACAGAGATGCAGGTGGTGGAACTCGACACCACACCTTACCTCCATCTTAAGATGAGGGAGCTAAGGTCTCTCTGTAATATCAAAAAAATAACCATTGGCTCCAGACCTACCAAAATTCAGCTCCAGGAGCTGTTGGCAGAGTTTGAAAAAGCCAACCCCTCTGATGATGACCTCACAGAGGAAGAAATTAGTGACTTGGAGGCCAATGTCCCTCCTCCAGTCCTAAATAGGGAGAACAGGACCCCTCAAGTCCTGTCTCCAACTGTGTTAGTCAGAAATAGTGAGTCCCTCACAGGAGGGTCCCACATTTCTGAAATCACTGAGGATGCTCTCAGTGAAGATGACCTCCTGTTAGCCAGGATGGCCAAAAGATTGGCTTTAGAGAGACAGCTCCTAGCCATAGAAAGGGAAAGACAAGAGATGGGCCTAGGACCCATCAATGGTGGCAGCAATATAAATAGGGTCAGAGATTCTCCTGACATGTTAAAAATCCCCAAAGGGATTGTGACAAAATATGAAGATGGTGATGACATCACCAAATGGTTCACAGCTTTTGAGAGGGCTTGTGTAACCAGAAAAGTGAACAGATCTCACTGGGGTGCTCTCCTTTGGGAAATGTTCACTGGAAAGTGTAGGGATAGACTCCTCACACTCTCTGGAAAAGATGCAGAATCTTATGACCTCATGAAGGGTACCCTGATTGAGGGCTTTGGATTCTCCACTGAGGAGTACAGGATTAGGTTCAGGGGGGCTCAAAAATCCTCGAGCCAGACCTGGGTTGACTTTGTTGACTACTCAGTGAAAACACTAGATGGTTGGATTCAAGGCAGTGGTGTAAGTAATTATGATGGGCTGTACAATTTATTTGTGAAAGAACACCTATTGAGTAATTGTTTCAATGATAAACTGCATCAGCATCTGGTAGACCTAGGACCAATTTCTCCCCAAGAATTGGGAAAGAAGGCGGACCATTGGGTCAAGACAAGGGTGTCCAAGACTTCAACAGGGGGTGACCAAAAGAAAGGGGTCACAAAGACTCCCCAGGGGAAGGGTGATGAGACAACCAAAACTAAAAATAGTAAAGAGTCTTCTACAGGCCCCCAAAAACCTGCACAGGAGGGTGGGCCCAGAGCCTCTTCACAAAACAATGGGTACAAGGGTAAAAACTTTGATCCCAAAAAGGCCTGGTGTCATAGCTGTAAACAGCATGGACACCAAACTGGAGACAAGGCCTGTCCCAAGAAAGGTTCCACTCCAAACTCCCATCCAGGTAACACTGGTATGGCTAGTCTCCAAGTGGGATCAACAGTGTGCCCAGAGCAAATCAGGGTCCACACTGAAGCTACTCTAGTTTCTGAGGGTGGGGTGGATTTAGCCACACTAGCTGTCTGGCCGCCTAACATGCAAAAATACAGACAGCAACTCTTAATTAATGGGACTAGAATAGAGGGCCTGAGGGATACAGGTGCCAGTGTCACCATGGTGACAGAGAAACTGGTTTCCCCTGGCCAATACCTGACTGGAAACACTTACACAGTCACCAACGCTGACAATCAGAAAAAAGTACATCCCATGGCAATGGTTACTTTAGAATGGGGAGGGGTCAATGGCCTGAAACAGGTGGTGGTCTCCTCAAATATCCCAGTGGACTGTCTGCTTGGAAATGACCTGGAGTCCTCAGCATGGGCTGAGGTAGAACTAAAAACCCATGCAGCAATGCTGGGTATCCCTGAACTGGTGTGTGTGAAAACCAGAGCACAATGCAAGGCACAGGGTGAACAAGTAGAGCTGGAGTCTGGAAGAATGGCCCAGCCTACCAAGAGGAAAGGAAAGTCAGTTGGGAAACCAACTGCAACACAGCAAAAGAAAGGGAACCTCTCTTCTCAGGAAGAAGTTCTGCCCTCTGAGGGAACTGAGCCTTTGGAGCTTGAACCTTACCAGGTTGAGCTCTTAGGCCCAGGGGGACCCTCAAGGGAGGAGCTGTGTAAGGGACAAGAAACCTGTCCCTCTCTTGAAGGCCTTAGGCAGCAAGCTGCTGAAGAGTCCAAAGGCAAGCAAAATGGAACGCATAGGGTCTATTGGGAAGATGGACTCCTGTACACTGAGGCCAGAGACCCCAAACCTGGTGCCACTAGGAGAGTGGTAGTGCCTCAGCTGTTCAGGAAGTTCATCCTAACATTGGCCCATGACATTCCCCTTGCTGGACATTTGGGACAAACCAAGACGTGGGAGAGGTTAGTCAACCACTTCTACTGGCCCAATATGTCCAACATGGTTAAGGAGTTTTGCCTCTCCTGCCCCACCTGTCAAGCCAGTGGTAAGACAGGTGGACATCCAAAGGCCCCCCTCATTCCACTTCCAGTGGTGGGGGTTCCCTTTGAAAGAGTGGGTGTGGACATAGTTGGTCCACTAGAACCTCCCATAGCCTCAGGAAATATGTATATCCTGGTAGTAGTGGATCATGCTACCAGGTATCCTGAAGCTATTCCCCTTAGGTCGACTACTGCCCCTGCAGTAGCCAAGGCCCTCATTGGTATTTTTACCAGAGTGGGTTTCCCTAAGGAGGTGGTGTCTGACAGAGGTACCAACTTCATGTCAGCATACCTAAAGCACATGTGGAATGAGTGTGGAGTGACCTATAAATTCACTACACCATACCATCCACAAACTAATGGCTTGGTTGAGAGATTCAACAAGACATTAAAAGGCATGATCATGGGGCTCCCAGAAAAGCTCAAAAGGAGATGGGATGTCCTCTTGCCATGTCTGCTTTTCGCTTACAGAGAGGTGCCACAGAAGGGAGTAGGATTCTCACCCTTTGAACTTCTGTTTGGTCATCCTGTAAGGGGACCACTTGCCCTTGTTAAAGAAGGCTGGGAGAGACCTCTCCATGAGCCTAAACAGGACATAGTGGACTATGTACTTGGCCTTCGCTCTAGAATGGCAGAGTACATGGAAAAGGCAACCAAAAACCTTGAGGCCAGCCAACAGCTCCAGAAGTTTTGGTATGACCAAAAGGCTGCACTGGTTGAGTTCCAACCAGGGCAGAAAGTCTGGGTTCTGGAGCCTGTGGCTCCCAGGGCACTCCAGGACAAATGGAGTGGCCCTTACCCAGTGCTAGAAAGGAAGAGTCAGGTCACCTACCTGGTGGACCTGGGCACAAGCAGGAGCCCCAAGAGGGTGATCCATGTGAACCGCCTTAAGCTCTTCCATGACAGGGCTGATGTGAATCTGTTGATGGTAACAGATGAGGATCAGGAGGCAGAGAGTGAACCTCTCCCTGATCTTCTGTCATCAGACCCAAAAGATGGCACAGTAGATGGAGTGATCTACTCAGACACCCTCTCTGGCCAACAGCAAGCTGATTGTAGGAGAGTCCTACAACAGTTTCCTGAACTCTTCTCCTTAACCCCTGGTCAGACACACCTGTGTACCCATGATGTGGACACAGGAGACAGCATGCCTGTCAAAAACAAAATCTTTAGACAGTCTGACCATGTTAAAGAAAGCATCAAGGTGGAAGTCCACAAGATGCTGGAATTGGGAGTAATTGAGCGCTCTGACAGCCCCTGGGCTAGCCCAGTGGTCTTAGTCCCCAAACCTCACACCAAAGATGGAAAGAAAGAGATGAGGTTTTGTGTGGACTACAGAGGGCTCAATCCTGTCACCAAGACAGATGCTCATCCAATTCCAAGAGCTGATGAGCTCATAGATAAATTAGGTGCTGCCAAATTCTTAAGTACCTTTGACTTGACAGCAGGGTACTGGCAAATAAAAATGGCACCTGGAGCAAAAGAGAAAACAGCATTCTCCACACCTGATGGGCATTATCAGTTTACTGTTATGCCCTTTGGTTTAAAGAATGCCCCTGCCACCTTCCAAAGGTTGGTGAATCAAGTCCTTGCTGGCTTGGAGTCCTTTAGCACAGCTTATCTTGATGATATTGCTGTCTTTAGCTCCACCTGACAGGATCACCTGGTCCACCTGAAGAAGGTTTTGAAGGCTCTGCAATCTGCAGGCCTCTCTATCAAGGCATCCAAATGCCAGATAGGGCAGGGAACTGTGGTTTACTTGCGCCACCTTGTAGGTGGAGGCCAAGTTCAGCCACTCCAACCCAAGATCCAGACTATTCTGGACTGGGTAGCTCCAAAAACCCAGACTCAAGTCAGGGCATTCCTTGGCTTGACTGGGTATTACAGGAGGTTTGTGAAGGGATATGGATCCATTGTGACAGCCCTCACTGAACTCACCTCCAAGAAAATGCCCAAGAAAGTGAACTGGACTGTGGAATGCCAACAGGCCTTTGACACCCTGAAACAAGCAATGTGCTCAGCACCAGTTCTAAAAGCTCCAGATTATTCTAAGCAGTTCATTGTGCAGACTGATGCCTCTGAACATGGGATAGGGGCAGTTTTGTCCCAAACAAATGATGATGGCCTTGACCAGCCTGTTGCTTTCATTAGCAGGAGGTTACTCCCCAGGGAGCAGCGTTGGAGTGCCATTGAGAGGGAGGCCTTTGCTGTGGTTTGGTCCCTGAAGAAGCTGAGACCATACCTCTTTGGGACTCACTTCCTAGTTCAAACTGACCACAGACCTCTCAAATGGCTGATGCAAATGAAAGGTGAAAATCCTAAACTGTTGAGGTGGTCCATCTCCCTACAGGGAATGGACTTTATAGTGGAACACAGACCTGGGACTGCCCATGCCAATGCAGATGGCCTTTCCAGGTTCTTCCACTTAGAAAATGAAGACTCTCTTGGGAAAGGTTAGTCTCATCCTCTTTCGTTTGGGGGGGGGTTGTGTAAGGAAATGCCTCCTTGGCATGGTTGCCCCCTGACTTTTTGCCTTTGCTGATGCTATGTTTACAATTGAAAGTGTGCTGAGGCCTGCTAACCAGGCCCCAGCACCAGTGTTCTTTCCCTAACCTGTACTTTTGTATCCACAATTGGCAGACCCTGGCATCCAGATAAGTCCCTTGTAACTGGTACTTCTAGTACCAAGGGCCCTGATGCCAAGGAAGGTCTCTAAGGGCTGCAGCATGTCTTATGCCACCCTGGAGACCTCTCACTCAGCACAGACACACTGCTTGCCAGCTTGTGTGTGCTAGTGAGGACAAAACGAGTAAGTCGACATGGCACTCCCCTCAGGGTGCCATGCCAGCCTCTCACTGCCTATGCAGTATAGGTAAGACACCCCTCTAGCAGGCCTTACAGCCCTAAGGCAGGGTGCACTATACCATAGGTGAGGGTACCAGTGCATGAGCATGGTACCCCTACAGTGTCTAAACAAAACCTTAGACATTGTAAGTGCAGGGTAGCCATAAGAGTATATGGTCTGGGAGCCTGTCAAACACGAACTCCACAGCACCATAATGGCTACACTGAAAACTGGGAAGTTTGGTATCAAACTTCTCAGCACAATAAATGCACACTGATGGCAGTGTACATTTTATTATAAAATGCACCCCAGAGGGCACCTTAGAGGTGCCCCCTGAAACTTAACCGACTATCTGTGTAGGCTGACTAGTTTTAGCAGCCTGCCACAAACCGAGACATGTTGCTGGCCCCATGGGGAGAGTGCCTTTGTCACTCTGAGGCCAGTAACAAAGCCTGCACTGGGTGGAGATGCTAACACCTCCCCCAGGCAGGAATTGTCACACCTGGCGGTGAGCCTCAAAGGCTCACCTCCTTTGTGCCAACCCAGCAGGACACTCCAGCTAGTGGAGTTGCCCGCCCCCTCCGGCCAGGCCCCACTTTTGGCGGCAAGGCCGGAGAAAATAATGAGAAAAACAAGGAGGAGTCACTGGCCAGTCAGGACAGCCCCTAAGGTGTCCTGAGCTGAAGTGACTCTAACTTTTAGAAATCCTCCATCTTGCAGATGGAGGATTCCCCCAATAGGGTTAGGATTGTGACCCCCTCCCCTTGGGAGGAGGCACAAAGAGGGTGTACCCACCCTCAGGGCTAGTAGCCATTGGCTACTAACCCCCCAGACCTAAACACGCCCTTAAATTTAGTATTTAAGGGCTACCCTGAACCCTAGAAAATTAGATTCCTGCAACTACAAGAAGAAGGACTGCCTAGCTGAAAACCCCTGCAGCGGAAGACCAGAAGACGACAACTGCCTTGGCTCCAGAAACGCACCGGCCTGTCTCCTGCCTTCCAAAGATCCTGCTCCAGCGACGCCTTCCAAAGGGACCAGCGACCTCGACATCCTCTGAGGACTGCCCCTGCTTCGAAAAGACAAGAAACTCCCGAGGACAGCGGACCTGCTCCAAGAAAAGCTGCAACTTTGTTTCCAGCAGTTTTAAAGAACCCTGCAAGCTCCCCGCAAGAAGCGTGAGACTTGCAACACTGCACCCGGCGACCCCGACTCGGCTGGTGGAGATCCGACACCTCAGGAGGGACCCCAGGACTACTCTGATACTGTGAGTACCAAAACCTGTCCCCCCTGAGCCCCCACAGCGCCGCCTGCAGAGGGAATCCCGAGGCTTCCCCTGACCGCGATTCTTTGAACCTAAAGTCCCGACGCCTGGGAGAGACCCTGCACCCGCAGCCCCCAGGACCTGAAGGACCGGACTTTCACTGGAGAAGTGACCCCCAGGAGTCCCTCTCCCTTGCCCAAGTGGAGGTTTCCCCGAGGAATCCCCCCCTTGCCTGCCTGCAGCGCTGAAGAGATCCCGAGATCTCTCATAGACTAACATTGCGAACCCGACGCCTGTTTCTACACTGCACCCGGCCGCCCCCGCGCCGCTGAGGGTGAAATTTCTGTGTGGGCTTGTGTCCCCCCCGGTGCCCTACAAAACCCCCCTGGTCTGCCCTCCGAAGACGCGGGTACTTACCTGCAAGCAGACCGGAACCGGGGCACCCCCTTCTCTCCATTCTAGCCTATGTGTTTTGGGCACCACTTTGAACTCTGCACCTGACCGGCCCTGAGCTGCTGGTGTGGTGACTTTGGGGTTGCTCTGAACCCCCAACGGTGGGCTACCTTGGACCCAGAACTAAGCCCTGTAAGTGTCTTACTTACCTGGTTAACCTAACAAATACTTACCTCCCCTAGGAACTGTGAAAATTGCACTGTGTCCACTTTTAAAACAGCTATTTGTGAATAACTTGAAAAGTATACATGCAATTTTGATGATTTGAAGTTCCTAAAGTACTTACCTGCAATACCTTTCGAATGAGATATTACATGTAGAATTTGAACCTGTGGTTCTTAAAATAAACTAAGAAAATATATTTTTCTATAACAAAACCTATTGGCTGGATTTGTCTCTGAGTGTGTGTACCTCATTTATTGTCTATGTGTATGTACAACAAATGCTTAACACTACTCCTTGGATAAGCCTACTGCTCGACCACACTACCACAAAATAGAGCATTAGTATTATCTATTTTTTACCACTATTTTACCTCTAAGGGGAACCCTTGGACTCTGTGCATGCTATTCCTTACTTTGAAATAGCACATACAGAGCCAACTTCCTACACTTAGCATCTACTAAGGCCGTCTCTAGTCCATTTTGATACAAAGTAAACAAGAATGGGGCAAGAATACACCCGTCTCACTCCACGACTCATTTTTAAAACTATCCATAAAGGCCAAATTGGCAGAATATCTCACCACAGCTAGGGTATCTACATGGAGGTCCCATAGAAAGTGAACCATATTAGGATCGACCCCCATACCCTAAAGGATCTTCCACAGTTTGTCCCAGTTAACTTGGTCAAACGCGGCTGTTAAGTCCATAAATGCTAAATATATTGTGTCAGAACGGGCAATGGTATACTTACTTGTCACCAGTAGCAAATTCATGCACTGATCAATCGTAGATTTACCCTGTTGAAAACCATATTGGCAGTCCAATATTATAATATTGTCCTCCACCCAATAGTTCATTCTATACAATATCACCTCCCCAAAACCTTCACTACAGAACCCAGAAGAGATAACACTCAGGCTTGCTCTTATCACCTTATTTAAATAATGGTCCAGGAGGGAGGAGGACCTGCCCTCACTGCAGCATTCAAAACCAAAGTCAGCATAGGGGCACAAACATCAAGATGTAGCAGAAATAAATCAGGTGGAATCTCATCCGGTCTGGGGGCCTTATTTCCAGCGAGACACTTAGGGGGTGATTCCAACTCTGGCGGGCGGCTACTGCCACCCGCCAGGCGGAAACCGCCATTTGGCCGCCACGCGGGCAAAATTCCGCGGCCCCCATTCTGACATTCCCGGTGGGCCGGCGGTAATGAGGCCGCAACACAGGAGCCGGCTCCGAATGGAGCCGGCGGTGTTGCAGCGGTGCGACGGGTGCAGTTGCACCCGTCGTGCTTTTCACTGTATGCCATGCAGACAGTGAAAAGCAGGCCGGGGCCCTGTTAGGGGACCCCTGCACTGCCCATGCCAGTGGAATGGGCAGTGCAGGGGCCCCCAGGGGCCCCAAGACACCCGTTACCGCCAGCCTCTTCCTGGCGGTGAAAACCCCCAGAAACAGGCTGGCGGTATGGGGGTCAGAATGGTGGATTCTCCCAGCCGGGGCAAAAACAGCGGATGACCGCCAGCCCCGGCAATGGGGATTGAAGCACCGCCAGCCTGTTGGCGGTGCTTCCGTCATTCGTGGCCCTGGCGGTCCAAGACCGCCAGGGTCAGAATGACCCCCTTAATGCCCTGTCTGACTTATTCCAGGGTACAAAACAGGTTGGACCTCTCCCACGCCCCCTGGGCTTCAGTCCCCGGGACTATCTGGACTGGGCAGTTGTAGATCTTCTCAAAATGGGTCTCCCATTCCTGAGCAGGTATAGGATGGCATAAACTCTGAACATTCTCCTGGGCAAAACAGGGCTGATTGATGGTGCTCCAAAACACAGCACTATTTCTAACTACACTAGATTGTACCAACTCCCCCCAGGCCCTTAACCTTAGGAGCCCTTTCCTCTTTTTTTAACTCATCTTTATTACTATGCCTACACCAAGTCATATATTCCCTATCGCTAGGGGAAGTTTTAGGGCTTTTTTAAAAATAGCTCAAGGCCCTCGAGCAACTACAATCAAACCATTTTGTGGTCTTATTAGAGGATTTGGTACTAGCTACAGAGAGAAGGGCTCTAACGTTTTCTGCAATGGCACTAAAAGCAGTTAAATGGTCTCCATCTGGAGATGAAGGTTATAGATAGATAGCCAAATCATTCGCACAACTACGGAATCAGGACTTAACAAAGAGATCGGGCTCCACCAGCGACCACCTTAGGCATCTCCCCTGGCTCTGGATCTGAATCTAAGGGGCTATATGATAATGTAAAGTATTCCTTGCTGACAAACTAGGACCCCTCAATTTTACCGTTAAAGGGTTATGGTCACTAAAAGGTTGACAGATAATATCAAATTTAGAAATCAAAGTATATAACATAGCTGATACAAAAACATAATCAATAATAGAGGCACAACCCCTCCCCAGATACATTAAAACAATTATTCCATCTTGCGGTACTATAAGCATATACATAGTAAATACAAGATTAAAAATGGTCAACATTAACATTAAATCAGTACTTTCCCCAATGCGTTCCAAGTGGGGCCCTGGTAACAAACAACACCTTCGTAAGGTATTGGGTGACAACGCCTGCTTATCACATATAAACCTCTTAGGTCCCCTAACCCGCAGGGATGTGTACTGAAATCCCCAACCAAAATCAAGTTTGTCTGACTCCCCCCTGCTGGAGCACTAACGGCGCAATAAACGTTATCAAGCTGTGAACGCTAGAGGCGACCAATAACCAGATTTTAGCATTGAAAAAAAATGAACAACAGAATGCCCAAAGAACTGGCTAATGCAATTGTAAGAGTTTGCAGGAATTAACTCTCTAATCCGCACATTGTCTGTAATAAAACTGAAATAATCATACCCACTTTGGGCTTACCTGCAGCTGACCGAATATCAGGAGTAAAGTGTGTGTTTTAGCCCTCTAGGTGGAAAATATTCCTACATTCCCAGGTTTCTTGGAGACAAATCTAGTGAAAATCTTTTACAAAACTAGTCCAGTTAGCATCCTTAAATTTAGCAGAGAGCCCAGAAATAGTCCAACTAAGCAGGGGTATGTCATCGCCAACATCCAGGAAGAAAACTTTCACCCTGAAGCGTTTAGGGACCTGAACAACTAAGGGGCGCAGAACCTGCCAAAATATCTGCTGCTGGAGGCTTGCGTCAATCGCAAGCATCCAGCTGACTCAGGGGAGCAAACCTATTATGGCAGGTCACCTGGGAGAGAACAGGGTACATATAAGTGCGATCCATTTTCAGGGGTCTACCCCGGGACCCAGTGGATAAACTACCTAAGACGGGTCTATGAAAAAAAACCAAGGGAAGGACCTGAATACTAGAGGACATATTACCTCTGCTGGCATCAGCCACTAAAAGTACATGTTCAGCCATGTGTGCCCTATTAAAGTTGACAACTATACAGTCCCTCTTCAATGTCTTGGAACCCTTGTCCAGCCAATTAACTCTTCTAACCATAATAATGCATTCAGAAGTGGCTGAGCCCACATTGAAGTAAGAGCCTAACTAATGAACTACTTTATTTTTCAACTGAGTGCAAGTTTCAGGGGAATTACTGGTCAAAGGTGGGACGTTGCCAAGGACAACCACATATACGGGGATGCTTTGGTGAGAGGTCAATAGTTGGAACACTCAACAGTATAGTCTTTACAGCGTGCTCCAGCTGGAATGGAAAGATCCTCAAACTTGTGAGACTGCCTCAGTGAGTTCTCTAACCGGAACACCTTTACGAGCGCAGACCTCCTTATCTGTTGAGATTTCAACTGAGAATGGACGAATATCGTTAATCCTCGAATTACCCTTTACAGTGAATGGAACTGCCGCTGCTCCGGCCCGCTTGGACAGGTCAGGTGGTGGAACCTGGAGTAGTGAAGACAAAGGTGTGGTGTATGACACTTTGGGGGCACCCCTCTCATACCCAATACAACTTGCTCTATATTTTTACACCATGTTTCTAAAGAGCCTAATATAATATAAGACATATTCACAGGCTTATTTTTCAGTAGGGAGATCGGGCCATGTTCCCCCTCGTCCAACCCTCTTCTTCCGTTTCCGTGCCAGTGGAAGAGCGTCTCCTTCCCGCTCTGAGCCTGAAGCAACAGATGACGAAACAGCTTCAGTTAATGAGGAGGCAGTACAATGAACCTGGGCTCATAATGTGACTGTATTCACATTCAGCCTGGCCATTTTTGGCATATGTCCATCGGGGACTACTAGTTGTACACCTTCCCCCCACTTAAGTTAGTTCATACTCCACATTATTCATGTATTTTTACAAGTCCCCCACCTCAGATGATAGAAAGGAAAATATACTTGATTTCTCCTGGCAAGGTCCAACTGCAATAGCCTAATGAGATACATTTCTTGGATGAGACCTTTTCATAATCAGACCAACCTCTGCCTAAAAAGCCAAGGTTCACCTATCACATATAGCTGAAATATCTTATGAATGATATGTGCTTTTCCAACCCATAAAGGAAAAAGGCACAATGGCCACAGAAAGGGAAGGAGTGTTGACCTGAGTCCCCGCCTGGACATGTGCTTGTGAAAAGAGATCATTATGGAATGTTTCCTTCAAGAGAAGGTCACACACAGAGTGCCCGTTGCCCAGCATCACTTCGAAAAGTGGTGGGAGAATGGCTGAAATCCCTGTGAATTACGCAGAACTCAAAATATTAATATTGGGTGTAGGGAGGAGTTGGGAAGAAGAGGTCCTTGTCATCACAGTTGTTCTCTGTCATCTTGGAGTTTGGAGCAGTAAGCATTCTCAGCGAATTTGGTGCCACAAGACATAGGAAGTACAACAATATAAAGTTAAGGTGCGGATTAGGTGTGTGGGAACTATTTATGCTCAATGAAGTTTCATCTGCTTAACTCATTTTAAAGACTCCTTGCATGGCACACTGGGACTTCCAAAAGCATTTGTCTCCCTGCAAAAATATTTTTCACACCTTGCCAAAGGGACACTGAAGCAGTTTGTTTCTCCACCTAACTTTAATCTCTGTGTCCAGGACTTTTTCCAGATATGTGTAAGCCAGACTCTCAATAAGCAGCATAGTTAGGCCTCACTGTAATGGGAAAATAACCCACAGTAATGAGCCTTCCTCAAGGAGCTGTGTCCTGGGAAAATTCATGGCTCCTTGCCTACTGGGACATATTAATCATAGACAGCCTTAAACCAAGTGAACTATGTGCTAACAATGTAGTCCTGTATGTTTGCAAGAGGACTGAGCACTGTGGAACTCACCCTGAAGTTTAGCGCAAGATTGCTACAACTTTGAAATTTCTTAATACCAACCCTATCAGATAAACAATGTGCACCAAATTAAAGTGATTGGAAATTCAGCCATCTGATCTGAAGAAAGCATACTTGTTTTTTGTTGTTTCCCCATCAAAAAACAATTGCATAATGTTGCCCACAGTTGGGGCATATTTACAACATTTTTCTTCAGGGCAGCATTGCAATGCATCTTGCTGCACTGCACTGCCCTGCATCAAAAGAAAAAGGCAGAAATGCACTGTATCTATGGAATACTGTGAATTCCTGTCCTCTTCCACTGTGCTAGTGCAATATTGGCTGCTTTGGACCAACGCAGGCACCCTTGCACCATGGTGGAAAGGTGTCTACATTGTAGGAGTGATTGTTTTTGTGCAAGAAAGACGTGTTCCTTCTTCTATGTCTGCTACAGTATGCTTGGGGAGTCGTAGGCTTTGGACGCATTCCCAGATTTACAAATCTGGAAATGCGCCAAAACCCATGGGTGTTTCATGGGAACACCCACTGCAATGCCCATGGAACGCCTCTTTGACGCAGAGCAAGGCAACACAGCGACTTGTGCTGTTTTGCCTTACTCTATTTCTGCAAGGCCATGAAAAGCCACGCAAAGTGGCTTTGTGCGGCCTTGCAGATATGAGTCTGCAGCCTGGGCCGCCGGAGCATCACCACTTGTAAATATGCCCCGGGGTGATTTGGATGAGGACATGATTGTTTATTGCTTCATTTCCCTATTTCAACTTATAATAGGAGGTAGCATAACAGAAACACAAGAAGCAATAATTCTAGAATGCACAAACACCTAGAGATAATTATCACCTTCAAAATAATTCCAGAATCACTTTTGTCACTTGTTATTGAAGAAGAGGGAGTGTGATTCAAATGAGTTAAACTATGACGAAATGTCACCTCAAACATGCTTACTCTCAATGAAGTAAACCCTCCCCTCCTACCAAAATACGAATAGGTTGATCTGAAAAAAATAAGAAACGGAATTTTAAATTGAGTCCTAATTACGGCCATTTTCAGTGATGCACTCTTAAAAAACAACATATCTATGTGTGCGAAGATAAATTAATACGTTTAGGTGAACAATTTGTCCTGAAACCAGGATGTTTGCTCACTAAGGCCTATTATTCAGTGCAAATTGTATTCGTACCACTTTCCTTTACTCTTAAATCATGTTTTAAATTCTTCACTTTCTTGGTGACCTAAACACCCATTTGTTTGTATTTTGCACATATTTTCTACAAAATAATATAGTTTGCTCTCAACAGACATGTAGACGTTTGAAATTCTTTAAAAGCTTTTGAAAAATAACTTGAAAGTTCCTTGGTTATTCAGGTATCGTCAACATTGTTGGGGCTCACCATTTCCTTAAAATAAATATGAAGTCGTGTCTCTCCCTGGCTTAAAATACTTTCACCTGCATTCGGGCTGTCAGCAGACATTTACAAGCTTTAGGGTTAACCAAAAATATTTCTGGGAGACTACATATTTTGAGTCTAACAGTTGCTCACTTGTTGACATATTTGAACCTGAAAAACAATGGGTTAAAATCTTGCCAATCATTATTGTACTCGTCCTGTTCTTTAAACTCAATGACGTATATGTGTCCTGCTGTAGTCAGAGCATCTAAGTCTAAAATTGTAATGAGCACAGACAGGCTTACAAAAAGGTCTCGAGTTAGGATATATGCCTGGCAGTATTGTGCACTGTAAACGGACTGGTGGCATCATTAGTTCTGCTGCCATCTGACCTCATTAGAACACCCCCTCTGCCCCTAATTTAAGTGCTGTAATAACTAATCAATGGAGCCTGTGCCTTATGCTGATTTGCCTGCATTACAAAACGGACCCCACTCCTTTGCTGCCTTCTTGGTTAAGAGACTGAGCACCTGATGTTATCCAATGCACTGCACAATTGTATAAAGCACACAGTGATCAATTACAAGGTACATTCACGTTTTTGGATATAGGCGTTGTAAGGAAATGCCTCCTTGGCATGGTTGCCCCCTGACTTTTTGCCTTTGCTGATGCTATGTTTACAATTGAAAGTGTGCTGAGGCCTGCTAACCAGGCCCCAGCACCAGTGTTCTTTCCCTAACCTGTACTTTTGTATCCACAATTGGCAGACCCTGGCATCCAGATAAGTCCCTTGTAACTGGTGCTTCTAGTACCAAGGGCCCTGATGCCAAGGAAGGTCTCTAAGGGCTGCAGCATGTCTTATGCCACCCTGGAGACCTCTCACTCAGCACCGACACACTGCTTGCCAGCTTGTGTGTGCTAGTGAGGACAAAACGAGTAAGTCGACATGGCACTCCCCTCAGGGTGCCATGCCAGCCTCTCACTGCCTATGCAGTATAGGTAAGACACCCCTCTAGCAGGCCTTACAGCCCTAAGGCAGGGTGCACTATACCATAGGTGAGGGTACCAGTGCATGAGCATGGTACCCCTACAGTGTCTAAACAAAACCTTAGACATTGTAAGTGCAGGGTAGCCATAAGAGTATATGGTCTGGGAGTCTGTCAAAACACGAACTCCACAGCACCATAATGGCTACACTGAAAACTGGGAAGTTTGGTATCAAACTTCTCAGCACAATAAATGCACACTGATGCCAGTGTACATTTTATTGCAAAATACACCCCAGAGGGCACCTTAGAGGTGCCCCCTGAAACTTAACCGACTGTCTGTGTAGGCTGACTAGTTCCAGCAGCCTGCCACACTAGAGACATGTTGCTGGCCCCATGGGGAGAGTGCCTTTGTCACTCTGAGGCCAGTAACAAAGCCTGCACTGGGTGGAGATGCTAACACCTCCCCCAGGCAGGAGCTGTGACACCTGGCGGTGAGCCTCAAAGGCTCACCCCTTTGTCACAGCCCAGCAGGGCACTCCAGCTTAGTGGAGTTGCCCGCCCCCTCCGGCCACGGCCCCCACTTTTGGCGGCAAGGCTGGAGGGAACAAAGAAAGCAACAAGGAGGAGTCACTGGCCAGTCAGGACAGCCCCTAAGGTGTCCTGAGCTGAGGTGACTCTAACTTTTAGAAATCCTCCATCTTGCAGATGGAGGATTCCCCCAATAGGGTTAGGATTGTGACCCCCTCCCCTTGGGAGGAGGCACAAAGAGGGTGTACCCACCCTCAGGGCTAGTAGCCATTGGCTACTAACCCCCCAGACCTAAACACACCCTTAAATTTAGTATTTAAGGGCTACCCTGAACCCTAGAAAATTAGATTCCTGCAACTACAAGAAGAAGGACTGCCTAGCTGAAAACCCCTGCAGAGGAAGACCAGAAGACAACAACTGCCTTGGCTCCAGAAACTCACCGGCCTGTCTCCTGCCTTCCAAAGAACTCTGCTCCAGCGACGCCTTCCAAAGGGACCAGCGACCTCTGAATCCTCTGAGGACTGCCCTGCTTCGACGACGACAAGAAACTCCCGAGGACAGCGGACCTGCTCCAAAAAGACTGCAACTTTGTTTCAAGAAGCAGCTTTAAAGAACCCTGCAACTCCCCGCAAGAAGCGTGAGACTTGCAACACTGCACCTGGCGACCCCGACTCGGCTGGTGGAGAACCAACACCTCAGGGAGGACCCCCGGACTACTCTCCGACTGTGAGTACCAAAACCTGTCCCCCCTGAGCCCCCACAGCGCCGCCTGCAGAGGGAATCCCGAGGCTTCCCCTGACCACGACTCTCTGAAACCTAAGTCCCGACGCCTGGAAAAGACCCTGCACCCGCAGCCCCCAGGACCTGAAGGACCGGACTTTCACTGCAGAAGGGACCCCCAGGAGTCCCTCTCCCTTGCCCAAGTGGAGGTTTCCCCGAGGAAGCCCCCCCTTGCCTGCCTGCAGCGCTGAAGAGATCCCTTGATCTCTCATAGACTAACATTGCAAACCCGACGCTTGTTTCTACACTGCACCCGGCCGCCCCCGCGCTGCTGAGGGTGAAATTTCTGTGTGGGCTTGTGTCCCCCCCGGTGCCCTACAAAACCCCCCTGGTCTGCCCTCCGAAGACGCGGGTACTTACCTGCAAGCAGACCGGAACCGGGGCACCCCCTTCTCTCCATTATAGCCTATGCGTTTTGGGCACCACTTTGAACTCTGCACCTGACCGGCCCTGAGCTGCTGGTGTGGTAACTTTGGGGTTGCTCTGAACCCCCGACGGTGGGCTACCTTGGACCAAGAACTGAACCCTGTAAGTGTCTTACTTACCTGGTAAAACTAACAAAAACTTACCTCCCCCAGGAACTGTGAAAATTGCACTGTGTCCACTTTTAAAGTAGCTATTTGTCAATAACTTGAAAAGTATACATGCAATTGAAATGATTCAAAGTTCCTAATGTACTTACCTGCAATACCTTTCAAACAAGATATTACATGTTAAATCTGAACCTGTGGTTCTTAAAATAAACTAAGAAAATATATTTTTCTATAACAAAACCTATTGGCTGGATTTGTCTCTGAGTGTGTGTACCTCATTTATTGTCTATGTGTATGTACAACAAATGCTTAACACTACTCCTTGGATAAGCCTACTGCTCGACCACACTGCCACAAAATAGAGCATTAGTATTATCTATTTTTACCACTATTTTACCTCTAAGGAGAACCCTTGGACTCTGTGCATGCTATTCCTTACTTTGAAATAGCACATACAGAGCCAACTTCCTACATTGGTGGATCAGCGGTGGGGTACAAGACTTTGCATTTGCTGGACTACTCAGCCAATACCTGATCACATGACAAATTCCAAAATTGTCATTAGAAATTGATTTTAGCAATTTGAAAAGTTTTCTAAATTCTTAAAAGACCTGCTAGGGCCTTGTGTTAGATCCTGTTTAGCATTTCTTTTAGAGTTTAAAAGTTTGTAAAAGTTTGAATTAGATTCTAGAACCAGTTGTAGATTCTTAAAAAGTATTCCAACTTTTAGAAGCAAAATGTCTAGCACAGATGTGACTGTGGTGGAACTCGACACCACCCCTTACCTCCATCTTAAGATGAGGGAGCTAAGGTCACTCTGTAAAATAAAGAAAATAACAATGGGCCCCAAACCTACCAAAATACAGCTCCAGGAGCTTTTGGCAGAGTTTGAAAAGGCCAACCCCTCTGAGGGTGGCAACTCAGAGGAAGAGCATAGTGACTTGGAGGAAAATTCCCCCCTACCAGTCCTATCTAGGGAGAACAGGGTCTCTCAAACCCTGACTCCAAAAATAATAGTCAGAGATGCTGGTTCCCTCACAGGAGAGACCAACACCTCTGAAATCACTGAGGATAACTCCAGTGAAGAGGACATCCAGTTAGCCAGGATGGCCAAAAGATTGGCTTTGGAAAGACAGATCCTAGCCATAGAGAGGGAAAGACAAGAGATGGGCCTAGGACCCATCAATGGTGGCAGCAACATAAATAGGGTCAGAGATTCTCCTGACATGTTGAAAATCCCTAAAGGGATTGTAACTAAATATGAAGATGGTGATGACATCACCAAATGGTTCACAGCTTTTGAGAGGGCTTGTGTAACCAGAAAAGTGAACAGATCTCACTGGGGTGCTCTCCTTTGGGAAATGTTCACAGGAAAGTGTAGGGATAGACTCCTCACACTCTCTGGACAAGATGCAGAATCTTATGACCTCATGAAGGGTACCCTGATTGAGGGCTTTGGATTCTCCACTGAGGAGTATAGGATTAGATTCAGGGGGGCTCAAAAATCCTCGAGCCAGACCTGGGTTGACTTTGTAGACTACTCAGTAAAAACACTAGATGGTTGGATTCAAGGCAGTGGTGTAAGTAATTATGATGGGCTGTACAATTTATTTGTGAAAGAACACCTGTTAAGTAATTGTTTCAATGATAAACTGCATCAGCATCTGGTAGACCTAGGACCAATTTCTCCCCAAGAATTGGGAAAGAAGGCGGACCATTGGGTCAAGACTAGGGTGTCCAAAACTTCCACAGGGGGTGACCAAAAGAAAGGGGTCACAAAACTTCCCCAGGGGAAAGGTGGTGAGACAGCCAAAAATAAAAATAGTCAAGAGTCTTCTAAAGGCCCCCAAAAACCTGCACAGGAGGGTGGGCCCAGAGCCTCTTCACAAAACAATCCTGGGTACAAGGGTAAAAACTTTGATCCCAAAAAGGCCTGGTGTCGAAACTGTAGTCAGTCTGGACACCAAACTGGAGACAAGGCCTGTCCCAAGAAAGGTTCCACTCCAAACTCCCATCCAGGTAACACTGGTATGGCTAGTCTCCAAGTGGGATCAACAGTGTGCCCAGAGCAAATCAGGGTCCACACTGAAGATACTCTAGTCTCTGAGGGTGGGGTGGATTTAGCCACACTAGCTGCCTGGCCTCCTAACATGCAAAAATACAGGCAGCAGCTCTTTATTAATGGGACAAGTGTAGAGGGCCTGAGGGATACAGGTGCCAGTGTCACCATGGTGACAGAGAAACTGGTTTCCCCGGGCCAATACCTGACTGGAAAAACTTATACAGTCACCAATGCTGACAATCAAACTAAAGCACATCCCATGGCAATGGTAACTTTAGAATGGGGAGGGGTCAATGGCCTGAAACAGGTGGTGGTCTCCTCAAACATCCCAGTAGACTGTCTGCTTGGAAATGACCTGGAGTCCTCAGCATGGGCTGAGGTAGAACTAAAAACCCATGCAGCCATGCTGGGTATCCCTGAACTGGTGTGTGTAAAAACAAGAGCACAATGCAAGGCACAGGGTGAAAAAGTAGAGCTGGAGTCTGGAAAAATGGCCCAGCCTACCAAGAGAAAAGGAAAGTCAGTTGGGAAACCAACTGCAACACAGTCAGAAAAAGAGAACCTCTCTTCTCAGGAAGAAGTTCTGCCCTCTGAGGGAACTGAGCCTTTGGAGCTTGAACCTTATCAGGTTGAGCTCTTAGGCCCAGGGGGACCCTCAAGGGAGGAGCTGTGTAAGGGACAAGAAACCTGTCCCTCTCTTGAAGGCCTTAGGCAGCAAGCTGCTGAAGAGTCCAAGGGCAAGAAAAATGGAACACATAGGGTCTATTGGGAAGATGGACTCCTGTACACTGAGGCCAGAGACCCCAAACCTGGTGCCACTAGGAGAGTGGTAGTGCCTCAGTCGTTCAGAGAGTTTATTCTGACCTTGGCCCATGATATTCCCCTTGCTGGGCATTTGGGACAAACCAAGACGTGGGAGAGGTTAGTCAACCACTTCTACTGGCCCAATATGTCCCAGAAGGTTAAGGAGTTTTGCCTCTCCTGCCCCACCTGTCAATCTAGTGGTAAGACAGGTGGGCACCCAAAGGCCCCCCTCATTCCACTTCCAGTGGTGGGGGTCCCCTTTGAAAGAGTGGGTGTGGACATAGTTGGTCCACTAGAACCTCCCACAGCCTCAGGAAATATGTACATCCTAGTAGTAGTGGATCATGCTACTAGGTATCCTGAAGCTATTCCCCTTAGGTCGACTACTGCCCCTGCAGTAGCCAAGGCCCTCATTGGTATCTTTACCAGAGTGGGTTTCCCTAAGGAGGTGGTGTCTGACAGAGGTACCAACTTCATGTCAGCATACCTAAAACACATGTGGAATGAGTGTGGAGTGACTTACAAATTCACTACACCATACCATCCACAAACTAATGGCTTAGTTGAGAGATTCAACAAGACATTAAAAGGCATGATCATGGGGCTCCCAGAAAAACTCAAAAGGAGATGGGATGTCCTCTTGCCATGTCTGCTTTTCGCTTACAGAGAGGTGCCACAGAAGGGAGTAGGATTCTCACCCTTTGAACTTCTGTTTGGTCACCCTGTAAGGGGACCACTTGCTCTTGTTAAAGAAGGCTGGGAGAGACCTCTTCATGAGCCTAAACAAGACATAGTGGACTATGTACTTGGCCTTCGCTCTAGAATGGCAGAGTACATGGAAAAGGCAACCAAAAACCTTGAGGCCAGCCAACAGCTCCAGAAGTTTTGGTATGACCAAAAGGCTGCACTGGTTGAGTTCCAACCAGGGCAGAAAGTCTGGGTTCTGGAGCCTGTGGCTCCCAGGGCACTCCAGGACAAATGGAGTGGCCCTTACCCAGTGCTAGAAAGGAAGAGTCAGGTCACCTACCTGGTGGACCTGGGCACAAGCAGGAGCCCCAAGAGGGTGATCCATGTGAACCGCCTTAAGCTCTTCCATGACAGGGCTGATGTGAATCTGTTGATGGTAACAGATGAGGATCAGGAGGCAGAGAGTGAACCTCTCCCTGATCTTCTGTCATCAGACCCAAAAGATGGCTCAGTAGATGGAGTGATCTACTCAGACACCCTCTCTGGCCAACAGCAAGCTGATTGTAGGAGAGTCCTACAACAGTTTCCTGAACTCTTCTCCTTAACCCCTGGTCAGACACACCTGTGTACCCATGATGTGGACACAGGAGACAGCATGCCTGTCAAAAACAAAATCTTTAGACAGTCTGACCATGTTAAGGAAAGCATCAAGGTGGAAGTCCACAAGATGCTGGAATTGGGAGTAATTGAGCGCTCTGACAGCCCCTGGGCTAGCCCAGTGGTCTTAGTCCCCAAACCTCACACCAAAGATGGAAAGAAAGAGATGAGGTTTTGTGTGGACTACAGAGGGCTCAATTCTGTCACCAAGACAGATGCTCATCCAATTCCTAGAGCTGATGAGCTCATAGATAAATTAGGTGCTGCCAAATTCTTAAGTACCTTTGACTTGACAGCAGGGTACTGGCAAATAAAAATGGCACCTGGAGCAAAAGAGAAAACAGCATTCTCCACACCTGATGGGCATTATCAGTTTACTGTTATGCCCTTTGGTTTAAAGAATGCCCCTGCCACCTTCCAAAGGTTGGTGAATCAAGTCCTTGCTGGCTTGGAGTCCTTTAGCACAGCTTATCTTGATGATATTGCTGTCTTTAGCTCCACCTGGCAGGATCACCTGGTCCACCTGAAGAAGGTTTTGAAGGCTCTGCAATCTGCAGACCTCTCTATCAAGGCATCCAAATGCCAGATAGGGCAGGGAACTGTGGTTTACTTGGGCCACCTTGTAGGTGGAGGCCAAGTTCAGCCACTCCAACCCAAGATCCAGACTATTCTGGACTGGGTAGCTCCAAAAACCCAGACTCAAGTCAGGGCATTCCTTGGCTTGACTGGGTATTACAGGAGGTTTGTGAAGGGATATGGATCCATTGTGACAGCCCTCACTGAACTCACCTCCAAGAAAATGCCCAAGAAAGTGAACTGGACTGTGGAATGCCAACAGGCCTTTGACACCCTGAAACAAGCAATGTGCTCAGCACCAGTTCTAAAAGCTCCAGATTATTCTAAGCAGTTCATTGTGCAGACAGATGCCTCTGAACATGGGATAGGGGCAGTTTTGTCCCAAACAAATGATGATGGCCTTGACCAGCCTGTTGCTTTCATTAGCAGGAGGTTACTCCCCAGGGAGCAGCGTTGGAGTGCCATTGAGAGGGAGGCCTTTGCTGTGGTTTGGTCCCTGAAGAAGCTGAGACCATACCTCTTTGGGACTCACTTCCTAGTTCAAACTGACCACAGACCTCTCAAATGGCTGATGCAAATGAAAGGTGAAAATCCTAAACTGTTGAGGTGGTCCATCTCCCTACAGGGAATGGACTTTATAGTGGAACACAGACCTGGGACTGCCCATGCCAATGCAGATGGCCTTTCCAGGTTCTTCCACTTAGAAAATGAAGACTCTCTTGGGAAAGGTTAGTCTCATCCTCTTTCGTTTGGGGGGGGGTTGTGTAAGGAAATGCCTCCTTGGCATGGTTGCCCCCTGACTTTTTGCCTTTGCTGATGCTATGTTTACAATTGAAAGTGTGCTGAGGCCTGCTAACCAGGCCCCAGCACCAGTGTTCTTTCCCTAACCTGTACTTTTGTATCCACAATTGGCAGACCCTGGCATCCAGATAAGTCCCTTGTAACTGGTGCTTCTAGTACCAAGGGCCCTGATGCCAAGGAAGGTCTCTAAGGGCTGCAGCATGTCTTATGCCACCCTGGAGACCTCTCACTCAGCACCGACACACTGCTTGCCAGCTTGTGTGTGCTAGTGAGGACAAAACGAGTAAGTCGACATGGCACTCCCCTCAGGGTGCCATGCCAGCCTCTCACTGCCTATGCAGTATAGGTAAGACACCCCTCTAGCAGGCCTTACAGCCCTAAGGCAGGGTGCACTATACCATAGGTGAGGGTACCAGTGCATGAGCATGGTACCCCTACAGTGTCTAAACAAAACCTTAGACATTGTGTAAGGAAATGCCTCCTTGGCATGGTTGCCCCCTGACTTTTTGCCTTTGCTGATGCTATGTTTACAATTGAAAGTGTGCTGAGGCCTGCTAACCAGGCCCCAGCACCAGTGTTCTTTCCCTAACCTGTACTTTTGTATCCACAATTGGCAGACCCTGGCATCCAGATAAGTCCCTTGTAACTGGTACTCCTAGTACCAAGGGCCCTGATGCCAAGGAAGGTCTCTAAGGGCTGCAGCATGTCTTATGCCACCCTGGAGACCTCTCACTCAGCACAGACACACTGCTTGCCAGCTTGTGTGTGCTAGTGAGAACAAAACGAGTAAGTCGACATGGCACTCCCCTCAGGGTGCCATGCCAGCCTCTCACTGCCTATGCAAGTATAGGTCAGTCACCCCTCTAGCAGGCCTTACAGCCCTAAGGCAGGGTGCACTATACCATAGGTGAGGGTACCAGTGCATGAGCACTGTACCCCTACAGTGTCTAAGCAAAACCTTAGACATTGTAAGTGCAGGGTAGCCATAAGAGTATATGGTCTGGGAGTCTGTCAAACACGAACTCCACAGCACCATAATGGCTACACTGAAAACTGGGAAGTTTGGTATCAAACTTCTCAGCACAATAAATGCACACTGATGCCAGTGTACATTTTATTGCAAAATACACCCCAGAGGGCACCTTAGAGGTGCCCCCTGAAACTTAACCGACTGTCTGTGTAGGCTGACTAGTTCCAGGAGCCTGCCACACTAGAGACATGTTGCTGGCCCCATGGGGAGAGTGCCTTTGTCACTCTGAGGCCAGTAACAAAGCCTGCACTGGGTGGAGATGCTAACACCTCCCCCAGGCAGGAGCTGTGACACCTGGCGGTGAGCCTCAAAGGCTCACCCCTTTGTCACAGCCCAGCAGGGCACTCCAGCTTAGTGGAGTTGCCCGCCCCCTCCGGCCACGGCCCCCACTTTTGGCGGCAAGGCTGGAGGGAACAAAGAAAGCAACAAGGAGGAGTCACTGGCCAGTCAGGACAGCCCCTAAGGTGTCCTGACCTGAGGTGACTCTAACTTTTAGAAATCCTCCATCTTGCAGATGGAGGATTCCCCCAATAGGGTTAGGATTGTGTCCCCCTCCCCTTGGGAGGAGGCACAAAGAGGGTGTACCCACTCTCAGGGCTAGTAGCCATTGGCTACTAACCCCCCAGACCTAAACACGCCCTTAAATTTAGTATTTAAGGGCTACCCTGAACCCTAGAAAATTAGATTCCTGCAACAACAAGAAGAAGGACTGCCCAGCTGAAAACCCCTGCAGAGGAAGACCAGAAGACAACAACTGCCTTGGCTCCAGAAACTCACCGGCCTGTCTCCTGCCTTCCAAAGAACTCTGCTCCAGCGACGCCTTCCAAAGGGACCAGCGACCTCTGAATCCTCTGAGGACTACCCTGCTTCGAAGATGACAAGAAACTCCCGAGGACAGCGGACCTGCTCCAAAAAGACTGCAACTTTGTTTCAAGAAGCAGCTTTAAAGAACCCTGCAACTCCCCGCAAGAAGCGTGAGACTTGCAACACTGCACCCGGCGACCCCGACTCGGCTGGTGGAGAACCAACACCTCAGGGAGGACCCCCGGACTACTCTACGACTGTGAGTACCAAAAACTGTCCCCCCTGAGCCCCCACAGCGCCACCTGCAGAGGGAATCCCGAGGCTTCCCCTGACCGCGACTCTCTGAAACCTAAGTCCCGACGCCTGGAAAAGACCCTGCACCCGCAGCCCCCAGGACCTGAAGGACCGGACTTTCACTGGAGAAGTGACCCCCAGGAGTCCCTCTCCCTTGCCCAAGTGGAGGTTTCCCCGAGGAAGCCCCCCCTTGCCTGCCTGCAGCGCTGAAGAGATCCGTTGATCTCTCATAGACTAACATTGAAAACCCGACGCTTGTTTCTACACTGCACCCGGCCGCCCCCGCGCTGCTGAGGGTGAAATTTCTGTGTGGGCTTGTGTCCCCCCCGGTGCCCTACAAAACCCCCCTGGTCTGCCCTCCGAAGACGCGGGTACTTACCTGCAAGCCGACCGGAACCGGGGCACCCCCTTCTCTCCATTCTAGCCTATGCGTTTTGGGCACCACTTTGAACTCTGCACCTGACCGGCTCTGAGCTGCTGGTGTGGTGACTTTGGGGTTGCTCTGAACCCCCAACAGTGGGCTACCTTGGACCAAGAACTGAACCCTGTAAGTGTCTTACTTACCTGGTAAAACTAACAAAAACTTACCTCCCCCAGGAACTGTGAAAATTGCACTGTGTCCACTTTTAAAGTAGCTATTTGTCAATAACTTGAAAAGTATACATGCAATTGAAATGATTCAAAGTTCCTAATGTACTTACCTGCAATACCTTTCAAACAAGATATTACATGTTAAATTTGAACCTGTGGTTCTTAAAAATAAACTAAGAAAAGATATTTTTCTATACAAAACCTATTGGCTGGATTTGTCTCTGAGTGTGTGTACCTCATTTATTGTCTAGGTGTATGTACAACAAATGCTTAACACTACTCCTTGGATAAGCCTACTGCTCGACCACACTACCACAAAATAGAGCATTAGTATTATCTCTTTTTACCACTATTTTACCTCTAAGGGGAACCCTTGGACTCTGTGCATGCTATTCCTTACTTTGAAATAGCACATACAGAGCCAACTTCCTACATTGGTGGATCAGCGGTGGGGTACAAGACTTTGCATTTGCTGGACTACTCAGCCAATACCTGATCACACGACAAATTCCAAAATTGTCATTAGAAATTGATTTTTGCAATTTGAAAAGTTTTCTAAATTCTTAAAAGACCTGCTAGGGCCTTGTGTTAGATCCTGTTTAGCATTTCTTTTAGAGTTTAAAAGTTTGTAAAAGTTTGAATTAGATTCTAGAACCAGTTGTAGATTCTTAAAAAGTATTCCAACTTTTAGAAGCAAAATGTCTAGCACAGATGTGACTGTGGTGGAACTCGACACCACACCTTACCTCCATCTTAAGATGAGGGAGCTAAGGTCACTCTGTAAAATAAAGAAAATAACAATGGGCCCCAAACCTACCAAAATACAGCTCCAGGAGCTTTTGGCAGAGTTTGAAAAGGCCAACCCCTCTGAGGGTGGCAACTCAGAGGAAGAGGATAGTGACTTGGAGGAAAATTCCCCCCTACCAGTCCTATCTAGGGAGAACAGGGTCTCTCAAACCCTGACTCCAAAAATAATAGTCAGAGATGCTGGTTCCCTCACAGGAGAGACCAACACCTCTGAAATCACTGAGGATAACTCCAGTGAAGAGGACATCCAGTTAGCCAGGATGGCCAAAAGATTGGCTTTGGAAAGACAGATCCTAGCCATAGAGAGGGAAAGACAAGAGATGGGCCTAGGACCCATCAATGGTGGCAGCAACATAAATAGGGTCAGAGATTCTCCTGACATGTTGAAAATCCCTAAAGGGATTGTAACTAAATATGAAGATGGTGATGACATCACCAAATGGTTCACAGCTTTTGAGAGGGCTTGTGTAACCAGAAAAGTGAACAGATCTCACTGGGGTGCTCTCCTTTGGGAAATGTTCACAGGAAAGTGTAGGGATAGACTCCTCACACTCTCTGGACAAGATGCAGAATCTTATGACCTCATGAAGGGTACCCTGATTGAGGGCTTTGGATTCTCCACTGAGGAGTATAGGATTAGATTCAGGGGGGCTCAAAAATCCTCGAGCCAGACCTGGGTTGACTTTGTAGACTACTCAGTAAAAACACTAGATGGTTGGATTCAAGGCAGTGGTGTAAGTAATTATGATGGGCTGTACAATTTATTTGTGAAAGAACACCTGTTAAGTAATTGTTTCAATGATAAACTGCATCAGCATCTGGTAGACCTAGGACCAATTTCTCCCCAAGAATTGGGAAAGAAGGCGGACCATTGGGTCAAGACAAGGGTGTCCAAAACTTCCACAGGGGGTGACCAAAAGAAAGGGGTCACAAAACCTCCCCAGGGGAAAGGTGGTGAGACAACCAAAAATAAAAATAGTCAAGAGTCTTCTAAAGGCCCCCAAAAACCTGCACAGGAGGGTGGGCCCAGAGCCTCTTCACAAAACAATCCTGGGTACAAGGGTAAAAACTTTGATCCCAAAAAGGCCTGGTGTCGAAACTGTAGTCAGTCTGGACACCAAACTGGAGACAAGGCCTGTCCCAAGAAAAGTTCCACTCCAAACTCCAATCCAGGTAACACTGGAATGGCTAGTCTCCAAGTGGGATCAACAGTGTGCCCAGAGCAAATCAGGGTCCACACTGAAGCTACTCTAGTCTCTGAGGGTGGGGTGGATTTAGCCACACTAGCTGCCTGGCCTCCTAACATGCAAAAATACAGGCAGCAGCTCTTTATTAATGGGACAAGTGTAGAGGGCCTGAGGGATACAGGTGCCAGTGTCACCATGGTGACAGAGAAACTGGTTTCCCCTGGCCAATACCTGACTGGAAAAACTTATACAGTCACCAATGCTGACAATCAAACTAAAGCACATCCCATGGCAATGGTAACTTTAGAATGGGGAGGGGTCAATGGCCTGAAACAGGTGGTGGTCTCCTCAAACATCCCAGTAGACTGTCTGCTTGGAAATGACCTGGAGTCCTCAGCATGGGCTGAGGTAGAGCTAAAGACCCATGCAGCCATGCTGGGTATCCCTGAACTGGTGTGTGTAAAAACAAGAGCACAATGCAAGGCACAGGGTGAAAAAGTAGAGCTGGAGTCTGGAAAAATGGCCCAGCCTACCAAGAGAAAAGGAAAGTCAGTTGGGAAACCAACTGCAACACAGTCAGAAAAAGAGAACCTCTCTTCTCAGGAAGAAGTTCTGCCCTATGAGGGAACTGAGCCTTTGGAGCTTGAACCTTATCAGGTTGAGCTCTTAGGCCCAGGGGGACCCTCAAGGGAGGAGCTGTGTAAGGGACAAGAAACCTGTCCCTCTCTTGAAGGCCTTAGGCAGCAAGCTGCTGAAGAGTCCAAGGGCAAGAAAAATGGAACACATAGGGTCTATTGGGAAGATGGACTCCTGTACACTGAGGCCAGAGACCCCAAACCTGGTGCCACTAGGAGAGTGGTAGTGCCTCAGTCGTTCAGAGAGTTTATTCTGACCTTAGCCCATGATATTCCCCTTGCTGGGCATTTGGGACAAACCAAGACGTGGGAGAGGTTAGTCAACCACTTCTACTGGCCCAATATGTCCCAGAAGGTTAAGGAGTTTTGCCTCTCCTGCCCCACCTGTCAATCCAGTGGTAAGACAGGTGGGCACCCAAAGGCCCCCCTCATTCCACTTCCAGTGGTGGGGGTCCCCTTTGAAAGAGTGGGTGTGGACATAGTTGGTCCACTAGAACCTCCCACAGCCTCAGGAAATATGTACATCCTAGTAGTAGTGGATCATGCTACTAGGTATCCTGAAGCTATTCCCCTTAGGTCGACTACTGCCCCTGCAGTAGCCAAGGCCCTCATTGGTATCTTTACCAGAGTGGGTTTCCCTAAGGAGGTGGTGTCTGACAGAGGTACCAACTTCATGTCAGCATACCTAAAACACATGTGGAATGAGTGTGGAGTGACTTACAAATTCACTACACCATACCATCCACAAACTAATGGCTTAGTTGAGAGATTCAACAAGACATTAAAAGGCATGATCATGGGGCTCCCAGAAAAACTCAAAAGGAGATGGGATGTCCTCTTGCCATGTCTGCTTTTCGCTTACAGAGAGGTGCCACAGAAGGGAGTAGGATTCTCACCCTTTGAACTTCTGTTTGGCCACCCTGTAAGGGGACCACTTGCTCTTGTTAAAGAAGGCTGGGAGAGACCGCTTCATGAGCCTAAACAAGACATAGTGGACTATGTACTTGGCCTTCGCTCTAGAATGGCAGAGTACATGGAGAAGGCAACCAAAAACCTTGAGGCCAGCCAACAGCTCCAGAAGTTTTGGTATGACCAAAAGGCTGCACTGGTTGAGTTCCAACCAGGGCAGAAAGTCTGGGTTCTGGAGCCTGTGGCTCCCAGGGCACTCCAGGACAAATGGAGTGGCCCTTACCCAGTGCTAGAAAGGAAGAGTCAGGTCACCTACCTGGTGGACCTGGGCACAAGCAGGAGCCCCAAGAGGGTGATCCATGTGAACCGCCTTAAGCTCTTCCATGACAGGGCTGATGTGAATCTGTTGATGGTAACAGATGAGGATCAGGAGGCAGAGAGTGAACCTCTCCCTGATCTTCTGTCATCAGACCCAAAAGATGGCTCAGTAGATGGAGTGATCTACTCAGACACCCTCTCTGGCCAACAGCAAGCTGATTGTAGGAGAGTCCTACAACAGTTTCCTGAACTCTTCTCCTTAACCCCTGGTCAGACACACCTGTGTACCCATGATGTGGACACAGGAGACAGCATGCCTGTCAAAAACAAAATCTTTAGACAGTCTGACCATGTTAAGGAAAGCATCAAGGTGGAAGTCCACAAGATGCTAGAATTGGGAGTAATTGAGCGCTCTGACAGCCCCTGGGCTAGCCCAGTGGTCTTAGTCCCCAAACCTCACACCAAAGATGGAAAGAAAGAGATGAGGTTTTGTGTGGATTACAGAGGGCTCAATTCTGTCACCAAGACAGATGCTCATCCAATTCCTAGAGCTGATGAGCTCATAGATAAATTAGGTGCTGCCAAATTCCTAAGTACCTTTGACTTGACAGCAGGGTACTGGCAAATAAAAATGGCACCTGGAGCAAAAGAGAAAACAGCATTCTCCACACCTGATGGGCATTATCAGTTTACGGTTATGCCCTTTGGTTTAAAGAATGCCCCTGCCACCTTCCAAAGGTTGGTGAATCAAGTCCTTGCTGGCTTGGAGTCCTTCAGCACAGCTTATCTTGATGATATTGCTGTCTTTAGCTCCACCTGGCAGGATCACCTGGTCCACCTGAAGAAGGTTTTGAAGGCTCTGCAATCTGCAGGCCTCTCTATCAAGGCATCCAAATGCCAGATAGGGCAGGGAACTGTGGTTTACTTGGGACACCTTGTAGGTGGAGGCCAAGTTCAGCCACTCCAACCCAAGATCCAGACTATTCTGGACTGGGTAGCTCCAAAAACCCAGACTCAAGTCAGGGCATTCCTTGGCTTGACTGGGTACTACAGGAGGCTTGTGAAGGGATATGGATCCATTGTGACAGCCCTCACTGAACTCACCTCCAAGAAAATGCCCAAGAAAGTGAACTGGACTGTGGAATGCCAACAGGCCTTTGACACCCTGAAACAAGCAATGTGCTCAGCACCAGTTCTAAAAGCTCCAGATTATTCTAAGCAGTTCATTGTGCAGACAGATGCCTCTGAACATGGGATAGGGGCAGTTTTGTCCCAAACAAATGATGATGGCCTTGACCAGCCTGTTGCTTTCATTAGCAGGAGGTTACTCCCCAGGGAGCAGCGTTGGAGTGCCATTGAGAGGGAGGCCTTTGCTGTGGTTTGGTCCCTGAAGAAGCTGAGACCATACCTCTTTGGGACTCACTTCCTAGTTCAAACTGACCACAGACCTCTCAAATGGCTGATGCAAATGAAAGGTGAAAACCCTAAACTGTTGAGGTGGTCCATCTCCCTACAGGGAATGGACTTTATAGTGGAACACAGACCTGGGACTGCCCATGCCAATGCAGATGGCCTTTCCAGGTTCTTCCACTTAGAAAATGAAGACTCTCTTGGGAAAGGTTAGTCTCATCCTCTTTCGTTTGGGGGGGGGTTGTGTAAGGAAATGCCTCCTTGGCATGGTTGCCCCCTGACTTTTTGCCTTTGCTGATGCTATGTTTACAATTGAAAGTGTGCTGAGGCCTGCTAACCAGGCCCCAGCACCAGTGTTCTTTCCCTAACCTGTACTTTTGTATCCACAATTGGCAGACCCTGGCATCCAGATAAGTCCCTTGTAACTGGTACTCCTAGTACCAAGGGCCCTGATGCCAAGGAAGGTCTCTAAGGGCTGCAGCATGTCTTATGCCACCCTGGAGACCTCTCACTCAGCACAGACACACTGCTTGCCAGCTTGTGTGTGCTAGTGAGAACAAAACGAGTAAGTCGACATGGCACTCCCCTCAGGGTGCCATGCCAGCCTCTCACTGCCTATGCAAGTATAGGTCAGTCACCCCTCTAGCAGGCCTTACAGCCCTAAGGCAGGGTGCACTATACCATAGGTGAGGGTACCAGTGCATGAGCACTGTACCCCTACAGTGTCTAAGCAAAACCTTAGACATTGTAAGTGCAGGGTAGCCATAAGAGTATATGGTCTGGGAGTCCGTCAAACACGAACTCCACAGCACCATAATGGCTACACTGAAAACTGGGAAGTTTGGTATCAAACTTCTCAGCACAATAAATGCACACTGATGCCAGTGTACATTTTATTGCAAAATACACCCCAGAGGGCACCTTAGAGGTGCCCCCTGAAACTTAACCGACTGTCTGTGTAGGCTGACTAGTTCCAGCAGCCTGCCACACTAGAGACATGTTGCTGGCCCCATGGGGAGAGTGCCTTTGTCACTCTGAGGCCAGTAACAAAGCCTGCACTGGGTGGAGATGCTAACACCTCCCCCAGGCAGGAGCTGTGACACCTGGCGGTGAGCCTCAAAGGCTCACCCCTTTGTCACAGCCCAGCAGGGCACTCCAGCTTAGTGGAGTTGCCCGCCCCCTCCGGCCACGGCCCCCACTTTTGGCGGCAAGGCTGGAGGGAACAAAGAAAGCAACAAGGAGGAGTCACTGGCCAGTCAGGACAGCCCCTAAGGTGTCCTGAGCTGAGGTGACTCTAACTTTTAGAAATCCTCCATCTTGCAGATGGAGGATTCCCCCAATAGGGTTAGGATTGTGTCCCCCTCCCCTTGGGAGGAGGCACAAAGAGGGTGTACCCACTCTCAGGGCTAGTAGCCATTGGCTACTAACCCCCCAGACCTAAACACGCCCTTAAATTTAGTATTTAAGGGCTACCCTGAACCCTAGAAAATTAGATTCCTGCAACAACAAGAAGAAGGACTGCCCAGCTGAAAACCCCTGCAGAGGAAGACCAGAAGCCAACAACTGCCTTGGCTCCAGAAACTCACCGGCCTGTCTCCTGCCTTCCAAAGAACTCTGCTCCAGCGACGCCTTCCAAAGGGACCAGCGACCTCTGAATCCTCTGAGGACTACCCTGCTTCGACGACGACAAGAAACTCCCGAGGACAGCGGACCTGCTCCAAAAAGACTGCAACTTTGTTTCAAGAAGCAGCTTTAAAGAACCCTGCAACTCCCCGCAAGAAGCGTGAGACTTGCAACACTGCACTCGGCGACCCCGACTCAGCTGGTGGAGAACCAACACCTCAGGGAGGACCCCCGGACTACTCTACGACTGTGAGTACCAAAAACTGTCCCCCCTGAGCCCCCACAGCGCCGCCTGCAGAGGGAATCCCGAGGCTTCCCCTGACCGCGACTCTTTGAAACCTAAGTCCCGACGCCTGGAAAAGACCCTGCACCCGCAGCCCCCAGGACCTGAAGGACCGGACTTTCACTGGAGAAGTGACCCCCAGGAGTCCCTCTCCCTTGCCCAAGTGGAGGTTTCCCTGAGGAAGCCCCCCCTTGCCTGCCTGCAGCGCTGAAGAGATCCGTTGATCTCTCATAGACTAACATTGAAAACCCGACGCTTGTTTCTACACTGCACCCGGCCACCCCCGCGCTGCTGAGGGTGAAATTTCTGTGTGGGCTTGTGTCCCCCCCGGTGCCCTACAAAACCCCCCTGGTCTGCCCTCCAAAGACGCGGGTACTTACCTGCAAGCCGACCGGAACCGGGGCACCCCCTTCTCTCCATTCTAGCCTATGCGTTTTGGGCACCACTTTGAACTCTGCACCTGACCGGCCCTGAGCTGCTGGTGTGGTGACTTTGGGGTTGCTCTGAACCCCCAACGGTGGGCTACCTTGGACCAAGAACTGAACCCTGTAAGTGTCTTACTTACCTGGTAAAACTAACAAAAACTTACCTCCCCCAGGAACTGTGAAAATTGCACTGTGTCCACTTTTAAAGTAGCTATTTGTCAATAACTTGAAAAGTATACATGCAATTGAAATGATTCAAAGTTCCTAATGTACTTACCTGCAATACCTTTCAAACAAGATATTACATATCTATTTTTACCACTATTTTACCTCTAAGGGGAACCCTTGGACTCTGTGCATGCTATTCCTTACTTTGAAATAGCACATACAGAGCCAACTACCAACAGGCGTGTTTGTGTTTAGGTTTCGCCCGGGAAGAATCCTTCACAGGGATGTCCAAGTATAGACCTTATTCTGTTTAAAGCCTTTTCTGTTGTGTTTTGAACTTGGGGCTTCTTTGTGGTTGTGTTCCATATCGAGAGGAACATGTGACCAGCCATCTAAACCCATGCAAGGGGTGAAGAGTCTCAGGCTTGTCTTTACAGTGTGCGTCAACATGGGGCAAATGTATTTACCCTCTGCTTCATATGCTAGCTGAATGGTAAACTCTATAGTTGTGTGCACTTGTAGGACTATGTATCGTATGCCATGTAACTGCACTTTACCAGGAGTTCTTGTGTGAGTGATGAAGTACAATGTGTATAGTTGGTGTTATAGGGTGGTATGTTTGAGCTAATTCTTCATTTAGGGCTATTGAGTTGATTTTTTGTGTCTTGGCTAGGTTGGTCTTACTCTGATGACTTCTTGCAGATGTTATTGATTGGAAATTAGTAGTCTGCCTATGATGGGTGAGTCTGAGGACGGACCGTAACTCATTTATGGTGCAGGTTGGCGGAGGCTGGTCATTTATACAGTGTGCAAAGCTAGACACACTGTGTAGGGGTTCCAGGCAAACCCAAGTTGGTTTGCAGAGATAAAAACTAGACCACCTAATGCTCTCCTTTTTAAGGTAGCTTTGTCAAGCAGTTAGGCTAATCTTGGAGAAGTGCAAAGCATTTGTTGTACTCACAGTATCAATAAATTGAGGAACACACTCCAAAGAATAAAGAATAACTCAAGACCAATTTACAAAAATACTTCAGATTTTTATAAAATTGTTAAGTCCAAGATCATCAAAATTGGGTAGGTTTTAATAAAGTTAGTCTTTTGTGAGTAACTATGCACCATGGGAATCAATGGAGAAATACTTTGAAAATTCACAGTAAATCAGGCAATGAGTTTACCAATGTCTCCTATTGCAGGTAGGTTGAGGTCGCCTTTGGGGACCCTGGACCAGCTGGAGACGTTTGGGCAACTACCAGTTCCAGCGGGAGCAGCTGCAGAAGGTCAATGAAGCTGGTGCCAGACCACTGCGGGGGACCACTTGGAAAGCACTGCACAGGTAGACTTAAAGGTAAGTCCGGTGGGTCCCCTTGGAATGTTGAGATCACCAGGGGTGTGGGACTCTTAGGGCACAATTGGATCTACAGTGCAGGGCACAGGGAGGCCGGGTGCAGAGCAAATCAGTGAGCCAGGAGCTGTGCACATAGGTGCCCTTGGAAGCGGGAGTTAGGTTAATTTGAGGGTCGGTTGAAGGTTAGCTGGGGCACTCTGGTAGGAGGTCTGGGTGGTTCCTGAAGTCCCTTGGCTAGGGTTTCCTCCTGGTCCTTTTTCAGTCCAGACTGACCTTCTGGGTGTCCAATGTGAGGTGACCAGTACCTGGGGCTATTGCACGGTCTAGCTACTTGAAGTTGCAGTGCCAACAAACTTGGCACACTGGTAGCTTTTGTCCTCACGTTCTAGTGAGTGAAATTTAGTCTGGCTGCAGTGTCCAGTTCCTTGGTCAGCAGCTGGTCAGTGAAGTAGCCTTCACTGGGTCTTTGGTTCCTTGGAGCTTAGAGTGATGCCTTCACCCCGGAGGGAGATCTTTGGGGATTTTTGAAGAGTGGAGGCCCTCTGGGGGTTTGTAGAGTACGTCCAATGTCCAAGCCCTCAGTGGCGATTGTCAAGTCCTGGGTGCAGCAGGCAGGGTTTGCCGCCTTATCTTGGTGCAGCAGGACTTCAATTCTCGAGCCTTAGGGGCTTCTTTGTTGCTGGTCTTCTTTTTTCCATGAAATCTGATTTCTTGGTCTAGGGATGCCCACTTAATACTGTATTTAGTGGGTGTTTTAGGGGGGACCCAGAAGTGACCAATGGGTCATCTACCCTAGGGTGGCTTCACCCACTAAGTGACCACTTTGTGTGGGCAGTTGTCACTTCCCTACGCTTGATTGGCTATCTTCCTTCCATGCAAGATTGAGGAAAATGAAATGGAGCGGTCACCTCGCCTGCAACACTTTAGGGGTCGTGCAAGCCAGGACTGACCACCCCTCCTGTCCTTTGTCTAGTTTTCCACCGGGCGGCCATCTGCTTCTACCAGCCGCCCTGGGGGTTGAGTTTCAAGGGCAGTAAGCCCTTTGAAGCTTGCTAGCAGGGCAGTGCACATTCCTGAGGGAGGGGGTGTTAGCACCTCCACCCAGGAAGGGCATTGTTCTAAAGCCAAGAGAGCAGGACCTCTCACCCCAGGGATTCAGACTCTTGTCTGGTGGTGGCAGGCTGGTTGTGACCAGCCAGCAACCATGCCAACGTAGTTAGCTTTTGCAGGGGACACCTCTAGGGTGATCCCTGGGTGCATTTTGCAATAAATCCAAAACTTGTACCAGGTTGGATTTATAATTCTGAGTTGTTTGATACCAAACAACCCAGGGTTCAGAGTTGCTATCATGCAACTGTGAAACTCCTATTGACCAGTGTCCAGCACATTCACTTAAAATGGCTGCTCTGTTCACTGACTATGACCCAGGTTTGGCAAGGACACAGTGGGGGCATATTGCTCATGCAGCTATGCCCTAACATAAAGTGTAGTGCACCCTGCCTTAGGGCTGGAAGGCCTGCCAGAAGAGTGTCTTACCTATACTGCATGCAGTGGGTGGTGTACAGGGCACACAGGCAGTGTGTCATGTTGAGTTTGTTTTTTGGGATTGCATCAGGACACTCAGCCTGCAATGGCAGGGCTGGGTGCATATGAATGCACATGGCCATAGAGGGTGGCACAATCAGTGTTGCTGCCCTCAGAGGCCTACCCTTACTACCCCATGCCCTGGGTACCTGCGTACCATTTACTAGGGACTTATAGTGGCAGCTAAAGGTGTCTCGGCACTAACAACTTTGAGGCTACATCATTTACCAGGCAAAAAGTGTGGGCTAACCATGTCAAAAGAGGCCTTTTCTGACACTGGTGTTTGAGGACAGACTTCCATAAATTAGAACCTGTGCATCACACTGACAATACAACCATCACAAGAGTGACATAAAAGAGGGACTGGTAGCGCCATAGGCATCTAACGTTTACAAGATTTGGCAAAGGGCAAATAACGTGTCAAAAATTAAATATGAAGAGCCAAATGATAAATGAATAGTTAAAGAGGGAGTATCACAGATGGAAGAGGGAGAAGCAAATGAAGAAGTAGAGGGGAGCTATAAAATGAAATACAACTAGTAACAAACATTGGTAAAGCCAATAGGTCTGACTTTAATGTACCAAAGCATGTGAGTACTGGCATTCACAGATGCTGTTTACAAATGCTGTTTACACATGAAAGCTTTCTTTATTGAAATTTGCTAGAGTTGGGTAAATAGTGCAGTGAGCATTCCTACATCAAAATGCTATTTTGCATGGAGTATTAAAAAATCCTTGTTCTTGTCCTGTGTGCATCCCTTTTACACCAACATACTTCTTAGCAAGTTTTGTTTTAATGAAAAGTTATGATTAGCACACGCTAATGCATAATAAAAAGTAACTTCTCCTACCCCCTTAAGGACCTAAGTGTAGCACAAAGCTTCCTAGGGTTAGGGGCATTGTAAGAGGTTGTATAATAGCAATAGAGTGCAGCTGGCTGCAACTATCTCTGTTGAGTTCCTGGGGATGGACTAGTCCAAAGGTATAGACAGACATACTCCTGCATTGTGTGCTGCAATTTCCCCAGGACAATGGACTAGTGGTGCCAAGGGGCAGATAGGAATAGCACAGTGTTAAGTGTTGGCCTTACCTGAGGCAAATGACACCAGGATCAGCAGCAGGCTCCTGTGGACCATGAGGCCAACTGCATCTTTTAACCAAGCAGCCAGATGGCACCAGGCCTGGTGATGCTGGAGCATCCATGTGCTTCTTCCTCTAGACTAGGGCCTCCTGCTTCATTATGGTCTTGCTCATAGTGGCCCCTATACTGCAGATGATAAGGGGTTTGAGTGGCAGTGCTGAAGACCTTAGTCATATGGACTGCTCCCAATCTAGGATGGGAATTGAGGTTGGTGCATGAGCTAAGCTGGGAGTGCTAAGGGGTGGTCACAGCAGATTGGCCCAGAGTGAGGGTAGATGGCTTAGGATCATATTATCACTTGTTATTGCCTCCTCGTTTACTGTCATCTTTAAAATTGCCATTTCCGGAAGAAAGGAGATAGCGGCTATCACCAGTAGCTGTGAATAAAGAGTGAGCTTCCTGTAAACCCATTCCAAATTACTATGTATCCAAGCTTTGCTGGGTCTGCATTGTACATACACTATGGCTATGTGCAAAGTAAAAAGTATGTTGTATCAATCTAAGACCGCTCAAAATAAAGAAGCTGATTTGACATGGCTTCTTTGACAGGGGTAAGCTTAGATCACAGTAACAGCCAAGAACAGAACTAACCAGAAACCAACAGGAAATCAACAACATTGTAGCATTGAGCATCCACTGTAATGAATGCCTGCTGTTGACCACGAATGCTCCTCCCTTACCACCCTACCGCAATGCCATTAGTGAACAAACAGACAAGTCATTGCAGCTTGGATGTTGCCTGCGTTTGTAATATAGATGGAGGAAAAATGATAGTCAATGGAGGTTTTTATTACAGTACACATCCTGAATTCATGTATTTCAAAGTGCTCTTCGAAGTGATGGTGAAGGAAAATGAAGCACAGTGAAATACTGTATTTTGCCTTGGATCATACAGTTTGGTCAAGTATGGAAGCCAAGATTGATTTCAAGTTTAGGTTTCCTGTTTGCACAGTTCATCCAATAAGTAGATTTTACCTCATCCTGTTTTTCATCAACAGATTGACCCAGATTTACTGAGGACTTGTATTGCTATTGCGTCACTCAAGGTGACGCAGAAGACACAAGCCCTTATGTCAAATTTACTATGCCACTTTGCATGGCTCTGCGTGGAATAGTAAGTGTGGAGTAAGGCAAGGCAGCGCCAGTCACTGCTTTCCATTACTCTGCATGGGGAAGGTGTTCTATGGATTTTGGTGCATTGCCAGATTTACTAACACTTGTAATCCTGGAAATTCACCAAAATGTTATGCCATCCCAGGTGAAGGGCAACGAGGAAAAATGTGTTTACTTCTTGTTTTTTCGCTTTTTACATGTGCTGCATTCTGCCGGCCGTATAGAAAGAGGAAAATGACTCCGAAGATTATTTGTGTGCGAGAAGGTCCCTCTTACTCCACAAAAACAATCCTGCCTGTAACCCAGACACCCTTGCACCATGGCACAAGGGTGCCTGCATTAGCACTTGGCAACCATAACTGAGGCAGCACAGAGAAAGAGCAGAAATGCGGCATACGTAAGTAAATATGGCCCTTTCCAGCCCTCTCCATTTGACACAGTGTAGCTAGGGGTCTTGCTGTGTTGCATTGCATCAAATATTAGTAAATCTGGTCCTTTGTCTTTAATTATCTGCATGAGTAAAGCGCTTCAGGCTCCACCAGAGATATATAAAGAGCTATGGGCTACATGTATCAAGCTTTCTTTTTGCAACTCGCAAATTGCGAGTCTGAGCAACTCGCAATTTGCGAGTCGCAAAACAGTATGTAGGATAGTGTCCTTGACACTATTTGCGACTCGCAAGGGGGTCGCAAATGTCAACCTCATGATTATTCATGAAGTATGACTCAATTTGCGACCCCCTTGGGAATGGCGACCCTCACGATGGATGGTGGCCTGCTGGAGACAGCAGACCACCATGTCTGTGACTGCTTTTAAATGAAGCAGGTTTTTTTGTTTGTAATGCAGCCCATTTTCCTTAAAGGAAAACGAGATGCATACAAAAAAAAAAGCATTCGCTGTCACAAAACAATCATACATGGGACTGCGAGTTGCAATTAGGAAGGGGACACCCCTTTCTAGTTGCGAGTCGCAATCCTGTTTTGCGATTCGGTAAAAAGTTTACAGAATCGCAAAACTGGGTTTGCACATGGGGAAGTGCTTTTTGCACGTTGCAAACAGCCAGATTCGCTGTTTGCGATGTGCAAAAAGCTTCGTACATGTGGCCCTATGTACCTAGCAGCACAATACATTTCATTACAATCTGTTCTTCATTTTGCCATTACAGTTGACAGCAAAACAAAATAAGAAAAATACAGAAAAGATGCTTGCACATACACACGTGCATGTACTTGTAAACTGCTGTTGATTCACTTAATAAACATTAATCATTAATCTAAAGTTATATGTACCGGTGAATTAGCAGTGCGCGACTAAATGTACATACTATTGGTTATTTGGGTATCTCAATTCATTAATATGCCGACTATCCCAAGTCGTACCTTGAACATTCACCCAATGTGCTAGATACCTGAGTTTCTGACTTAAAACATTTGAGCACTAGCTGGCCCAGAATTGCCTAAACGCGTTCCAGATATGACTAAAATCCTGTGAATCACCTGCACACCTCGCTATCCACAGGCACAAGTGTAGAAGATCCTGCCTTTGATTTATCCTCACCAGGTCTTTTTCATTTGTGCTGGAGTCTGGCTCAAAGTTTAACTTGCACACTCTGTGAGTTGTGATTTGTCGACAATCTTTAACACAATTATGCAGAAATAATTTCTTGATTTTTTTTGCTATTGAACATAAATATCAAACCAGTATGAAGTCCGTCAACTTTCAACTTTTCTTCTGAGGAAAATACATCTGTTGACTACTATGTTTGATTTTGGTACAAGGGTTAAGGATAGGATATGATCTCATTTGTAATTGTGTAAAGTAGTGAAACTGACAAGATGTTCTACTTTGCATCCACTCAAGCCAATGGTACTGCTCAGCTGAGAGTCAAAGTGTAAATGTGTGATAATATCAGTCTTTTGACCCAGCATTTACTCCCTTTAGAGGATGGATTGAGTTCAGCATGTTTTGACTGGTTAATAATGCTGTTCACTTGCATGGACAGCTCCTCCATTAGAGCAGAGGAGCATCATCCCACTGAAATGCCCCCAGAGACGAAAGATAAAATGGTAATGAAGTTAATTAATTTCCATTTTATTTTTCCTCAACTCGTCCTGAACCCAGTGTCAGGATGGGCGGGGCCATTGCTGCAGCAGAGAGGAGTGGTGGGCTGCCTGTGCACTGGTTTAAAGTGTGCATGTCTCTTTGGCAGACCGTCTTGTGACGGCTAGCCAGACATGCGCACTTTAAACTTTTCCAACCCAGCTGTCTTAAGACACAGGCCTCCAGTGCTCCTAAGAGGGCTGTGAGAGTTTGCTCCCTTCAATCCTGGCACTGCTTTCATGCTGGTTACGAGCATGAAAGCAGCACCAGGATTGGTTAGGGGTATTTGCTGGAAGTTGGAGAAGACAGAGCAGTACACTGACCAAAGTGAGGATGTTGTGCAGCAAGCAAAGTAAGTGGCTATTTCTTTTTTTTATTTACTGTTGCCACTCACCTTGCACGCATGCAGCCCCCTGTCACCCACTTCCTGCCCCCCACCCCTACTCTAAGTACTTGCCAGCCGCTGCTGTTCACGTTGGCACTCCAGGTTAATTAGTAAAAAAAAAAATGTGTTGTTATGTTATTTTTTGTATGTTATTGTTTATTGTTCTATGATTTACTCCAAATTTGTCTACAAATGTTGCTTCATTAGTAGCCAGAAGCAACACATGCCTTTAAAGTTCCATTGATACACAACCATTTACAGTGTCTAAAGTGGTTAAATAGCTCTGCTAGAACCCGTTAACTATTTAAGACACCTGTCAGCCAAACGCTGTTGCAGAGACTATGGTCCTTAGTGAGAGTTTGGAGCACGGGACACTCCCTTAAAATGTCACTGATATCCTGCACTCTATTTTACAAGGGCCATAGTCTATAATACACTTGTAACGTGGTGAATGGGACATTTTCCGTGTTTGTGACAGAGTATTCCCAGCCACCAAATTCTAAATAAGGCCTTATGTCTTAAGTCAGTACTCGCAGTGCTCACTTTTTGTGATAGAGCCCAAAGTTTGTTTCATGCTCTTTTGCCTTTGCACTGCAACAATGTACCAAAGCGTTGTGTAAAGTGGTCCTTTTGATATACATAGAGAAGAGCTGAAGACTGTATGATTTCTGGACTACCAATACTGCATCAACTGCACTTAATAATGTATAGATCTTATGGTTGCAGGTCTTAAGGTAATAAGGGTTTGCATCTGCTAGGTATCAGTAACAGTAACAAATATATCACAAAAATGAACACTGCCTCAAACTTACCAAGGAAGCCATTTTTCAGACATTCTAGTAAACTACAGTAGAGTTGCATTCTTTTGTTAAAATGCTTCGCTTCTATATTATTTCACCAAAGCAGGAGTTTAGTAGCAGAGCATTCATTGAAAATCTGCCTTTTCCTTATGGGCCTCCCGTTTGAGAAGATATAGGGCCAGAAGTAGGAAGCCTTTTGCGCCTCGCAAACGGCGAAAAATGCAGTTTGCGAGGCGCAAAATGCCAAACGCGATGCACAACCTCAAATTGCGAGTCGGTACCGACGCGCAATTTGAGGCTGCGACTCGCAAATAGGAAGGGGTGTTCCCTTCCTATTTGCGACCGCATCGCCATGCAGAGTTGCTTTGGGACCGCGAATGCGGTCGCAAACCAACTCGCAGTTACCATCCACTTGAAGTGGATGGTAACTCATTCGTAAAAGGGAAGGGGTCCCCAGGGGACCCCTTCCTCTTTGCGAATGCCACAAAAAATATTTTTTCAGAGCAGGCAGTGGTCCTATGGACCACTGCCTACTCTGAAAAAAACGAAACTAAATGGTTTTGGTATTTTTTCTTTTTGCAGCCCGTTTTCCTTTAAGGAAAACAGGCTGCAAAAAGAAAAAAAAACTGCTTTATTAAAGAAGCAGTCACGGACATGGTGGTCTGATGTATCCAGCAGGCCACCATCCCTGTGAGTGCCTAGACTCGCTATGGGGTTGCAAACTGCGACCCACCTCATTAATATTCATGAGGTGGGTCTTTGCGACCCCGTAGCGAGTCGCAGAAGGTGTCTGAGACACCTTTCTGCATCTCGTATTGCGAGTTGCAATTTGCGAGTCGCTATGACTCGCAAATTGCAAGTCGCAATCTAATACGTACCTACATCTGGCCCATAGCTCCCCCTTCAAGAGTCAATGTTTCCCTCATCTTAGCCCTAGAATTATCTTTCCTCATATGACTTCAGAGAATCTCTCATTTGAGTTTTCAAAATGTCATTTTTTTATTCCCCTCCTCCTATTTTCCACTTTTATGGGGTCAAAAAGGTATAGGATGTTAAGAAGAAATGATCAACAGTTACAAAAGAAGAGTCCTCTCATGTTCGACCCCTGACACCTTCATGATGACCTCGGCTTTCTGGCCCAAGCATCATGAAAGAGGCTTTATGAGACACTCAGCCTCACTTCCTCCAGCAGCAGAGGTGAGTTGAGAGATGTGGCTGGACCACTTGCAATCTGGGTTCCAATCACTACATGAAACAGAATACATAATTTTTCATGGTATTTGATAGAATCGCTAGATCAATGAAACTGTGCTCTCATAATCCTATCGGCGCCATAAGAGAGTATCAAACCATGCACTACTGAAAACTGTTAAAATGCCTGTAATCAATGACGTTGGCCTGGGGTATTTTCAGCTATATATCAAAGCCCTCTAAGAGGAGAACAACAGCTCTCTTTAACAAGTTCTGCATCACCAACCATCACCAGTAACACGCATTCTATAAAGTTGCTTTGTTTGATGACATATATTTGGGTTTTGAGATGTATTGTGACATCATTCACCGGTTGGTCCCTTAAAACAGTAGACCCACAACTGGGGAGGATTTGATGCATGGTACCACTTAGCTTAACCTCATCATGTTTTTAGAGGCTTTGACTAGACATTCTGACTAGGGGCCTCCATTACACTCTTTGAAGTTCTTCTCACTGGGAATTATTAGGCATCACCAGTCAGAGCCCCCCATAGCACACTAGAAGCAAAAAAGTGTACAGCAGCCGCTATCTGGCATCAAGGCTTAGTTGCACATTCTTGGTGAGTGATGTTCCCTACAGTTTACCTTATTTTTATTGACACCTTCGACACTCTAGCCCTAGGAAATGCTTTTTTCACATCTCAAATGAAGGGCACGTCATACCTACCACATTGTGTAGTGATTGGCAAACACATCATCAGGCTGGAATAATTCTCCATCGTAGTAACAGGAGCACTGGGACTTGGGCACACACTCCCCGTGCTCGTTGGTGAACAGGCCAGGTGGGCAGTAGCAACCTTCCATGCAGACGTCATTGCAGTCCACTTCAGGCACAGCTAGGGAGCGGCAGGTCCTGTTGCATGGTGTTCCACACTGCTCGTAAACCTGGCCTTCGGCGCACTTTATCGCTGTAAGAGAGTGTGTGAAAATATCATGATCGGGCCATGCAATGTTGAAGTTTTAGACGGAGTGGCTTTTTACCATTGGGCAGTGGAGTAACGCAAAATTATGCCCTCCACCCCCCTGCAGACTGTGATAAGGGGCCCACAGCACTCCAATAGCTCACAAATATTTACTGGTGTGTGGCTGAATGGGGCCCCCTAAAGGGTATCTCCCCTACCCCAGAGAGTTGCAAGGGCCTGTGTCATGCCCCTGCCAAAAGGGAAACCTTTTGTTGCACATAAGGACAAAGTGACATGCCTTATCTGGTGGCACCCCAAGTACTAGGAGAATCTAAAGTGTGTGTGGGGGGGAGGTGTAGTTCAGTGGGCTGAGAAAAGTCTTTGTAGTGGAGAGACCAAAAAAAGTCAGAGGAAAAATATAGGGCCTCATTTACAAGAAACTGATGCATCGCCCTGATGCGTCAGATTTCTTGCGCTGCCCAAGGACTCCCTAACGATGCCATGGATGCACTGTATTTACTATGCAGATCTCCATGACACATGTTTTCACAGATGTGTCAGAAATTCTGACGCATTTGTGGCGCTAAACTTACGCATTGCTTGACCAGCATAAAGAAATGACTCTACTCTAGCAATGCCTTCTCATAGCAGATGTTAAAATTTTGATGCAGTGAAGTTGCAGAATGACGCAGTGAAATATTGTAAACTTCAATGCCTCAGTTTTGCATGGGTTTTTGCCAGGAAACACCTACCTTGCATACATTATACCTGGCACAGGTATAATGTGAAGCAAGGATTTACAAGCTGATGCTTTTGGCCCAGTGCGTCAGTTTGTAAATCTGGAGCAGTGTAAAGCACTGCTTAGCCAGACCTCTGCGTGAAAAAAATGATGCAGCAGTGGCGCAAAGGCCTTGTAAATGAAGGCCCATAATGAGCTGAGGAGGAGGCGGAGAAGAGAGAGGAGGTATGAGCTTGTGTCTTATTATGTCTGTTTTGACTTTATTTACCTTGCACCATGGCCATCCCTGTAATGTCATGAACAGGGAACCCAGCGTTTGGAGTTGGCTTAAGATACTGTGGACATTTCTAAGTGTTCCTTAACAAACTTCTTTGCATTACGAGTGACTTATGATTTGACCAACGGGCATCACAACCTATTGGGCAGCAGTCGGCGCTGTAGGCTAAGAGATTATTCACCTTCTACACTTTCTTGCTCCGGCTACATGTATCGCACCAACACCTAAAAAATATCTTCGCACTGAATTGACTGAAATCACAAGGACTTGCTCTCTTTAAAAAGAAGTGTGATTTTCAAAAGAAACTGTATTGGGACTCCTAGAGGTCATAGTCAGAACAATTGTGAACAATATTTCGCCGGCAGCAGGAAATGCATTATTTTCGTCGAAACGTTATAGAAATGTGTGCATGAAAATTGAGCAATATTTGACCCTTCCTTCTAAAAGGCCCTGTGGCATAACATGGCGGATAGGAAATCGTATTGCGCCTGGAAGGCACTTCTCGAACGATATTTTTCTTCACTTTGCACTTTTTGGGGGCATTTTGAATGAAGAGAGAGAGGGTCCCCCTCTGTGGAGGATCACGCCTGTGTAGCCCATCCCACATCACCGCACACACCAACACACACCAACTTTGTCCCAATGTGTCACTTTTTCACCTAAAATACATTATAATAAAAATGACAGCTCATTTATTTGAAAGGCAAACTAACGAAATGCATATGTAATCAATATCAGGATAAAATAGGATTTGATAATAGCTCCATCCTGACCTGCGTTGAGCTGAAATTTTGCTCATACACGAACCTGTTCGCCCGCCCGACCGCTGCTCCTCTTACCGTCTCAATATTAAATATTGAGGTTAAATCTGGGCCGAGGCCCTAGCTAATGAGCTGAGGCTAGATTCTCAGGGGCTTCCGGACCAATCTGCTTTTATTACCCATCAGGCCACGAGCCAACGTCCGATGCGACTACAATGCCCAGGCCGGCCGGATACCAGGATCATGTGTATCCCCTAGTGGACTTTATACGGCCTTTCATTCATTCAGGCGGGATTACCTATTCTGTGCACTACATGAACTGAACTTCGGGCCTCGATGTATCACTTGTATGCGGCTGTTATTTACAGACCCGAGGGCTAGGGGGGTGCACGTTGTCAGATCAGTTCTCAGTACAAAAGGGAACGGGGCAAGGATGCCCGTTGCTGCGGTTTCTATTCGCCATTGAGATTGAGCCCCCGGCAGGGGGGTTGAGGGTGGACGCTTTGGTCAGGGGCTTAATGTGGGCACCTTCAGGGAGTGTGAGGGTTGAGCGATCTTTAAGGGAGAGAGAATGAAGGTGTAGAAGCCTGAAAAAGCAGCATCACCCCCTCTCCCCCATGAAAACGAAGAGATGCCAGAACCTAAATAGGCTATATAATTAATGGCATGGCTTAATCATATACACTAAAATCCCCCACGGAGTGTCACCCTACTCACACATTTGCATCGCCTTTAAACACAACTCAGTTGTGGCCGATATAAACACCTGGATGTGAGTTATTTCAAAGTATGCATTGAACAAGACCAATACACTACACGAAAAAAATACAGAAACACTATATCCTGGAAAAGCTATCACTCTTAGGAGATGCAGAATTAAGTAAAGCATGTGAAAATTAAATGTGATTAGCATTACCCTTAACGTTTTTTCTCTTATTTTTAGGAATTCGATCTGTTTTTGCCCGTAAATCTATCGATATGCATACAGGGCCCAAAAGGGACTCGTTTCAATGTCCACTTTTAATCACTGCCGGGTCTGTCGCCCAACGGGAGCCGGCCCACTTAAAGCCCTGCTCACTATTTAAGGCTTAGTACATTTTCGTTATTAGTTTGTGCTCACTATGAAGTGATTGACTACTGAAAATGAATTGTTGTTACAATGTTAAACATGCAGTAATAGTCCGAATCCAAATTACCAGCATTCTAAAATGTGTCACCAGCTTTATGTAGAACTTACAGCATAGCTCTGGACCCCTCCAATCAATCACCACCCCTTTCCTTGCACAGGCCATGGCGTAGGTGGACACAGCCGAACACACGCACTCCTTCCCGTCAGAGCAGGAACACGCATCATAGTGACAGTTCTTCAAATATGGCAGAGGGTTGACCGACTGGTGGCAGGGCTGGAACTTGGCAGACATCAGGGAGGAGCACACATCCTCAGCAAATCTTGCTGAAAAAAGAGAGGAAAAGAGATACATATAGGGTCAATACATAGTACTATTTTTAGCATTTATTTACTTTAATTTAATATTCATTCTTTAAAAATTACTTTATGGATTATCGTCGACAATTATGCACATTCTCTTCAATTATTCTGCATCATTGTTTATAGTAAAATTATAGTAATTAAATATGACGTTATCACGGTTTTAATCATTCCAAATAGGTAGAATCTGTTAAGGAGTTGAAAATATTGTTGGTAAAACCCATGGGCCCGATTCACAAAGTTAAAGTTAGACCAAAAGTCTAACTTAGACTAGAAGTTTAACTTTGCAAGCTTTCAGTATTCACAAAGGTAAAGTTAGGCCAAAAGTATAACTTTACTACTTTTTAGTATTCACAAAGATAAAGTATGACCAAAAGGCTAAATTAGACCAAAAGTCAAACTTTACTATTTTTCAATATTCACAAAGGTAAAATTAGATCAAAGTCTAACTTTACTAATAGTGAAGTTAGACGTTTGGTCTAAGTTAAACTTTTCATCTAACTTTACCTTTATGAATCTGGCCTTGTGCCCTTAAGAAGGGTTGCAAACATCGAAGACTAATAAATGACTTGTCAAACATCACTTGGGGAAGAAAGTTTTCTACTGAAAAAAGTCTACACTTTTTTGAAGTATGTGAAGTGATCATTGAAGCTAAGGTATGCAAACATTTGTTTAAAACACGACTCAAAGTGTCCAGATCAGCAAAGGTGACCAAAGCATCAATTGTTCAAATATTTGAACCACACGCTTATATCCCATGACGTTCTTTCTATAACAATATATTCACATTTTCACTGGGGTTTTCTGCAAAACACAGTTAACTTGCAGTTGTTAACTCAAGACACATCCAAGTACAATTTTGATGCATTTCTCTACAGCATTTCCCTTGTCTTCGTGTGGTGCGACAGACAACTGTCAATACATACCAATATTCCTTTTACCTAAAGAGTGCTCTTGGAAAGGTTCCCAGAAGATAATTTTGAGGCTGTAAAATTCAATTTGTCAGCCGTAAGGTAAACATTTGAGAGATTTTTGTGCAGCCTAAAGCACAAACACCCCTAATGCTTCCAAATCCTTACACGGGCCCAACTGTGCTCTAGCACACTGCCTTGATTGATAGGTCTGTAACAATGTTGGAAACCTTCAAAACAAATGTTGCTGTGTCATGCACAACATAGCAACTACCTAAACTCCCCTGTACTGAGCCTTGACATTACCAGCTGTAGATTCAAATGTATTGAACCCAGAATGACTAGTAATGTGTGCTATTTCCCATACTGGACCATTCTGACTTTTGTAGATTGAACTGGTAATTACATGTAAGAACTGGGTTTCTACACCAATAGGATAATGTTATTCCACATTGGTGGGTGGGCTAGCGCTAGGGTATTTTTTAATATCTGGATACATTATGTTCACAGCGCCAACAAGATCTTTTAGTGTTGAGAAGTAAAGGCGTAAAAAATGGATTGTATGTTGCAGTGTCACCAAAGATGGAACTCCATCACTACCAAAGATCAAAGTGTAACATTGACCTACATTTTATACAGGCCAGGGTTCTTGCTAGACCTCTGGGGGCTCAGGTGGATGTTGTTAACCATCCAATGCAGTGACCTATAGTATTAGAAATAACTAAATTAGTTTCTGGGGCTCTATCACCTATCAGGTGCACTCGCTGGTGTTCGCTGTTAGTCAGTTACAAGATGACTCCTTCAAGTGGGCTATTGAAAGACTTTCTCTGACAGCCTAAGCCTGCCCCTAACTGCCACAGCTGCCACGTCCCTTTCCTTCAAAACTTCAAGAGGTAGCCCCTTCTATAACATTACCAATAACTACATGCTATTCAGGGACTGTATCACCTATCAGGCGTACTGTCCTTGGGTTCGTTGTTGTGCCCTCCGGGCACACTACTTAGTATGGTGCCGAAACACAGCTATAAACAACATACTACAAAACATTAAATTTAAATAGACAGAAGTCTTTCAAAAAAGCCCAACTAAACCTAATCACATGATTAATGTAGGATTCCATGCAAAAGTGTCTACTGAAGAGTGTCTACCAAGACAGCCATATAATATTAGTACCTCCTTTATGAGCAAAGGCAATTACGCTGCTTCCTGTTTAGGATTTAGATGTAGAGAGTGAAGCATCACCATATCTTTGATCAACTGGATTTCAAAGGAGACATCTTAGAGGAAGGTAGGAGGTAGGTAGAAACCACAATGCTCAATACCATGTTGGTGCTTACTGCACTACTTTGATGTAGTTGTAAAATAAGTATTTTGGCATTTATATATTACCTCGTTTGGGGTTAAGACTGCAAGGGTCGGTGTCTTGTTTCAACAAATCAGAGCAATCTCCATTCAGCTTCCAGGAATTGCCAAAGTCTTGCACCAAAGCTTCCACTAGACCTGACGGTGTGAGAAAGTCATCACCTTGATTTCCATTGTAGTTTCCACACAGACCAACCGTTGTCCCAGCATAAAGTGGAGACAGCTAGAAGGGAGGGAGCACTTAATTAGAATTGTTGTTTTCATAATAAATAACATTGCAACAAACAAAGCACTAACAATCAACACTATATTGGGAGTATTTAATCAGTTACAGGATGGCTTCTTCAAGTGGGCTGTTGAAAGGTGTTCTCTGATAGCCTAAGCCTACCCCTAGTTCTCACACCTGCCTGGTCCCTTCCCTCCAAACCGTCAGAGGGAAGCCCCTCCTCTGACTAGCTTCAGACTTCTTGATACCCTCCTTTGTTTCTGTTTGGTTGAGCTTTCATAGACCAAGTGTAGTGTGAAAAGTAATTAGCATGCAGAGACCCATCTCCACCCTTTTGTACCCTGAGGACTGGCATGATTACTGGTTAATAGCCCTATTATGTATGAAGGCCTTTGATCATCCAGCTGGCGAGCAAATTCATTACTTTGCCCACCAGGGTGATTCAAAGGCCAGAATCTAATAAGGAGCTCCATCAGAGAAGAATAATATATCTTAAAGTGCCAAAAGTTGTGCATATATATGGAAATTATTGTCAGATCTGCATTCAGGATCCTGATTTACCATAATATTAGGGTTTCAACTAAGCCTTTAGACCTATGACTGTAAAGAAATGGCTCCCTGTTGCAGTTACCCCCCACTTTTTGCCTGATACTGATGCTGACTTGACTGAGAAGTGTGCTGGGACCCTGCTAACCAGGCCCCAGCACCAGTGTTCTTTCACCTAAAATGTACCATTGTCTCCACAATTGGCACAACCTGGCACCCAGGTAAGTCCCTTGTAACTGGTACCCCTGGTACCAAGGGCCCTGATGCCAGGGAAGGTCTCTAAGGGCTGCAGCATGTCTTATGCCACCCTAGGGACCCCTCACTCAGCACAGACACACTGCTTGCCAGCTTGTGTGTGCTGGTGGGGAGAAAATGACTAAGTCGACATGGCACTCCCCTCAGGGTGCCATGCCAACCTCACACTGCCTGGGGCATAGGTAAGTCACCCCTCTAGCAGGCCTTACAGCCCTAAGGCAGGGTGCACTATACCACAGGTGAGGGCATATGTGCATGAGCACTATGCCCCTACAGTGTCTAAGCAAAACCTTAGAAATTGTAAGTGCAGGGTAGCCATAAGAGTATATGGTCTGGGAGTCTGTCAAAAACGAACTCCACCGCTCCATAATGGCTACACTGAATACTGGGAAGTTTAGTATCAAACTTCTCAGAATAATAAACCCACACTGATGCCAGTGTTGGATTTATTAAAAAATGCACACAGAGTGCATCTTAGAGATGCCCCCTGTATTTTACCCAATTGTTCAGTGCAGGACTGACTGGTCTGTGCCAGCCTGCTGCTGAGAGACGAGTTTCTGACCTCATGCGGTGAGAGCCTTTGTGCTCTCTGAGGACAGAAACAAAGCCTGCTCTGGGTGGAGGTGCTTCACACCTCCCCCTGCAGGAACTGTAACACCTAGCAGTGAGCTTCAAAGGCTCAAGCTTCGTGTTACAATGCCCCAGGGCACTCCAGCTAGTGGAGATGCCCGCCCCCTGGACACAGCCCCCACTTTTGACGGCAAGTCCAGGAGAAATAATGAGAATAACAAGGAGGAGTCACTGGCCAGTCAGGACATCCCCTAAGGTGTCCTGAGCTGAAGTGACTCTAACTTTTAGAAATCCTCCATCTTGCAGATGGAGGATTCCCCCAATAGGGATAGGAATGTGACCCTCTCCCCTTGGGAGGAGGCACAAAGAGGGGGTACTCACCCTCAGGGCTAGTAGCCATTGGCTACTAACCCCCCAGACCTAAACACTCCCTTAAATTTAGTATTTAAGGGCTTCCCTGAACCTAAGAATTTAGATTCCTGCAACTTACCGAAGAAGAAGACTGCTGAGCTGAAAACCCCTGCAGAAGAAGAAAGAAGACACCAACTGCTTTGGCCCCAGTCCTACCGGCCTGTCTCCTGCCTTCTAAAGAAACCTGCTCCAGCGACGCTTTCTCAAGGACCAGCGACCTCTGAATCCTCAGAGGACTGCCCTGCTTCAAGAGGAACAAGAAACTCCCGAGGACAGCGGACCTGCTCCAAAAAGACTGCAACTTTGTTTCAGAGGAGCAGATTTAAAGACCCCTGCAATCCCCGCAAGAAGCGTGAGACTTGCAACACTGCACCCGGCGACCCCGACTCGACTGGTGGAGAATCAACATCTCAGGGAGGACCCTCCGGCGACTCTGAGACTGTGAGTAACCAAAGTTGTCCCCCCTGAGCCCCCACAGCGACGCCTGCAGAGGGAATCCCCAGGCTCCCCCTGACCGCGACTGCCTGACTCTAAAATCCCGACGGCTGGAAAAGACCCTGCACCCGCAGCCCCCAGCACCTGAAGGATCGGAACTTCAGTGCAGGAGTGACCCCCAGGAGGCCCTCTCCCTTGTCCAGGTGGTGGCTACCCCGAGGAGCCCCCCCCTTGCCTGCCTGCCTCGCTGAAGAGACCCCTTGGTCTCCCATTGATTTACATTGGAAACCCGACGCTTGTTTCTACACTGCACCCGGCCGCCCCAGTGCCGCTGAGGGTGTACTTTTTGTGTTAACTTGTGTCCCCCCCGGTGCCCTACAAAACCCCCCTGATCTGCCCTCCGAAGACGCGGGTACTTACCTGCTGGCAGACTGGAACCGGGGCACCCCCTTCTCTCCATTGAAGCCTATGTGTTTTGGGCACCACTTTGAACTCTGCACCTGACCGGCCCTGAGCTGCTGGTGTGGTGACTTTGGGGTTGCTCTGAACCCCCAACGGTGGGCTACTTTGGACCCAAATCTGAACCCTGTAGGTGGGTTACTTACCTGCAAAAACTAACAATACTTTACCTCCCCCAGGAACTGTGAAAATTGCACTGTGTCCACTTTTAAAACAGCTATTTGTGTTTTATGTGAAAAGAATATATGCTACTGTAATTATTCGAAGTTCCTAAAGTACTTACCTGGAATACCTTTCAAATGAGATATTACATGTAGAATTTGAACCTGTGGTTCTTAAAATAAACTAAGAAAATATATTTTTCTATAACAAAACCTATTGGCTGGATTTGTCTCTGAGTGTGTGTTCCTCATTTATTGCCTGTGTGTATGTACAACAAATGCTTAACACTACTCCTTTGATAAGCCTACTGCTCGACCACACTACCACAAAATAGAGCATTAGTATTATCTCTTTTTGCCACTATCTTACCTCTAAGGGGAACCCTTGGACTCTGTGCATACTATTCCTTACTTTGAAATAGTGCATACAGAGCCAACTTCCTACAATGACCAACTCTGCATACTTCAGTGAAGCACTGCAGATGCACATTCTCACACTATCATTGTCCACTCATAAGGCCTGCACTGGTCACCATCAATCCATGAAGTGCTCCTCTGTAACAGGTCACATGTGCGCAGATACCACCACTGAATTAAAAGGTAGACTCAGATGCTCAGCCCACCCACATGTGTGCACATGTTCACGTGCACCCAGCCCAGAGCCTCTAACCATAGCATCACAGCAGCAGACTTTGTCATAAAAGTCAAATACTGGTGGTTAGCCCTCTCAATCCAATTCAACGGGGCTTACAGTGAGTGAGACTCAGTTAGTAAAACTCACTCACTGCAGACGTTCATAAACCAGGTAGTCCCAAAAGCAAAAAATTCAAGAGCACTGAAGGTGAATTGAAGGTGGACATTAGCTAGTTGAGAGAGCAGATGGATGGATTGATGGATGAGGCGGTTGAGTGGTGTGACAGATGGATGGATGGATGAATCTAATCATTGGTGTTTCTGTGAATTGATGGATGAGTGGGTGGTTGTGAGGGTGAGAGAGGACCAGTGATTGTGTAGAGTGATTGAGTAGGTGGAAATGTGTGTGTGAATGAGTGGATGAATAATTGAATGTATTGTTAACCGGGCAAGCAAGCAAACATACGGGAAGATGTTTGAATGATCCAAAGCATGGGTGATTAGATGAGTGGTGAACAGATGAAAGGATGGGTGAGGAGTGAATGAAAAGATGGATGGATGGAATGAGTATGAGATCTAGTTCAGGTTGTTGCTGGGCTCCTGAATTACGTGGCTTCACTTGTAACAATCCACCACTGGTGTCACTGGCCCACTGTAATACTGGACTGCAAATTGCATTAACAAATATTCTCTTAAGCACCTGACTTGCAGGGCAGAGCAGTCCAATGCTTTCCAAGTAGGGGATGAGGGTTAGACACTTAACACACAGTAATATCACTCAATAAAGTTTACACTTCATTGTGTGCTTTTCTTTGCAAACAAGGACATTACCTGAATGCATAAGAAACAAAACACTGTACGTAAAATAAGGATACACAAAGGAAAGCAGAACTATGCACCTGCTAAATGACAGAGAGACACTTGTAAACATTATTGCAGCACCTACGTGAGAAGTGCACAACTTTAATTTAACCTTGGACTCTATGTCCAGCGATCAGTTCAAGAGTCACTGGACAAAGAATCAGTGAGGTTTGATGTGCCTCCTATAATATGAGTCAAAGTGATGGCCACAACCTTCCAACAATGGACAAAAGAGCCCTAACAAAAATTAACAAAAAAGGCTTGAAGGGGGCAACATCCAGGGCCTAGTGTCTAGTGCTTGGGCAAGGTGCACAGGAGTCAATTGACCCAATGGCTTGGTGAGGACTAAAACCGGTTCCAGTTCCTGTATCTCAAAATACCTGGTGTATACACAAAATACTTCCTAGAGTTATGTTCTAGAACCTGTTGGTTGTGGGTACGTACTTACAGTGCTGGTGTGCCCACTACACTTGGGAATTACTATAATAAAGCTAGAGGCAGGTCTGTCCTGTGTGTATGGGCTATAGATTAATATACCTATTTCTCTGTAACCACCTCGATTTGGATGCAGTCAAGAGTTCCTAATTCAGTGCTCTCTTGTCACCGCCTACCCTTCAGTAACCCTTGCCACAAGAGCTAGAGGATCAACATAGAGTCATGGAAAAAATGAAAGAGTCATCACGGGCTGGTCAGGGGCAAAGTAGGCTTGCCAATAGCCACTGTATGATCCTCAGGTGATGTAGACAGAGAAAGTTTGGCATTGTTCTCAAGCAGCTAGATGGAAAGACCTCATGTTTTGGAGTTGACGTCGACCAATGATGACTCCTACAGGTCTTGTTGCTTAAGCTGGGCTCTGGTCCACTGGCACCTAAGCTCACCTCCTACCAAGGCACATCAGAATCTTTTGTCTCCACAGACAGTCGTACTCTTGGTGCACGACAACATGGTGGCTATTCTACTGGAGTCTAAGGTCCAAGTTATTCCCATCTTGGTGAGGGAAGACAGCCACCAGCAAAGTGCTGCCCCTGAACAGAAGTCTCTCTGCCACACTGTTCCGTAGCTCCTTCTTGGAGTGACGTGGAATCCTGGTCAATTGGATCACTACTTATGGTCAGAGCTGATGTAAAGAAATGGCTCCCTGTTGCAGTTACCCCCCCACTTTTTGCCTGATACTGATGCTGACTTGACTGAGAAGTGTGCTGGGACCCTGCTAACCAGGCCCCAGCACCAGTGTTCCTTCACCTAAAATGTACCATTGTATCCACAATTGGCACACCCTGGCATTCAGATAAGTCCCTTGTAACTGGTACTTCTAGTACCAAGGGCCCTGATGCCAAGGAAGGTCTCTAAGGGCTGCAGCATGTCTTATGCCACCCTAGAGACCCCTCACTCAGCACAGACACACTGCTTACAAGCCTGTGTGTGCTAGTGAGAACAAAATGAGTAAGTCGACATGGCACTCCCCTCAGGGTGCCATGCCAGCCTCTCACTGCCTATGCAGTATAGGTAAGACACCCCTCTAGCAGGCCTTACAGCCCTAAGGCAGGGTGCACTATACCATAGGTGAGGGTACCAGTGCATGAGCACTGTGCCCCTACAGTGTCTAAACAAAACCTTAGACATTGTAAGTGCAGGGTAGCCATAAGAGTATATGGTCTGGGAGTCTGCTTTACACGAACTCCACAGCACCATAATGGCTACACTGAAAACTGGGAAGTTTGGTATCAAACTTCTCAGCACAATAAATGCACACTGATGCCAGTGTACATTTTATTGTAAAATACACCACAGAGGGCACCTTAGAGGTGCCCCCTGAAACTTAACCAACTAGCTGTGTAGGCTGACTGGTTCCAGCAGCCTGCCACACTAGAGACATGTTGCTGGCCCCATGGGGAGAGTGCCTTTGTCACTCTGAGGCCAGTAACAAAGCCTGCACTGGGTGGAGATGCTAACACCTCCCCCAGGCAGGAGCTGTGACACCTGGCGGTGAGCCTCAAAGGCTCACCCCTTTGTCACAGCCCAGCAGGGCACTCCAGCTTAGTGGAGTTGCCCGCCCCCTCCGGCCACGGCCCCCACTTTTGGCGGCAAGGCTGGAGGGAACAAAGAAAGCATCAAGGAGGAGTCACTGGCCAGTCAGGACAGCCCCTAAGGTGTCCTGAGCTGAAGTGACTCTAACTTTTAGAAATCCTCCATCTTGCAGATGGAGGATTCCCCCAATAGGGTTAGGATTGTGACCCCCTCCCCTTGGGAGGAGGCACAAAGAGGGTGTACCCACCCTCAGGGCTAGTAGCCATTGGCTACTAACCCCCCAGACCTAAACACGCCCTTAAATTTAGTATTTAAGGGCTACCCTGAACCCTAGAAAATCAGATTCCTGCAACTACAAGAAGAAGGACTGCCTAGCTGAAAAACCCCTGCAGAGGAAGACCAGAAGACGACAACTGCCTTGGCTCCAGAAACTCACCGGCCTGTCTCCTGCCTTCCAAAGATCCTGCTCCAGCGACGCCTTCCAAAGGGACCAGCGACCTCGACATCCTCTGAGGACTGCCCCTGCTTCGAAAAGACAAGGAACTCCCGAGGACAGCGGACCTGCTCCAAGAAAAGCTGCAACTTTGTTTCCAGCAACTTTAAAGAACCCTGCAAGCTCCCCGCAAGAAGCGTGAGACTTGCAACACTGCACCCGGCGACCCCGACTCGGCTGGTGGAGATCCGACACCTCAGGAGGGACCCCAGGACTACTCTGATACTGTGAGTACCAAAACCTGTCCCCCCTGAGCCCCCACAGCGCCGCCTGCAGAGGGAATCCCGAGGCTTCCCCTGACCGCGACTCTTTGAACCTAAAGTCCCGACGCCTGGGAGAGACCCTGCACCTGCAGCCCCCAGGACCTGAAGGACCGGACTTTCACTGGAGAAGTGACCCCCAGGAGTCCCTCTCCCTTGCCCAAGTGGAGGTTTCCCCGAGGAACCCCCCCCTTGCCTGCCTGCAGCGCTGAAGAGATCCCGAGATCTCTCATAGACTAACACTGCGAACCCGACGCTTGTTTCGACACTGCACCCGGCCGCCCCCGCGCTGCTGAGGGTGAAATTTCTGTGTGGACTTGTGTCCCCCCCGGTGCCCTACAAAACCCCCCTGGTCTGCCCTCCGAAGACGCGGGTACTTACCTGCCAGCAGACCGGAACCGGGGCACCCCCTTCTCTCCATTCTAGCCTATGTGTTTTGGGCACCACTTTGGACTCTGCACCTGACCGGCCCTGAGCTGCTGGTGTGGTGACTTTGGGGTTGCTCTGAACCCCCAACGGTGGGCTACCTTGGACCAAGAACTAAGCCCTGTAAGTGTCTTACTTACCTGGTTAACCTAACAATTACTTACCTCCCCTAGGAACTGTGAAAATTGCACTAAGTGTCCACTTTTAAAACAGCTATTTGTGAATAACTTGAAAAGTATACATGCAATTTTGATGATTTGAAGTTCCTAAAGTACTTACCTGCAATACCTTTCGAATGAGATATTACATGTAGAATTTGAACCTGTGGTTCTTAAAATAAACTAAGAAAAGATATTTTTCTATATAAAAACCTATTGGCTGGATTTGTCTCTGAGTGTGTGTACCTCATTTATTGTCTATGTGTATGTACAACAAATGCTTAACACTACTCCTTGGATAAGCCTACTGCTCGACCACACTACCACAAAATAGAGCATTAGTATTATCTATTTTTACCACTATTTTACCTCTAAGGGGAACCCTTGGACTCTGTGCATGCTATTCCTTACTTTGAAATAGCACATACAGAGCCAACTTCCTACATTGGTGGATCAGCGGTGGGGTACAAGACTTTGCATTTGCTGGACTACTCAGCCAATACCTGATCACACGACAAATTCCAAAATTGTCATTAGAAATTGATTTTTGCAATTTGAAAAGTTTTCTAAATTCTTAAAAGACCTGCTAGGGCCTTGTGTTAGATCCTGTTTAGCATTTCTTTTAGAGTTTAAAAGTTTGTAAAAGTTTGAATTAGATTCTAGAACCAGTTGTAGATTCTTAAAAAGTATTCCAACTTTTAGAAGCAAAATGTCTAGCACAGATGTGACTGTGGTGGAACTCGACGCCACACCTTACCTCCATCTTAAGATGAGGGAGCTAAGGTCACTCTGTAAAATAAAGAAAATAACAATGGGCCCCAAACCTACCAAAATACAGCTCCAGGAGCTTTTGGCAGAGTTTGAAAAGGCCAACCCCTCTGAGGGTGGCAACTCAGAGGAAGAGGATAGTGACCAGGAGGAAAATTCCCCCCTACCAGTCCTATCTAGGGAGAACAGGGTCCCTCAAACCCTGACTCCAAAAATAATAGTCAGAGATGCTGGTTCCCTCACAGGAGAGACCAACACCTCTGAAATCACTGAGGATAGCCCCAGTGAAGAGGACATCCAGTTAGCCAGGATGGCCAAAAGATTGGCTTTGGAAAGACAGATCCTAGCCATAGAAAGGGAAAGAAAAGAGATGGGCCTAGGTCCCATCAATGGTGGCAGCAACTTAAATAGGGTCAGAGATTCTCCTGACATCCTAAAAATCCCCAAAGGGATTGTAACAAAATATGAAGATGGTGATGACATCACCAAATGGTTCACAGCTTTTGAGAGGGCTTGTGTAACCAGAAAAGTGAACAGATCTCACTGGGGTGCTCTCCTTTGGGAAATGTTCACTGGAAAGTGTAGGGATAGACTCCTCACACTCTCTGGAAAAGATGCAGAATCTTATGACCTCATGAAGGGTACCCTGATTGAGGGCTTTGGATTCTCCACTGAGGAGTATAGAATTAGATTCAGGGGGGCTCAAAAATCCTCGAGCCAGACCTGGGTTGATTTTGTAGACTACTCAGTAAAAACACTAGATGGTTGGTTAACTGGAAATGAAGTGTGTGACTATGTTGGGCTTTATAATTTGTTTATGAAAGAACACATTTTAAGTAACTGCTTCAATGAAAAGTTGCATCAGTATCTGGTAGACCTAGGTCCAATTTCTCCCCAAGAATTGGGAAAGAAGGCAGACCACTGGGTCAAGACTAGGGTAACCAAAACTTCCACTGGGGGTGACCAAAAGAAAGGGGTTACAAAAACTCCCCAGGAGAAAGTGGGTGACACTAGAAACAAAGAAAAAGAGTCCTCTGTAGGCCCCCAAAAACCAGAACAGGTGGGTGGGCCCCAAGACACAACCCAAAACAAAGGTGGGTACCAGGGTAAGAACTGGGATGCCACTAAGGCATGGTGCCACAACTGTAAACAGTCTGGGCACCACACCAAGGACACTTCTTGTCCCAAAAACAAACCCCAGAACAAAATTCCAGGGGTAACCAGTGTAGCCATGGGAGATGACTCCTCAGATGAGGAGGTCTTCATAGCCTTCAACTGGAAACAGGGCCCAACAGGTGAGTTGGAGATTCCAGAGGGAAGTAGACACTTCCACCACCTACTGGTGAATGGAATCCCAACCACTGCCCTGAGAGACACTTGTGCCAGTCACACTATTGTGCATGACAGGCTGGTGCTCTCAAACCAGTACATCCCAGGTGAGACTGCCAGGGTAAGAGTTAGCCTAGACAGGGTCACTAAGAGGCCTGTGGCTTTAGTGCCCATAGAAGTGGGTGGCACTCTTAGCTGGAGAAGGGTAGTAGTCAGTACAGACCTCCCCCTTGATTGTCTCCTTGGAAATGACTACCCAGAGGTTAGTCAGAGCTCAAGAGAGGAACTGGTCCAGTGCCAGTCCTCTCCCAAGGATTCTGGAAGTCCTGCCTCTGCAGTAAATGCAAGCAGGCCCCAGAAGAAGAAGAAAAGAAAACAGAGTAGGAAGGGTGGACAACCTTTAGCCAAGGTTACAGCAAGCCAAGGAGATTCTGCTCCAGTAGGGGAGAACTCCAAAAATGGCCCTGATAAAGTCCAACCTGACCCACAAGAAGTCCTGGCTAGTCAGGCAACTGTTAAACCTGAGTGGGTGGCTCCTCAGCTAACAGAAGAAAGAGTGGAAGAAGGGTGTTTACTACAAGATGTGGTAACCCCCCACTCCAATACAGCAGACAGGCAACCTGAACCCAAAGAAGCCTGTAACTTAGCCCCTTCCCTTTTAGGTGAAGAGCTAAAGGTGTGGTTCTGGGCACTGACAGCTGTCAGTGGCCTCTGCTGGGTGTTAGCCTTTGTGGCTGCACTATCCTTGGCATGGTGGTCAGACCCCATGCCAAATAGCAAGTTAGGCCCCCTGACCCTGTTGGTCATGGTGGGGTTACTCCAGCTCTGGGTAACCTCTTTGGGTAAGCTAGGGATGACCCTGGCTAAGATAAGATTAGCAGAGGTGGATACCTCTAAACCCAAAATAAAAAGAATGGGTGGAGACATTGAAGAAGCAGACAAGAGGCAATTCAGACTAGGTCCTATCACTGTGGAAGTGGGTCAGTTCCCCAAAGGGAATGACCTGAACAGAAGGATGTAAGGCAGAGTAGGCCCTGCAACTAACCAGCCTATTTCTCCTACTCTTCCTCGCCTGACAGACTAGGAAGACTCTCCCAGCTTGGGCTGAGTCTCCTGGCCTGTGGGCTGGGGGGGGCTTGTGTAAAGAAATGGCTCCCTGTTGCAGTTACCCCCCCACTTTTTGCCTGATACTGATGCTGACTTGACTGAGAAGTGTGCTGGGACCCTGCTAACCAGGCCCCAGCACCAGTGTTCCTTCACCTAAAATGTACCATTGTATCCACAATTGGCACACCCTGGCATTCAGATAAGTCCCTTGTAACTGGTACTTCTAGTACCAAGGGCCCTGATGCCAAGGAAGGTCTCTAAGGGCTGCAGCATGTCTTATGCCACCCTAGAGACCCCTCACTCAGCACAGACACACTGCTTACAAGCCTGTGTGTGCTAGTGAGAACAAAATGAGTAAGTCGACATGGCACTCCCCTCAGGGTGCCATGCCAGCCTCTCACTGCCTATGCAGTATAGGTAAGACACCCCTCTAGCAGGCCTTACAGCCCTAAGGCAGGGTGCACTATACCATAGGTGAGGGTACCAGTGCATGAGCACTGTGCCCCTACAGTGTCTAAACAAAACCTTAGACATTGTAAGTGCAGGGTAGCCATAAGAGTATATGGTCTGGGAGTCTGCTTTACACGAACTCCACAGCACCATAATGGCTACACTGAAAACTGGGAAGTTTGGTATCAAACTTCTCAGCACAATAAATGCACACTGATGCCAGTGTACATTTTATTGTAAAATACACCACAGAGGGCACCTTAGAGGTGCCCCCTGAAACTTAACCAACTAGCTGTGTAGGCTGACTGGTTCCAGCAGCCTGCCACACTAGAGACATGTTGCTGGCCCCATGGGGAGAGTGCCTTTGTCACTCTGAGGCCAGTAACAAAGCCTGCACTGGGTGGAGATGCTAACACCTCCCCCAGGCAGGAGCTGTGACACCTGGCGGTGAGCCTCAAAGGCTCACCCCTTTGTCACAGCCCAGCAGGGCACTCCAGCTTAGTGGAGTTGCCCGCCCCCTCCGGCCACGGCCCCCACTTTTGGCGGCAAGGCTGGAGGGAACAAAGAAAGCATCAAAGAGAAGTCACTGGCCAGTCAGGACAGCCCCTAAGGTGTCCTGAGCTGAAGTGACTCTAACTTTTAGAAATCCTCCATCTTGCAGATGGAGGATTCCCCCAATAGGGTTAGGATTGTGACCCCCTCCCCTTGGGAGGAGGCACAAAGAGGGTGTACCCACCCTCAGGGCTAGTAGCCATTGGCTACTAACCCCCCAGACCTAAACACGCCCTTAAATTTAGTATTTAAGGGCTACCCTGAACCCTAGAAAATCAGATTCCTGCAACTACAAGAAGAAGGACTGCCTAGCTGAAAAACCCCTGCAGAGGAAGACCAGAAGACGACAACTGCCTTGGCTCCAGAAACTCACCGGCCTGTCTCCTGCCTTCCAAAGATCCTGCTCCAGCGACGCCTTCCAAAGGGGCCAGCGACCTCGACATCCTCTGAGGACTGCCCCTGCTTCGAAAAGACAAGGAACTCCCGAGGACAGCGGACCTGCTCCAAGAAAAGCTGCAACTTTGTTTCCAGCAACTTTAAAGAACCCTGCAAGCTCCCCGCAAGAAGCGTGAGACTTGCAACACTGCACCCGGCGACCCCGACTCGGCTGGTGGAGATCCGACACCTCAGGAGGGACCCCAGGACTACTCTGATACTGTGAGTACCAAAACCTGTTCCCCCTGAGCCCCCACAGCGCCGCCTGCAGAGGGAATCCCGAGGCTTCCCCTGACCGCGACTCTTTGAACCTAAAGTCCCGACGCCTGGGAGAGACCCTGCACCCGCAGCCCCCAGGACCTGAAGGACCGGACTTTCACTGGAGAAGTGACCCCCAGGAGTCCCTCTCCCTTGCCCAAGTGGAGGTTTCCCCGAGGAACCCCCCCCTTGCCTGCCTGCAGCGCTGAAGAGATCCCGAGATCTCTCATAGACTAACACTGCGAACCCGACGCTTGTTTCGACACTGCACCCGGCCGCCCCCGCGCTGCTGAGGGTGAAATTTCTGTGTGGACTTGTGTCCCCCCCGGTGCCCTACAAAACCCCCCTGGTCTGCCCTCCGAAGACGCGGGTACTTACCTGCCAGCAGACCGGAACCGGGGCACCCCCTTCTCTCCATTCTAGCCTATGTGTTTTGGGCACCACTTTGGACTCTGCACCTGACCGGCCCTGAGCTGCTGGTGTGGTGACTTTGGGGTTGCTCTGAACCCCCAACGGTGGGCTACCTTGGACCAAGAACTAAGCCCTGTAAGTGTCTTACTTACCTGGTTAACCTAACAATTACTTACCTCCCCTAGGAACTGTGAAAATTGCACTGTGTCCACTTTTAAAACAGCTATTTGTGAATAACTTGAAAAGTATACATGCAATTTTGATGATTTGAAGTTCCTAAAGTACTTACCTGCAATACCTTTCGAATGAGATATTACATGTAGAATTTGAACCTGTGGTTCTTAAAATAAACTAAGAAAAGATATTTTTCTATATAAAAACCTATTGGCTGGATTTGTCTCTGAGTGTGTGTACCTCATTTATTGTCTATGTGTATGTACAACAAATGCTTAACACTACTCCTTGGATAAGCCTACTGCTCGACCACACTACCACAAAATAGAGCATTAGTATTATCTATTTTTACCACTATTTTACCTCTAAGGGGAACCCTTGGACTCTGTGCATGCTATTCCTTACTTTGAAATAGCACATACAGAGCCAACTTCCTACAGCTGATAATTAGGCCCTCCTGCAAAGTTCAACTTCTGGGATCTCCTCCAATCAAAATGTTAGTGTCATGGAGTACATGAGCTCTTCCTGAACTGTTTCCATTTAGGCCAGATAAAGATGTTTATGTGCCCCAGACAACAGGTAACATCTTTTATAGAAGCAGATCGTGGAGGAAGGGCAGGGGCTGGGATTGCTCTGGTAGAAGCACTGCAGTCAGCTTAAGAGAGAAGAGATCCTATCAACAGGAGCAGTGTGTCACTTTAAGATGAATAGTTGGGTAAGGAATGCACAAAGTGTCAGCTGCCAGATTAGCAATGACCTACATAGCCTTTCCCAAGAGTCCCCCATGATTTTAATTCAAAATGATTCCACTGTATACTCTTCCCAAAATGTCACAGTCTCTACACTCAAACTAAAATACATATAATATATTATATACACACTTTTTCTACACTTATCCTACACATATTGAAGTGAAAGGCCAAGATAAGACAGGCTGGAAGCATCTTTTACCCTTGGGGGGCACTAGATACCTCTCAAAAGAGACATGTAAAAAGCCTGTTCCTTCACTAGCGATCACACTGCCACCTTCCCCAGTTCCACAAAGTCCAGACAGACGCATTTACATATGCGTATTGCCCCTCCTGGGGTATGGGCCATCAACCAGGACTCTTCTGCCATTTCTGCCCTGGGATTTTCTTTCAGATTGACTCCAGGTGTAACCCATCTCCTTGCAGACAGCCTAGAGGCCTTGGTGCCACATGTTTCTTTGCCTTCCTCTTTTCCCTTGAGGGTTTCAAGTGAGGGCTTGCCTGGTGGTGTTTGTTGTGGGCTTGCTCAGGGTGTGACCTATGCAGCCCCAGAGTCTTTTTATGATTTCTTCATTAGCAGAGTTGTTAAGTCTACTGCAATAGGTCGTTGTTGTTGATAGTGTTTGGCCCGCAGCTTTGGAGGATTTTTCTCAGGCAGATATTGATGAAGGTCTAGGCTTTTTGGTGGTGGTCACTGTTGTCCTGCTCCATACTGAAGGACCAATTTTATGTTGATGTCAAAAAGCCTGATCTTGGTTTGCAGCCTTAGATCCTTGGAGCTCAGATTGGTTTTAGCTGAATAAAGGCAGCCCTTGCTTTACTGATTCTTGCCTTGGCATTGGCATCTGTACTGCCCTGCTTCTCTATGACACTGCCCAGGTAAGTGACTTCAACCTCTTCCAGTGCATCGTCTGCAAGAGTGACTGTATTTGTGCTGGCCATGTTACCCTTCAGTATCTTGGATTTTCCACTGCGGATGTTGAGGCCAGGTTGTACTTATGTGGGTGCTACTTTGTCAGTCTTCTCTTGCATCAGCAGATGGGTATTGGAGAATACAGCCAGGTCGTCTGCAAAGTCCAGGTTGTTGACCTGTGTCCAAGGTGTTCACTGGACCCCATTTCTTCTCCTTGTTGTGGATTTCTTTATGATCTGGTCTTTGACCAGAAGGAAGAGAAAAGGAGAGAGCAAACAACCCTGGAGGAATCCAGTCCTCACTTTGAAGTCTCCTGTGCATTATTCTCCATGGACTATGTTGTTAGTCTTTCCCTCAAAGGAGTTTCTGATGATTCTTACAAGTTTATCTGGCACTCAGTAGTGGTAGAGGAGGCTCCAAAGGGTCTCTCTGTCCACGCTGTCAAATGCTTTCACAACGTCAATGAAGTTGACATAGAGGGGGGAGTTCCATTCCATTGACTGCTCATTGATGATGAGCAGTGTTGCAATCTGGTCTATGCAGGATCTATCTTTGCGGAAGCCAGCTGTCTGGTCTCGCAACTGAGCATCAACTTGTTCCTTCATTATGTTCAGGATAACTCTGTTGAACACTTTTTCTGGGGTTGATAGAAGAGTTATCCCTCTGTAGTTTCTGCAGTTACTCAGGTCACCTTTCTTGAGGATCTTGATCAGATATCCCTCCTTTCAGTCTGATGGTAGCTTTTCTTCTGCAAAGATCCTTCCAAACATGGGTTAGAGCATGTCTACTGATGTTTCAATGTCTGCCTTCAGTGTCTCTGCAGGAATGTTGTCAGGTTCTGCTGCCTTCCCATTTCTTAGATGTGTCAATGTTTCATGCTTGCCTGCAAAGAGAGTAAGCTACTTACCTTTGGTAATGCGCTTTCTTGTGGCTACTCTTTCTAACCATAAGTTGCTCAACTTGTGAATACCGTCATGGACCAGACTAGATCCAGAGTTTTTTCTCAGCATTGCTTCCACACATTCTTATGTGGTTTCATACAGTGCCACATATGTTTCGTTCTGCCTCAGAAGTGAAGCCAGAGCAACATACACATGCAACCACTGCATGCTTATGTCAGTTTCTTTTTTAACAGCACTTTTGACACACAGCTCACTAACTGATTAGACATGACAGTGCGTAGATCTCTAACTTGGTATTTTTTTATGGATGCTGAAAAGAGACCATTCAGGGAAATGGGGAGGAGGGAGGACAGTGAGGAATCTGTAGTCATATAGAGTATCCACCAAAAAGACCTTTACCAAATGTAAGTAATTTGTTCTTCTCATGTATACTTCTAACTGTATATTCTTCACAGTGCTAATAGATACCGAAGCAGTGCCTCTAAGGTGGTGAGTTTGTGGAAAGGCTCAAACTACAAAATACTGCAGGACTGAACTGGCAAAATGCCCTCCCCGCCAGACCTGGCTGTCAAGGCATTAGTGTTTTGCGAAATATGAAGTGATGCCCATGTAGTGGTCTGACAAGTGTCCATAACAGACACTCTGCATACTAATGCAATGCTAACAGCCTTGGCCCACGTCAAATGAGCCCTCGGGCCCTCTGTGGGCTGCTTTTTGATCAGCGAATTACAGATCTTTACACAAAAAACTACTTATATGGTCCTTTTCTGCACTGTCTTAGTCTTCTTTGACCCAGCAAACTCCATGAACAGATTATTATCCACTTGATGGTCTTGGGTTATAATTGATTTAAGAGCTCAAAGCTTTTTTATGGTCCAAGTTCCCCCTCTTTTGAATGTTGGAAGGGTGATGGATTGTCCAACATGAAAGGGTGTTACAACTTTTGACAAAAATGATGCTTTAGTCTGCAACACCAGTTTTTCTAGGAAAAAAGATGGTGTGTGGTGGCAGAACTGACAGAGCTTGTAGCTCACTCATGCGATGAGCTGAGTTTATCATGATGAGGAAGACTATTTTGAGAGTCAGGAGACACAAAGGACAGCTGTGCACTGGCTCAAATCAAGTACACATAAGGAAAGCAAGAACCAAATAAAAACCCCAATGTGACATTATGAAAAGTTTGGGTGGGAATATATGGACCCCACCTACAAATGCATCACAAGCTGAGACTTAAACAAAGATTGTTGGTTTAGAAAAGTAAAAAAGCGAAAGGGCTGACAAGTAATATTTAACTGTGCTCCTTGCTGGGCTAAAGACAGCACAAAAAGCAGAAATCTAAACAACTTGTAATGGGTCTGTGTGAAGGGAATTAAACCATGCTACAAACTTGTCCCAGCTCCCAGCATAAACTGATTTTGTAGATGGACGCCTGGCCACTAGTATGACATCAACTACCTTAGGAGTGAGATCGAAGGCAGTGAACTGTTGACACTCAAGCTCCACACACAGTGATGCAGGTTGTGCAGGCCTCAGTGCAGGACGCTGCCCTAACACTGTAACAGAAGATCCTCTCTAAGCAGCAGCTTGATTGGAGGAGAGATGCACATGCTCAGAAGTTCTGGGTACCACCTTCTCTTAGCCCAACTTAGGGCCACTAGGATGATATGAGTCTAGTTGTTCCTGATCTTCGTCAGAACTCTGAGCAGGTGAGGTAGCAGGAGGAAGGCATAAAGGAGTCCCGTCCTTCACTCCAGGCAAAGTGGGTCCCTCAGAGAAAATCTTCTTGGGAACTTCTCCGCACTAGAATGTTGACACAACATGTTTTTGGAGGCCTTTAATACCAAATGAATGGCCGGCAACTCCAACAGATGGATGTGGGGGTGAGTCTTTGCTTGAGACCAGGGTCCTCTGACCTCCACCTCTCCTGGATAACCTTTCCAATCCAACAGTAATGCATCAGTCACTTCCACCAGCTCTGGATAGGGTAGGGATTGAGGTCTGCATATTCACACAGAATTATCAGCAGCTGTCCAGCGTGATCAAATTTCCCACGTAGCACATCCGGTTCTGATGTGTTTTTCCATTCTGTGTATATTCTGTAGGCTGTAAATAGATGTATATTCCTGCACAGCATCTGCTTGCTTAAAAGCATCCTGCACACTTGTGGGAAAAAACTACAAGCAGCGGAATGTTTGCCTGCATACGCACTGATGATGGGTTACCATTGCACGATCTGCATAGACAGCAACTTTCTTGAGGAAACACTCATGGACATAAAATGCTGAAATAGATGGATTGCCTTGTCAATGTAATATTTCAACCATGCCTATAAAAGTACTTTGTTTTTTTATTTGCGCTGCTGAGCTATCTGTTAAAAAAACATTAGCAAAGTTAAATAGCTCTGCGTGAGCTATTTGGCTCTGTTAATGTTTTTTAAAGATGGCTTAAAGTAAGTAAAACAAAGTGCTATGGCACAGCCAGCGCTGGCCGTCATAGCTCTTTATTGTGCAACGCACGTGGGGGCGAGAGGGAGCAAAAAGTGAGAGGAGTGGGAAGGATGACAAGGCAGAAGCGGAAGGGGTTGGGCAGGTTAGGGCAAACAACAAGGTCAGAAGAGGGGGTTGGAGGGATTAAGAGCAATAGCTAGATCCTGCAAACACAGGCACTTCTAAGGGATGCCTGATTAAAAAGAAAAAAAAGTACTTATACAAGCTGTGGCCAGTGGAAGGGCACTGGCTGCAGAGACTGGAAGCTGTACTTGGTCCAAGCTCCACATAAAACCGGACCTCAGCAAGCACTGAAGAGAAAGTAAAAGCAGCAGGAGGCACTGACTAATCCGAAACAAGGAGATGAAAGCGACATGGGAGCCAACCAATGGTAAGTACAGGTATGTATGGGGTGGGCTGTAAGACAGTTTTTAAGCTTTTTTTATTTACAATAGCTTTCATTGAAAGCACATACACGCAGAACAGGCGAAACCTAAAAAGTATATATACTAGAAGCCTTCATAACTTGTAAATCTAAGCACTGCTTTTGAATTTTAAAAGCATTTGCACAATCAAGAAAGAGGGACATAGGATTTTAAATTGCAGAACCGTGTGCAAAGAGAACTACTGACTTCCGCTGACCATTCAAACATATCACTTTTCATTTCTATTTTCACAAAAATAAACATATACTAATTAGAAATGTTGCGCGCAAAAGCATAAAGCAATGAAAATCTAGTGAAAAACATCCGGGAGCTAAAAAAAAAAAAAATGCACGAAAAGTTCACCTTACTAAATGTCAACTTTTACGTCTGTTTTCCACCACAGGCTTTTCAATACATGGTAAGCAAATAACTGAAAAGTCACATGCTTTTCCCTAATTCGTCTATTGTCTAATGCCTCATGCCATTTGACACTCTCCGTATATATATTTTGTTGCAGTTTGTGCGCCCTAAGGACAGTAGAGAGTTTCTAGACATCGGGACATCTAATGTACTATACTCAAGCCAGTCCTAGAATATTTCGTGACAGCATAACTTTCCCCAAAATGGCCTGAGAGGCATATTTACTATTCTAAATCCACTTCCGGAATATTTCAGCAGAAGATGGTAGTTCTCCCTTAGCCAATTGGAACTGCAGACGTACATCATAGATCATACAAACACCTTCGAACGGATCAATAAGGTTTGTCAGGCAAATATTTCCGAATAAGTAATGAGTGTGGTCGTACAGATAACGAGTGTGTAACTGGAGGGGGGAGACATCCAAGGGAGGGGGGTGCTTTGCTAAAGTGAAACGCAACTGAAAAGGCCCGAGTCACTAGTGGCTGCTTGCGAGTAACAAAATGTTTGAAAGCGGAAGTGCAATGGACAAACAACGGTGCGGCACCGTGTCTGAACGTCAGCTCCACAGCAACGTGCACACGTACCTTCAGCATGAAGTTCCCATGGCCGTCCCAATCAATCTGCAAATCCTCCCTGTAGCTGAGTCGGATCGCTGACATCACGGTTGTGTGGATACGAAGGAAACCTGGAACGGCAGTAATGCATATTTGAGTGTAAAAATACCTGTCGCTTGCAAAAAGATCACCAAAATTGCATCAAATAGGGGAGATCCATAAGCTACTTCTTGAAAATATCTATGTAAACTGACATAAATGAGAACTCAGTGCAGTAGTTGGCATACTGGGGCAACATAATAGTCAGTGGAGATATGCTGTGCACTCCTGAACTGCTCCCAGAGAGCCCATGACAATGACAATTGCAATGAAAAGCTCTGATCCAATATATCCCTATTATTTAATATTTGTAATTATTTCTATCTCGTCAGCAATAAACAAACACCCCCATCGTGACTCAGGCAAGAGGGGCATAAGTGGCGGGGGTGAAAATGGGTGGCCTTCCCCCACAATGTCTTTATCTTGAGGCCAAGAGAGGGGGGTGGCATTCTCCGAGTGAAGCAGTTGTGTCACCACACGCCCGCCCCACCACCATGGCTGTCACACGTGTGATAATTATATGGCATTGCACACACTTTCAACGTGACCCTCCTGAGTGCTGTTCAACCACTGGCTGCACCCACCATTTAATTTGTATTCTTTTGTTCAAGCATCAGAGATGAGAATCGCTTTCTACTGAGTTAAGATATGCTCCTTGGAGCTTTATTTTGAATTGTGAAAATCCCAGCAGTGAGTATGGACACTAAGCGTTCATATTGAACAAAGTAACTCATCGTTTATGGTAATGAAGTTTTGTTTCTATATGCCACTTATTCCTAGAGTTCTTTCTACTGAACATTTACCCAGTCTGCCCTGCTACTTATTTCATTGATCTTGCAAGGGTGAAATGGCGAGATACACACACACACTTAGCAGTGAGCACCTAACGCAGTGAGCTTTATTAAAAAGACGTTTTCAAAATTTGTTTTTGATTCCAAGATCTAAGATGTACGAAGCAGGAGGACACACAGCAACCAAGATGTATGCTGATACATCAGAAATTTGGAGTGCACGATGCTGCCACAATGTCCCTGTGGGTGGTGCTGTTGAACTACAAAAGCCATGAATTGACTTGTGAAAGTTCACTTGTGTGAAACATGCAGGTCGCACAAGGATACAAAAACCGGTATCTCAAGTTTTTTAGGCGGAAGTATTATGTCACAAGGTAGGAAGAATCAAGGGCACACATTAAGAGTGGCTGGGGGCTTGAGCATGGGAGTCATTTAGGGGTCTCCAGGGTCGCAGCTGTGACTCCTGGTATGCCCTATGTTACCCTGGCACTGCCTTAGCGACTCCTGGCCTCAGGGTTGGCAAATGAAGAGCCGGGAGCACCGGGGCAGCTGGGGCTCCACCCTCTTTATTTTCTGTCATTTTTTAATTACACCAATATTGGATACAAAAAAGAACTTTTGAAAAATAACTATGTGATATTCCGAATAAAAGAGAATTGTCAAAACTGCTCCACATGTTCGTTTTCTGTCCATCTGTTTTTAAGGGATGTGATTTCACACATAACGAAATCTCCAGTCTTCAACTGCAAACGTCTGAGGTTTACAGTTAGGAACACACAACAATACTGTCTCTGAAATGAAAACAACTTAAACTGAGATATTTTTTTAAACCTAAAATGGAACAATTGATGAACTCTTTCTCTGGTAACAAGATTCTTTAAATGCTTTTTTCCAGATTAGAAAACAAACAGACATTATGTATTTACTGTGCTAAAACTGCAGTGAGTCAAAAACATTGGAAAAATATATGGCGTGAAGTACACTTTCCACCACACTCCAATACGTTGTTGAATGAATTAATGGACAAGGTTGACACGACAAAAACATTTCTTTGCTCCTTGCCGTGCTGGTGGCCTGCCCAGGGAAAGTAAAATTAGCTAGGGGGGAATCCGTCCACAGCATTGCTTGAAAGCTGCTAAACCTCTCATGTTTTCCCCACCTTATATGGCATTCTCTGCCAAAACCGTGGCTGCAAGGATCAGTGAAAGAGGAAATGTCTGTCGTGAAACGAAGGATGGCCGTGGAATCCATGCTTGCTTGCAAGGGATAAGGATTCTGGAATCATTTTTTTTTTTTACTTTGTGAGGAGACGCGGAGGTAGGAGGGAACCGGGAAGTGGTGAGATGCAGACTGAGAAGCCTTGTTTTTCCTGGGTCTCGTGCCCTGACAAGTGCATGGTGCCAGGCTAACTAAAGCTGAGGGCGTTACCCTGCTAGAATTATTCATGTTAGGGAGAAGTGAGCAAGGCTTGAAACTGGCCTCGAGCTGGCAAAGATTTGTTACTGAAACATGTGCCTTTGATTGCTCTTTTCTAATTCCTCTCTTTTTCTAATTATATAGTTCGAATAGAACAGTGCTATATATTTATGTAGCTATAAACATTTCATACATATGTAAACAAGCATTGACAACGTCAATAGGTCTGAAGTTGGTTGCCAGCCTTTTGGCTTTGGTCATTTTTGTTTTGTTTTGTCATTGTTTTTGCAAAGATTTACTGCTGGGGAAGCATCCAGACTCTCATAAGTCTAAAACATATAATTGGTGAAAGGCAAAAATATGTTTTTGGTTTCATAAAACCATGCATTACCATAGCAGAACATGACACACAAGGTGACTACTTTGTGTGTAGATGTGCTCTTTGGAAATAGGCAGCATGCTGTAACTCATAGGCAAGTCAGGCAGTGGCATAAGTGTGCAGACATACTGCCACATGATGCATGCTGTCGAGGCTGGATGAAAAATGTGAATGACACAACAACGGACTAATGGAAGAAGTCTGGCTAAAAGCCCTTGTAGGAAGTTGGCTCTGTATGCACTATTTCAAAGTAAGGAATAGTATGCACAGAGTCCAAGGGTTACCCTTAGAGGTAAGATTGTGGCAAAAAGAGATAATTCTAATGCTCTATTTTGTGGTAGTGTGGTCGAGCAGTAGGCGTATCAGAGGGCAGTGTTAAGCATTTGTTGTACACACACAGGCAATAAATGAGGAACACACACTCAGAGACAATTCCAGGCCAACAGGTTTTTGTATAGAAAAATATATTTTCTTAGTTTATTTTAAGAACCACAGGTTCAAGATTTACATGTAATACTTCAAATGAAAGGTATTGCAGGTAGGTACTTTAGGAACTTTGAATCAGCAAAATAGCATATACAGTTTTCACATAAATGACATATAGCTATTTTAAAACTAGACAGTGCAATTTCCAACAGTTCCTGGGGGGGGGTAAGAGTTTGTTAGTTTTTGCAGGTAAGTAAACCACCTACGGGGTTCAAGTTTGGGTCCAAGGTAGCCCACTGTTGGGTGTTCAGAGCAACCCCAAAGTTACCACACCAGCAGCTCAGGGCCGGTCAGGTGCAGAGGTCAAAGTGGTGCCCAAAACGCTTAGGCTTCAATGGAGAAGGGGGTGCCCCGGTTCCAGTCTGCCAGCAGGTAAGTACCCGCGTTTTCGGAGGGCAGACCAGGGGGGTTTGTAGGGCACCGGGGGGGACACAAGTCCACACAGAAAGTACACCCTCAGCGGCACAGGGGCGGCCGGGTGCAGTGTGCAAACAAGCGTCGGGTTTGTAATAGAAATCAATGGGAGACCAAGGGATCTCTTCAGCGATGCAGGCCGGCAAGTGGGGGGCTCCTTGGGGTAGCCACCACCTGGGCAAGGGAGAGGGCCACCTGGGGGTCGCTCCTGCACTGGAGGTCGGATCCTTCAGGTCCTGGGGGCTGCGGGTGCAGTGTCCCTACCAGGCGTCGGGTTCTTAGAAGCAGGCAGTCGCGGTCAGGGGGAGCCTCGGGATTCCCTCTGCAGGCGTCGCTGTGGGGGCTCAGGGGGGTCAACTCTTGCTACTCATGGTCGTGCAGTCGCCGGGGAGTCCTCCCTGAAGTGATTGTTCTCCACAAGTCGAGCCGGGGGCGTCAGATGCAGAGTGCCAAGTCTCACGCTTCCGGCGGGAAACGCGTGTTGTTTCAAAGTTGCTTCTTTGTTGCAAAGTTGCAGTCTTTGGTGAACAGAGCCGCTGTCCTCGGGAGTTCTTGGTCCCTCTAGATGCAGGGCAGTCCTCTGAGGCTTCAGAGGTCGCTGGTCCCTGGGGAAAGCGTCGCTGGAGCAGTGTCTTTATAAGGGGGGAGACAGGCCGGTAGAGCTGGGGCCAAAGCAGTTGGTTTCTCCGTCTTCTCTGCAGGGTTTTTCAGCTTAGGAGTCCTCTTCTTCTTAGGATGCAGGAATCTAGTTTCCTAGGTTCTGGGGAGCCCCTAAATACTGAATTTAGGGGTGTGTTTAGGTCTGGGAGGGCAGTAGCCAATGGCTACTGTCCTTGAGGGTGGCTACACCCTCTTTGTGCCTCCTCCCTGAGGGGAGGGGGGCACATCCCTATTCCTATTGGGGGAATCCTCCAAAATCAATATGGAGGATTTCTAAAGGCAGGGGTCACCTCAGCTCAGGACACCTTAGGGGCTGTCCTGACTGGTGGGTGACTCCTCCTTGTTTTTCTCATTATCTCCCCTGGACTTGCCGCCAAAAGTGGGGGCTGTGTCAGGGGGCGGGCATCTCCACTAGCTGGAGTGCCCTGGGGCATTGTAACACGAAGCCTGAGCCTTTGAGGCTCACTGCTAGGTGTTACAGTTCCTGCAGGGGGGAGGTGTGAAACACCTCCACCCAGAGCAGGCTTTTGTTTCTGTCCTCAGAGAGCACAAAGGCCCTCACCACATGGGGTCAGAAACTCATCTCTCAGCAGCAGGCTGGCACAGACCAGTCAGTCCTGCACTGAACAATTGGGTAAAATACAGGGGGCATCTCTAAGATGCCCTCTGTGTGCATTTTTTAATAAATGCAACACTGGCATCAGTGTGGGTTTATTATTCTGAGAAGTTTGATACAAAACTTCTCAGTATTCAGTGTAGCCATTATGGAGCTGTGGAGTTCGTTTTTGACAGACTCCCAGACCATATACTCTTATGGCTACCCGGCACTTACAATGTCTAAGGTTTTGCTTAGACACAGAAGGGGCATAGTGCTCATGCACCTATGCCCTCACCTGTGGTAAAGTGCACCATGCCTTAGGGCTGTAAGGCCTGCTAGAGGGGTGACGTACCTATGCCATAGGCAGTGTGAGGTTGGCGTGGCACCCTGAGGGGAGTGCTATGTTGACTTAGTCATTTTCTCCCCACCAGCACACACAAGCTGGCAAGCAGTGTGTCTGTGCTGAGTGAGGGGTCCCTAGGGTGGCATAAGACATGCTGCAGCCCTTAGAGACCTTCCCTGGCATCAGGGCCCTTGGTACCAGGGGTACCAGTTACAAGGGATTTACCTGGGTGCCAGGGTTGTGCCAATTGTGGAAACAATGGTACATTTTAGGTGAAAGAACACTGGTGCTGGGGCCTGCTTAGCAGGGTCCCAGCACACTTCTCAGTCAAGTCAGCATCAGTATCAGGCAAAAAGTGGGGGTAATTGCAACAGGGAGCCATTTCCTTACAGCCCTACAGGGAACTTTGCTATACATATAATGTTAGTGAAATCATAAGGTCTGGGCTAATATAAGACCTAAAAAAGCCAAACGGTCAGGCGTTGGCTACCAGCCTCTTGCTTGTGCTAATGCTTTTGTGTAATATTTGTATAAAAGTTTCTTACAAATAGAGAGATTTGCTACGACAGATAGATAGAGAGGGTTGTAAAGATCAATAGCGGGGGTTGCATAGATAGATAGATAGATAGATAGATAGATAGATAGATAGATAGATAGATAGATAGATAGATAGATAGATAGATGGATTTGTGTACATGGATAGATACTTGTATAAATAGATAGATAGATAGACAGATACATAGATCGATAGATAGATAGAGGGATAGATAGATAGATAGATAGATAGATAGATAGATAGATAGATAGATAGATAGATAGATAGATAGAGTTAGAAAGCCAGACAGAGTAATATAGACAGATAGGTAGCTAGATAGTCAGACAGATAGGGGTGTATATGTAGATAGATGAAGTTGTATGGATAGAAAGATTGGGGTGACTGGGCAGATAGGGCTGTATACATAGACAGATAAGTAGACAATGCAAGAAAGTGGGATAAACAGCAGAGCTTCAATTAGTAATATAATAGTTAAATGCCTATAGAAGCACGACATATGAGAACACTGAAAGCAAACAAGAAAGCCACCCATGCCAGACAAAAAGATTGGTTTACAAACATAACTGCAGTGCTCCATTGAAATACATACGGGCATGATATAAGGGGATTCAGTTATATACGCATGTCATTGTGCGCACAAAAAGAAATGACAACTTCATGAAGAAAAGTTTCAAATAAATACAATTTATTTAAAATAGCATTTCTCAGGTAAACAAAGGACACGCCAAAAATAATTTACAACACCATAAACATGAGAAAGGAACTGATCAAGCTGGAATGTGGTGTATGCTCAAAATAGAAGAGCTGGTAGAAAGTGGACTGCTTTCACATCAGACTCTAAACACAAAGGCAAAACTTAAGTAATAAAGCAAAAGCATAAACACTGGCACTAAACACAATTACCTTGTGTGCTGATGTGCTACTTGTCAAAGAGCAAATGCTGTCATTCAAAGTGAAGTTAGCCAGTGGCTGAGCTGGGCTCAACACCTCCAATCCCTTCCCCATGTTGTATGCAGTAGTGGCCAGAAGCAAAATGTGAATGACACAACAACAGACCAATGAATGACGACAGCTGGCTGAAACCCTTTTGAAGTAAGTATAATAAGTATATTAAATGTATATGTGTATATGTATATATCTATATAGATAGATGTATATATATAGATAGATATAGATATATTTTTTTTTTAAATCAGAAGGTCTTGACTAGCACCAGACCTAAACACATTGTCTTGCAGGTTTAAGAGCAAGCTTTGAAGGTGAAAGTCAAATGCATATGTCTGAAATCTGGGAATGTTAACAATAAGGGCAGAAAGCAATGGGATTAACCAAAGAGATGAAAATAGCTCACATATTTAATTGTATGCACATACACATGCTTTATTAAAAAGAAATAAAGATAATAAGCACCCCCCCAAAAAAAAACCCAAAGGGGAACCAAACACTTTTCAATTACGCTCCCTTTAAATGTCAATAGTACTAATGTATGACTACATGCACTACGGACATAATTGGTCGCATGTGTTGTCCTATCAAGGCTTCCAAGACTTCTGTGCCAGTGCCACACCAATGGAAACACCATTTGCAAATACTCATTATCACCCCCATCCAGCATTGTACATCCCATTCTTTTCTATTGCAGTGCAGAGGTGCTGCCTTCCATCAGTCACCCATCGCTAAGAGTCTTTTTTCAAACTCTGCTATTAGTCCTAACACTCCCCTCCTTAACTATGTAAGGAGAAATGGAATCTCTTGCGCTATCTGTTTTGTCGTCTCCAGGACTTGGTTTTCCATCTTGCACACAGGGCTGAGGCCAGTGTGTTTATTTAAATTGTTGTCCTGAAGCAGAGTGTTGGCCCACTTATTTGAGTATGCATGTGGTGCGATGTCCCAGCCCCTAGGACCTGATTCTGCTATGAAAACGCACTCTGCTTCACAGACGTCACCAGTGGGACTAGTAACTCAGAGTGCATCAGCCCCAGTTTAGAAGGAGTTGCGAACTGCTAAATTGAGCTTCATCCTGGTTTAGGAGACTCTTTTAAGATTCCTCTATTTAAGCAGCACATTGGCTTGCGTTGCAGTGGAGTTCCTTTATTTACTCAAGGAGCGATCTTCAAAGGATCTTGTTTTATAGTGGTACACTGGACTGATTTGCACGTTTAAGAAGATATGCTGAGTGCCTGAGAAGGTTAATGTCTAGAACATCCAGGATAAAATGAGTACTGCCATTGGCAAGGTCCATTCAGAGACTAAGAAATAAGTCAAGAGTGTTCTTGCCTGTTGGATATTGGTGGCAAATGTTGCATGAGTACACAGAGTGTGAGAAATGAGTCAATTTTTATGCTGCTAATAGTGATTGCCTTGATGATGTTTTAAAAAAGGATTTGAGAGACCCTGAAAAGAATACCTCACCCAGATTTATGGATGGACGCCAACCATTGGCTAAAGGTGAAAAGGAACATCTTCAAAAGTGGGTCATAGTCCTATAGTTGGCAAATGTGTCTGGTGAGGCACCCATTTTGTCAAAGGATATGTTAATATCTGACTTAGTATATAAGAAGGTAAAGGCTACAGTTGAAGTGGATCTATTCAGGTCTAAATCAGGCAATGACAGCAAGCATACTTATTAATTATTGGGCAAAGATTTTCAGTCCCTGTCTGCTGCAATTCAGAAGAGTGAAGATGTGGGCTCATTTTTAGCTGCTATGAAAACCTAAGCAAATTAATTATCAGATATCACTTTTGATCATTTGAAGGCTTCTTCTATGGCTGGTGCAGAATGGTAGCAAAGTCAACTATATTAGAGAGGCTTGAGGCTTAAAGGTGAGTGCAGCACAGAAACTGTGTCTGGTGAAAATGCAATTTACTGGCAACAGTATGTTTGGGGAAGAACCTGAAGAAGCAGTTCATAAACCATTTAAAAACAAAAAAACATTTTCAGTCTTTAAAATATTATATCAAGAATAGAAATCCATTTGATCAATCAAGACAGAAAAGATTTGATCCTTCAACAAACAAATGCCACGTTCAGCGCAGGCAACAGAATAATGGTAAATATGGTCAGGATGCAATGAAGAATCAAAGGCAGTGACCCTGACTATGCAGATCTCCAGAATTCTCTAATGAAAGTGGGGATGACTGTCCCTATTTCAGCAGTAGTTGAGGACTATGGGAATGGAAAATTGGGTAATTCAAGTGGTATCCCATGGGTACTCAACAGATTTTCAGTCAACGTCTCCAGATTCAAGATTTCTACCCACTCATATTCCACAGCATCCCAACAAAAATGGGTTTTACAAGCAAATGTATTGATTGTGATGTACAAAAATGTGATTGTACCAGTTCAATTGAAAGAAAAGTGTTTGAGGGTCTTCCAACTGAAGAAGCCATCAGGCAAATACAGGCTGGTTATACATCTAAATGATCTGAAATTCTGTCTTACATCAGAAAATTTTAAGATGATCAATCTGAAGCAAGGCATTCCTTTGGTATCAGTGGGGAACTAAGATCAACCTAATTGAAGAAGGTCTGCTTCCTTGTTCCAATCCTGAAACAATACCAGGCTTACCTAAAATATACAGTACTACTAATTGCACCTCAGTCACAAAATGAGTCAGTGAAAGACTTGCGGAGACCTATTCAGTTTGTAGAGATCTAGGTTTGTGATAAATTACCGGAAGTCAATCTACAACAATCTCAAACAATAAAATATATTAGCGTCTGGTTCCAAACAGACAAACAAGGGGACAGTGTTTTTTCTGTTGCTAAGGAGGTTGAAGATGAGACCTAGACTGTTTTGTTTGTTGCCGAGGAAAGACATTGTGGCCAAGGAGGAGCTTCGAGTCCAAGGAATTATGACATCTAAATCCATTTCCTTGTTTTCAATATATATATATATGTATATATAGTCATATATATACATATATATATATATTTGGTTATACATCATTACACAGCATCAGAGAGGCAATATTTACCAGCTTCTCATGGCAGGAATGACGCCTGGCACCATCCATCAACTCGAAAGGTAATTTATTTTCTTTTTCCATGTAGAGTACAAAGTGCATAGTGCTATTAAACAGATATGGCAATGCGTTTCAGCCTGAGCCTTCAACTGGCCATCTATATCTATCTATATATATATATATATTATATATAGATAAAAGGTATGTTAGTGAAGTATAGATCTTCCCATTAACATTTTTACTTTATTTGTAGTACCTTGGGCAAGTTTGTATTTGGGTCCAGTAGTACAGCACACTCTTTAACATAGGAAACCCGCCATGCAGGATTTTAAAGCCTAGACTCCAAACAAGTAAAATCCAGGAAGAGCAATTTGAATGGATCCAGCGAGAATGGAGTATGATCCAATCCTCACCCCTACTGGCTCGAAGGACAGATGTGAGCAAGTTAGAATGGGGGGTGGATCTGGGCTCAAAGGCAGCTTAGGGTCAATGGATGTCTGTAGAACAGGGCCATTCCTCCAACTGATGACAGTTAATGACAGTATGGAAGGCAACACAACCCTTTGCAAAAGGCAACAAGGACTCAGTGGTACTTATAAGAACAGAACGTTCTAAAACAATGGCAGAAATGAATTGACTCTTAGGAATCAAGTCACAGTCCTTCAACAGTATAAAACAAAGAATTCTATTATGAGCAGAGAAAAAACTGATGTCTCTAAGAACAATCCCCATTCAAGGGAAGAACAATGTGGCAACAGGTTCATTAAACAGGGTGTGTCCCTCCAACAGGTGTGTCAGGAAATGTGCAGGAGGCCTTCGGAAGCAAGCGTATTTTCAGAATGAGACAAAGCCCAACTTCCCCAATTCTTATCTTGGTTTGCAGATTGGTTATCAATGAGAGTAGATGCTTTGACATGTCAATGGCCCAATTCTCTGTGGTATGCCTTTCCTCCAACTCTTCTAATCACTTGTCTAATCTCCAAATTCTTTATAGAGAAAATGAAAGTAATACAGTTTTGTCCTTATTGGCCAAGATGAGAGTGGATTCCAATCATAAAGGAGATGCTGGTAGCTGACATGTGGCCTTTAGTCTTTACCCTGGGTACATGTCCACTAGATCTACAGTCGGTCACTCTACTATCACTTCAAAGTATTAGGCTGGCAGTTTGAATTTTGAAAGGATGGGGCTTAGGAGATTGGGTCTTTCTTTGTCAGTATCTGTAAGGAAATGCCTCCTTGGCATGGTTACCCCCTGACTTTTTGCCTTTGCTGATGCTATGTTTTGAATTGAAAGTGTGCTGAGGCCTGCTAACCAGGCCCCAGCACCAGTGTTCTTTCCCTAACCTGTACTTTTGTATCCACAATTGGCACACCCTGGCATCCAGATAAGTCCCTTGTAAATGGTACCCCAGGTACCAAGGGCCCTGATGCCAAGGAAGGTCTCTAAGGGCTGCAGCATGTCTTATGCCACCCTGGAGACCCCTCACTCAGCACAGACACACTGCTTGCCAGCTTGTGTGTGCTGGTGAGAACAAAACGAGTAAGTCGACATGGCACTCCCCTCAGGGTGCCATGCCAGCCTCTCACTGCCTATGCAGGTATAGATAAGTCACCCCTCTAGCAGGCCTTACAGCCCTAAGGCAGGGTGCACTATACCATAGGTGAGGGCACCAGTGCATGAGCACTGTGCCCCTACAGTGTCTAAGCAATACCTTAGACATTGTAAGTGCAGGGTAGCCATAAGAGTATATGGTCTGGGAGTCTGTTTTACACGAACTCCACAGCACCATAATGGCTACACTGAAAACTGGGAAGTTTGGTATCAAACTTCTCAGCACAATAAATGCACACTGATGCCAGTGTACATTTTATTGTAAAATACACCCCAGAGGGCACCTTAGAGGTGCCCCCTGAAACCTTAACCGACTATCTGTGTAGGCTGACTGGTTCCAGCAGCCTGCCACAACCGAGACATGTTGCTGGCCCCATGGGGAGAGTGCCTTTGGCACTCTGAGGCCAGTAACAAAGCCTGCACTGGGTGGAGATGCTAACACCTCCCCCAGGCAGGAGCTGTCACACCTGGCGGTGAGCCTCAAAGGCTCACCCCTTTGTGCCAGCACCGCAGGACACTCCAGCTAGTGGAGTTGCCCGCCCCCTCTGGCCACGGCCCCCACTTTTGGCGGCAAGGCCGGAGAAAATAATGAGAATAACAAGGAGGAGTCACTGGCCAGTCAGGACAGCCCCTAAGGTGTCCTGAGCTGAAGTGACTCTAACTTTTAGAAATCCTCCATCACCCGGCCGCCCCCGTGCTGCTGAGGGTGTACTTTTTGTGCTGACTTGTGTCCCCCCCGGTGCCCTACAAAACCCCCCTGGTCTGCCCTCCGAAGACGCGGGTACTTACCTGCTGGCAGACCAGAACCGGGGCACCCCCTTCTCTCCATTGAAGCCTATGTGTTTTGGGCACCTCTTTGACCTCTGCACCTGACCAGCCCTGAGCTGCTGGTGTGGTAACTTTGGGGTTGCTCTGAACCCCCAACGGTGGGCTACCTTGGACCCAAACCTGAGACTTGTAAGTGATTTACTTACCTGCTAAAACTAACAATAACTTACCTCCCCCAGGAACTGTGAAAATTGCACTGTGTCCACTTTTAAAACAGCTATTTGTGTTTTATGTGAAAAGTATATATGCTACTGTAATTATTCAAAGTTCCAAAAGTACTTACCTGCAATACCTTTCAAATGAGATATTACATGTAGAATTTGAACCTGTGGTTCTTAAAATAAACTAAGAAAATATATTTTTCTATAACAAAACCTATTGGCTGGATTTGTCTCTGAGTGTGTGTTCCTCATTTATTGCCTGTGTGTATGTACAACAAATGCTTAACACTACTCCTTTGATAAGCCTACTGCTCGACCACACTACCACAAAATAGAGCATTAGTATTATCTCTTTTTGCCACTATCTTACCTCTAAGGGGAACCCTTGGACTCTGTGCATACTATTCCTTACTTTGAAATAGTGCATACAGAGCCAACTTCCTACAGTATCCAAGTCAATAACGGCTTCAAGAAGAGTAAAATAAGCTATATAATCAACACTGGGTCTTGTTTAGTAATTGGTGTCAAAGAAATCAGTTATCCAGGGGTGGCTCCTCCGTTAGGGCAGAGGAGCGTTGCTCCCCCCTCGCCAGCAGCGGCAACTGCAAAACCTTTAAAAGTAAACAATAATAAACTGTGTTTATTACCGTTTTCTTGTAAAGGGGTGGGGCCATGGGGGCGACAAGCATTGATGTGGAGTGCACAGCACTCCCCCTCAGAGTGCAAGTGTGTTTGGCTAGCTGTCTTTGGCCGGCCAAACACACATGTTTAGTAGGCTCTCTTCAGCCCAGCAACACAGTTTCCGGGCTTGAGAGAGCATGCACAGGCTCCCAGTCGGCCTGGGAGCGCCATAACTGGGCGCTCCCAGCCAGTCCTGACGCTGCTCTGAGTAGCATCAGGATTGACCACAGAGCAGGCTTGGGACCTGTCTCTGCAGCCTGCGACAGAGGAGCGGAGCAACACAGGGGCGAGTGAAAGTAAGTGTGTTTTTTTAAATTAATGTTCATTCCCCTCTACCTCCAGCTGCACGCTGCCCCAATCCTTCCGCGTCCCACAAGCCGCTACTACAGTTATCTCCTGTTCATTGTTCCCCAGAAAACATTCTTTAGTTCTTACAGGAGGGTCTGACAAAGGCTGGTCAGCAGCTACCTAGAGAATACAGTGAGCTGCAATAAAAGGTTGAGCTCTCCCTTGAATTGACTATGTGTAAGGAAATGCAGAATAATGTCTGATACAGAGATGCAGGTGGTGGAACTCGACACCACACCTTACCTCCATCTTAAGATGAGGGAGCTAAGGTCTCTCTGTAATATCAAAAAAATAACCATTGGCTCCAGACCTACCAAAATTCAGCTCCAGGAGCTGTTGGCAGAGTTTGAAAAAGCCAACCCCTCTGATGATGACATCACAGAGGAAGAAATTAGTGACTTGGAGGCCAATGTCCCTCCTCCAGTCCTAAATAGGGAGAACAGGACCCCTCAAGTCCTGTCTCCAACTGTGTTAGTCAGAAATAGTGAGTCCCTCACAGGAGGGTCCCACATTTCTGAAATCACTGAGGATGCTCTCAGTGAAGATGACCTCCTGTTAGCCAGGATGGCCAAAAGATTGGCTTTAGAGAGACAGCTCCTAGCCATAGAAAGGGAAAGACAAGAGATGGGCCTAGGACCCATCAATGGTGGCAGCAATATAAATAGGGTCAGAGATTCTCCTGACATGTTAAAAATCCCCAAAGGGATTGTGACAAAATATGAAGATGGTGATGACATCACCAAATGGTTCACAGCTTTTGAGAGGGCTTGTGTAACCAGAAAAGTGAACAGATCTCACTGGGGTGCTCTCCTTTGGGAAATGTTCACTGGAAAGTGTAGGGATAGACTCCTCACACTCTCTGGAAAAGATGCAGAATCTTATGACCTCATGAAGGGTACCCTGATTGAGGGCTTTGGATTCTCCACTGAGGAGTACAGGATTAGGTTCAGGGGGGCTCAAAAATCCTCGAGCCAGACCTGGGTTGACTTTGTTGACTACTCAGTGAAAACACTAGATGGTTGGATTCAAGGCAGTGGTGTAAGTAATTATGATGGGCTGTACAATTTATTTGTGAAAGAACACCTATTGAGTAATTGTTTCAATGATAAACTGCATCAGCATCTGGTAGACCTAGGACCAATTTCTCCCCAAGAATTGGGAAAGAAGGCGGACCATTGGGTCAAGACAAGGGTGTCCAAGACTTCAACAGGGGGTGACCAAAAGAAAGGGGTCACAAAGACTCCCCAGGGGAAGGGTGATGAGACAACCAAAACTAAAAATAGTAAAGAGTCTTCTACAGGCCCCCAAAAACCTGCTCAGGAGGGTGGGCCCAGAGCCTCTTCACAAAACAATGGGTACAAGGGTAAAAACTTTGATCCCAAAAAGGCCTGGTGTCATAGCTGTAAACAGCATGGACACCAAACTGGAGACAAGGCCTGTCCCAAGAAAGGTTCCACTCCAAACTCCCATCCAGGTAACACTGGTATGGCTAGTCTCCAAGTGGGATCAACAGTGTGCCCAGAGCAAATCAGGGTCCACACTGAAGCTACTCTAGTTTCTGAGGGTGGGGTGGATTTAGCCACACTAGCTGTCTGGCCGCCTAACATGCAAAAATACAGACAGCAACTCTTAATTAATGGGACTAGAATAGAGGGCCTGAGGGATACAGGTGCCAGTGTCACCATGGTGACAGAGAAACTGGTTTCCCCTGGCCAATACCTGACTGGAAAAACTTACACAGTCACCAACGCTGACAATCAGAGAAAAGTACATCCCATGGCAATGGTTACTTTAGAATGGGGAGGGGTCAATGGCCTGAAACAGGTGGTGGTCTCCTCAAATATCCCAGTGGACTGTCTGCTTGGAAATGACCTGGAGTCCTCAGCATGGGCTGAGGTAGAATTAAAAACCCATGCAGCAATGCTGGGTATCCCTGAACTGGTGTGTGTGAAAACAAGAGCACAGTGCAAGGCTCAGGGTGAACAAGTAGAGCTGGAGTCTGGAAGAATGGCCCAGCCTACCAAGAGGAAAGGAAAGTCAGTTGGGAAACCAACTGCAACACAGCAAAAGAAAGGGAACCTCTCTTCTCAGGAAGAAGTTCTGCCCTCTGAGGGAACTGAGCCTTTGGAGCTTGAACCTTATCAGGTTGAGCTCTTGGGCCCAGGGGGACCCTCAAGGGAGGAGCTGTGTAAGGGACAAGAAACCTGTCCCTCTCTTGAAGGCCTTAGGCAGCAAGCTGCTGAAGAGTCCAAAGGCAAGAAAAATGGAACCCATAGGGTCTATTGGGAGGATGGACTCCTGTACACTGAGGCCAGAGACCCCAAACCTGGTGCCACTAGGAGAGTGGTAGTGCCTCAGCTGTTCAGGAAGTTCATCCTAACATTGGCCCATGACATTCCCCTTGCTGGACATTTGGGACAAACCAAGACGTGGGAGAGGTTAGTCTACCACTTCTACTGGCCCAATATGTCCAACATGGTTAAGGAGTTTTGCCTCTCCTGCCCCACCTGTCAAGCCAGTGGTAAGACAGGTGGGCATCCAAAGGCCCCCCTCATTCCACTTCCAGTGGTGGGGGTTCCCTTTGAAAGAGTGGGTGTGGACATAGTTGGTCCACTGGAACCTCCCACAGCCTCAGGAAATATGTATATCCTGGTAGTAGTGGATCATGCTACCAGGTATCCTGAAGCTATTCCCCTTAGGTCGACTACTGCCCCTGCAGTAGCCAAGGCCCTCATTGGTATCTTTACCAGAGTGGGTTTCCCTAAGGAGGTGGTGTCTGACAGAGGTACCAACTTCATGTCAGCATACCTAAAGCACATGTGGAATGAGTGTGGAGTGACTTATAAATTCACTACACCATACCATCCACAAACTAATGGCTTGGTTGAGAGATTCAACAAGACATTAAAAGGCATGATCATGGGGCTCCCAGAAAAACTCAAAAGGAGATGGGATGTCCTCTTGCCATGTCTGCTTTTCGCTTACAGAGAGGTGCCACAGAAGGGAGTAGGATTCTCACCCTTTGAACTTCTGTTTGGTCATCCTGTAAGGGGACCACTTGCCCTTATTAAAGAAGGCTGGGAGAGACCTCTCCATGAGCCTAAACAGGACATAGTGGACTATGTACTTGGCCTTCGCTCTAGAATGGCAGAGTACATGGAAAAGGCAACCAAAAACCTTGAGGCCAGCCAACAGCTCCAGAAGTTTTGGTATGACCAAAAGGCTGCACTGGTTGAGTTCCAACCAGGGCAGAAAGTCTGGGTTCTGGAGCCTGTGGCTCCCAGGGCACTCCAGGACAAATGGAGTGGCCCTTACCCAGTGCTAGAAAGGAAGAGTCAGGTCACCTACCTGGTGGACCTGGGCACAAGCAGGAGCCCCAAGAGGGTGATCCATGTGAACCGCCTTAAGCTCTTCCATGACAGGGCTGATGTGAATCTGTTGATGGTAACAGATGAGGATCAGGAGGCAGAGAGTGAACCTCTCCCTGATCTTCTGTCATCAGACCCAAAAGATGGCACAGTAGATGGAGTGATCTACTCAGACACCCTCTCTGGCCAACAGCAAGCTGATTGTAGGAGAGTCCTACAACAGTTTCCTGAACTCTTCTCCTTAACCCCTGGTCAGACACACCTGTGTACCCATGATGTGGACACAGGAGACAGCATGCCTGTCAAGAACAAAATCTTTAGACAATCTGACCATGTTAAGGAAAGCATCAAGGTGGAAGTCCACAAGATGCTGGAATTGGGAGTAATTGAGCGCTCTGACAGCCCCTGGGCTAGCCCAGTGGTCTTAGTCCCCAAACCTCACACCAAAGATGGAAAGAAAGAGATGAGGTTTTGTGTGGACTACAGAGGGCTCAATTCTGTCACCAAGACAGATGCTCATCCAATTCCAAGAGCTGATGAGCTCATAGACAAATTAGGTGCTGCCAAATTCTTAAGTACCTTTGACTTGACAGCAGGGTACTGGCAAATAAAAATGGCACCTGGAGCAAAAGAGAAAACAGCATTCTCCACACCTGATGGGCATTATCAGTTTACTGTTATGCCCTTTGGTTTAAAGAATGCCCCTGCCACCTTCCAAAGGTTGGTGAATCAAGTCCTTGCTGGCTTGGAGTCCTTTAGCACAGCTTATCTTGATGATATTGCTGTCTTTAGCTCCACCTGGCAGGATCACCTGGTCCACCTGAAGAAGGTTTTGAAGGCTCTGCAATCTGCAGGCCTCTCTATCAAGGCATCCAAATGCCAGATAGGGCAGGGAATTGTGGTTTACTTGGGCCACCTTGTAGGTGGAGGCCAAGTTCAGCCACTCCAACCCAAGATCCAGACTATTCTGGACTGGGTAGCTCCAAAAACCCAGACTCAAGTCAGGGCATTCCTTGGCTTGACTGGGTATTACAGGAGGTTTGTGAAGGGATATGGATCCATTGTGACAGCCCTCACTGAACTCACCTCCAAGAAAATGCCCAAGAAAGTGAACTGGACTGTGGAATGCCAACAGGCCTTTGACACCCTGAAACAGGCAATGTGCTCAGCACCAGTTCTAAAAGCTCCAGATTATTCTAAGCAGTTCATTGTGCAGACTGATGCCTCTGAACATGGGATAGGGGCAGTTTTGTCCCAAACAAATGATGATGGCCTTGACCAGCCTGTTGCTTTCATTAGCAGGAGGTTACTCCCCAGGGAGCAGCGTTGGAGTGCCATTGAGAGGGAGGCCTTTGCTGTGGTTTGGTCCCTGAAGAAGCTGAGACCATACCTCTTTGGGACTCACTTCCTAGTTCAAACTGACCACAGACCTCTCAAATGGCTGATGCAAATGAAAGGTGAAAATCCTAAACTGTTGAGGTGGTCCATCTCCCTACAGGGAATGGACTTTATAGTGGAACACAGACCTGGGACTGCCCATGCCAATGCAGATGGCCTTTCCAGGTTCTTCCACTTAGAAAATGAAGACTCTCTTGGGAAAGGTTAGTCTCATCCTCTTTCGTTTGGGGGGGGGTTGTGTAAGGAAATGCCTCCTTGGCATGGTTGCCCCCTGACTTTTTGCCTTTGCTGATGCTATGTTTACAATTGAAAGTGTGCTGAAGCCTGCTAACCAGGCCCCAGCACCAGTGTTCTTTCCCTAACCTGTACTTTTGTATCCACAATTGGCAGACCCTGGCATCCAGATAAGTCCCTTGTAACTGGTACTTCTAGTACCAAGGGCCCTGATGCCAAGGAAGGTCTCTAAGGGCTGCAGCATGTCTTAGGCCACCCTGGAGACCTCTCACTCAGCACAGACACCCTGCTTGCCAGCTTGTGTGTGCTAGTGAGGACAAAACGAGTAAGTCGACATGGCACTCCCCTCAGGGTGCCATGCCAGCCTCTCACTGCCTATGCAGTATAGGTAAGACACCCCTCTAGCAGGCCTTACAGCCCTAAGGCAGGGTGCACTATACCATAGGTGAGGGTACCAGTGCATGAGCATGGTACCCCTACAGTGTCTAAACAAAACCTTAGACATTGTAAGTGCAGGGTAGCCATAAGAGTATATGGTCTGGGAGTTTGTCAAACACGAACTCCACAGCACCATAATGGCTACACTGAAAACTGGGAAGTTTGGTATCAAACTTCTCAGCACAATAAATGCACACTGATGCCAGTGTACATTTTATTGTAAAATACACCCCAGAGGGCACCTTAGAGGTGCCCCCTGAAACTTAACCGACTATCTGTGTAGGCTGACTAGTTTTAGCAGCCTGCCACAAACCGAGACATGTTGCTGGCCCCATGGGGAGAGTGCCTTTGTCACTCTGAGGCCAGTAACAAAGCCTGCACTGGGTGGAGATGCTAACACCTCCCCCAGGCAGGAATTGTCACACCTGGCGGTGAGCCTCAAAGGCTCACCTCCTTTGTGCCAACCCAGCAGGACACTCCAGCTAGTGGAGTTGCCCGCCCCCTCCGGCCAGGCCCCACTTTTGGCGGCAAGGCCGGAGAAAATAATGAGAAAAACAAGGAGGAGTCACTGGCCAGTCAGGACAGCCCCTAAGGTGTCCTGAGCTGAGGTGACTCTGACTTTTAGAAATCCTCCATCTTGCAGATGGAGGATTCCCCCAATAGGGTTAGGATTGTGACCCCCTCCCCTTGGGAGGAGGCACAAAGAGGGTGTACCCACCCTCAGGGCTAGTAGCCATTGGCTACTAACCCCCCAGACCTAAACACGCCCTTAAATTTAGTATTTAAGGGCTACCCTGAACCCTAGAAAATTAGATTCCTGCAACTACAAGAAGAAGGACTGCCCAGCTGAAAACCCCTGCAGCGGAAGACCAGAAGACGACAACTGCCTTGGCTCCAGAAACTCACCGGCCTGTCTCCTGCCTTCCAAAGATCCTGCTCCAGCGACGCCTTCCAAAGGGACCAGCGACCTCGACATCCCCTGAGGACTGCCCCTGCTTCGAAAAGACAAGAAACTCCCGAGGACAGCGGACCTGCTCCAAGAAAGGCTGCAACTTTGTTTCCAGCAGCTTTGAAAGAACCCTGCAAGCTCCCCGCAAGAAGCGTGAGACTTGCAACACTGCACCCGGCGACCCCGACTCGGCTGGTGGCGATCCAACACCTCAGGAGGGACCCCAGGACTACTCTAAGACTGTGAGTACAAAAACCTGTCCCCCCTGAGCCCCCACAGCGCCGCCTGCAGAGGGAATCCCGAGGCTTCCCCTGACCGCGACTCTTTGAACCTAAAGTCCCGACGCCTGGGAGAGACCCTGCACCCGCAGCCCCCAGGACCTGAAGGACCGGACTTTCACTGGAGGAGTGACCCCCAGGAGTCCCTCTCCCTTGATCAAGTGGAGGTTTCCCCGAGGAACCCCCCCCTTGCCTGCCTGCAGCGCTGAAGAGATCCCGAGATCTCTCATAGACTAACATTGCGAACCCGACGCTTGTTTCTACACTGCACCCGGCCGCCCCTGCGCCGCTGAGGGTGAAATTTCTGTGTGGACTTGTGTCCCCCCCGGTGCCCTACAAAACCCCCCTGGTCTGCCCTCCGAAGACGCGGGTACTTACCTGCAAGCAGACCGGAACCGGGGCACCCCCTTCTCTCCATTCTAGCCTATGTGTTTTGGGCACCACTTTGAACTCTGCACCTGACCGGCCCTGAGCTGCTGGTGTGGTGACTTTGGGGTTGCTCTGAACCCCCAACGGTGGGCTACCTTGGACCAAGAACTAAGCCCTGTAAGTGTCTTACTTACCTGGTTAACCTAACAAATACTTACCTCCCCTAGGAACTGTGAAAATTGCACTGTGTCCACTTTTAAAACAGCTATTTGTGAATAACTTGAAAAGTATACATGCAATTTTGATGATTTGAAGTTCCTAGAGTACTTACCTGCAATACCTTTCGAATGAGATATTACATGTAGAATTTGAACCTGTGGTTCCTAAAATAAACTAAGAAAAGATATTTTTCTATACAAAAACCTATTGGCTGGATTTGTCTCTGAGTGTGTGTACCTCATTTATTGTCTATGTGTATGTACAACAAATGCTTAACACTACTCCTTGGATAAGCCTACTGCTCGACCACACTACCACAAAATAGAGCATTAGTATTATCTCTTTTTAGCACTATTTTACCTCTAAGGGGAACCCTTGGACTCTGTGCATGCTATTCCTTACTTTGAAATAGCACATACAGAGCCAACTTCCTACACTATGTCATTGAAGGCTGGGTTTCAAGACTTTTCAAGGCTTTGGAAATGTTAAGATCTAAAGTCAGAAATGTATTTCCAGCATGGAAATTACATTTAGTGTTGGCAGCCTAACAGAAGCCACCTTTTGAAACTTTGAAATAAGAGTCAGAGTAATTTTCGTCTTTAATGGTGGTGCTCCTAGTGGCTTTTATCACACTGAGAAGGTTGGTTGAGATGAGTGCTTTGATGTGTATTCTTTTCTTTTTGATGATTTTTGACAACATGGTTTTGAAGCTGGGGCCAAATTGTATTGTGAAGGTAAACTCAGCTTTTCATAAATATCAAAAAGTAATTCTACCAGTTTTGCGTCCTGAACCAATTGCACAGCAATATTCTTAGTTCAACATGTTGGATAGGGTAAGATGAGAGCTATACAAATGTGTTTCCAAAGAACAGAGAATTCAGGAAAGGGGATTTTCTTTCAGTTAACTTTAGGGCCGCGAAGAGAGGATGCACCTTGTCGACTTAAATTGATAGATAAAGGAATCATTTTTGCATATTCCCGAGTTGCACGGTGTCTTCCAGGTTCTGCTGGGCTCGCTCTACCACATGAACAGTGGCATCATAGGCAGAATGGTGTAGAGTTTCTATCATGGATATTTTTGTGGTTGTAGTTTGACAAATCCAACAGAATTTGGTACCGGAACTTATGTAAAAAAAGATTAGCAGTTGTGTAAGAAACGTTAAAGCTTTCATTTGATTGGATGAAGCGCATGATTACACTTCCATTTCAGCTTGCAGCATGTTTCCTGTCTGGATTGTGGTTTTCTTTGTGAACATAGCACATGATAGACATTTGGGCCCATATTTATACTTTTTTAGCGCCGCATTTGCGTCGTTTTTTGATGCTAAATCGGTGCAAACTAACAAAATACAATTGTATTTTGTAACTTTGCGATGCTTTTGCGTCAAAAAATGACGCAAATTCGGCGCTAAAAAAGTATAAATATTGGCCTTAAGCTTTGGCCTATCTGCAATAATAAAGAATTGGACGAGGATCGTTAGATGAGGAGTTAATGTCTAAATTACTTACAGTTATCTTCGTTACTCTAGTTCCCCATTCCTTGCCCAAATAGTTACATTGAAACCCTCCCATCCTTTATCTTCTTCAAGGGTTTCAGTTGCTTTAAAAATTTAAAGAAGTGCAAGAGATGCCATTTACTCTTAGATAATATGGGAGTCAGTCCTAGGACTCATAAAAGGTTTGGAGAATAACATGCCTGGGGAGTGGTGACTGCTGGGACTCTACACTGTGGTAGTAAGGAATGGGCCAAGGAGCGTGGAATCAGAGTAATGAAGATTATCAATAAGTAATCTAGACATTAGCAAGATACCTTGTTTCACACTGCGGCATCCCGTCCTCTCCACAAATACACCCAAAAGGCACTCAGTAAAACACTGATAATGCTTTTGTTTCCTGGCAATGGAAACAGCCAGGAATGTGCTTTCAGTCAGACTCGCTGGATGTCATCAGACAAGCACTAATTGGAATCAGGCAGTTTGAGATGTGTAGAATATTCAGCAATATAATTGGCAGAACATCCGAAGTACTTTATAATGTGGTTACCAAATGGAAAGCACACGCTAATAAAGCTAGACATTTTATCTCAGTGGATGAATGCTTCTTATCCACTCCCAGTGATGAGTCTGGGCAGGATCATGCATTCCCTAATGAGTGCCGAAGCACTAGAAGATGTGATTATATGTGCATCCCAGATTCTCACAAAGAACAGTTCATTTTGCAGAAAATGAGAAAGGAGAGTGAAAAGCAAGCTTTACGCATGGCAGTATTCGTTGCAAAGACATTGCAATGTTATGTTGGAGATTCAAAGACAATAGGCACTCTTTGTTAATATATTTCTTGTAAACTGACAGGCATATTTATGAGCCCCTTGCGCCACTGAAGAATCACTTTTTTTGCCGCTCCGGTGGTGCAGACTACAAACTCATATCTATGAGGCCAGGTAAAACCACTTAGCATGACTTTGAATGGCCTCGTAGATATGGAGTAATGCAAGACAGTGCATGTCGCTGCCTTGCCTTACTCTGCACCAGGGTGGCATTCAATGGGCATTACAGTGGATTTTCCCACACAACACCCATAGATTTTGACACTGCCCCAGATTTACAAAATCATGTAAACTTTGAGAAGCACTAAAACCGTACGCCTCCTATTTTTATTTCTTCTAGTTTTTTCTTCTTTCCATGTGTACTGCATTCTTCATACATGTAGAACATTCTGAAAACATAGAAAGAGGAAGGGATACCTTCCTGTACTAAAACAATCCTGCATACAACAGAGGTACCCCTGCACCGTGGTGCAAGGGTGCCTGCGTTGGCGTGAGACTGTTGAAATAGCACCAGCACAAGGGGAAACAAAAGGAATGCACCGTATGGCATAAATATGGTGCATCGCTGCCCTTTCACTTTGGCATCTGGCAGTGCAGCAAGATGACTTGTTGCGCTGCCCTATGACAAACGCCAATAAATTTGGCCCTGAGTGTTGAAGCCCCACCAGCATTAGTCAAATACGCTGCAAGGGGGAATCATTTACACTGCTGGAAAAATGCACTCTACTAAAATCATGAAGCATGGTTCCTTTCTAGCAAATTGTCCAGTTGAATTTTATGGATATACTTGCCTCAGAGTGCAACAGGCAGAAGTCGGTAAGAGGGAAAGTGTGGATAACAGTGCAGGGAGGAGCAGGAGAGTCAGCAATGAATGGAAGACTTCCTTTATTGAGTTACATGTTTAGCTTCTCTTGATAATCTTCCTTATCAACATTGGACAGGCAGATGTAACCTAAACACCGCCAACCTGCACCACTGTTCGCTCCTATATAACTATATAGAAGGCCTGATTTAATGTTAGTTGGTAAGAAAAATCTTTCTTTAAAGTGAAATCCACCGACTGAACTTCCTCCATCCAAGTGGATCCATTTGTATTGTTGCCAAAGCGTATTCCTTCACAGAGAAGATGAAAGAATACCAACATTCAATCAACAGCAAACCCCTGCATCACAAACCAAATACCTACATATGTTTGCATCCCAACAATTAGGATATAAAAAAATGCCAGAGGACATAATCATAGACATATATTGAGAAGAAACCCAGGTCAATAGCAACACAGCTCCTCAATGAACTTATCATTGAAGGAGCCACAGAACACCACTCCACAATGCACCCTGTTTAAAATCAGGTCAGCTTCATTCAGCTATATGACATACATGAACTGGTCAAACAACAGACCCTCCATATCTTCAAGGTCATTTGAGCATTGACTAGATACCTTCTTGGATCCCATTATCATGCTGTTGTAACTTCTGACTTCTATATCAACAAGGCCAGTGCTTAATATGCAAATTAATGAGTGCCGGTGCCCAATGCTCTGGTCAGAGACCTGCAGCTGGTGCAATTAAATATTGGTGTGTTTAATACCAAGGGTCTGTAGACTTTAGTCCATCTCATACCTCTTTAATCCACTACTAAACACTCCTTGCACCTTTATCTCACTCTCACAGGTTCCTGCTTTCTCCCTTCGAGATGTTTTTTCTGTCTTTCTCTTCCTCTGTCTTTCTACTTTGTGTGTTTTCCCTCACTTGCTATTATTAAATGCCTAATGCAGAAAAATGAGCCCCCAAATGAGTGCCTGTGGCCCCACCGTCAATCACTGGCTCAAATTAAGCACTGAACAAGGCTAGAAAAATGAGAAAGCTAGAAAGTAATCAGTAGTCTAAGTGGGCAAACTTGTTACCTGTACGCTCAGTTCTCGAAAGTCCACATTTTAGCCACCAGCACATTACATTAAGATTCAATTTGGCATTTGCAGTGCATTAATAAATGTGAATACCATGTTCCATTGGGCTTTTCTTGTTTTCACTTACATGACATAAATATATATTCATTCGGTTTTTTTTTTATTTCTGGGAAGCTGATGACCACCTAATCAATCTAATCTTTCGAACTTTCGTTTCAAGTTAACAACTGCCCATCTCAGTGGCAGCAGGCGACTCTGTCTTTGCTCTCACACTAGCATCCTGACAAATATGATGATTCCAGCTCCAGTAAATATGTAGAATCCAAGCTCAGGTTCAAGAGGTGCATGGTATTTCATGAGTCGAGAAAGAGAGCACGGAATGGATAATAACAGGCCCATTACTCGTCTGTGTCTACAAAGTGGGTCACTGACAAACGTGTGGAAATATACTTCCGGCCTCTTGGGAAGCTCACACGGGGTACCACTACCAAAGAACAGTTGATCTAAGTGAACGGGCACAACAGCGGACATGGCAGCAGTTTGCACTGTTCATAACACTGAATGCATACAGTGAGGTTGGTGAGATCAAAATATAGTGGGACGGGACTCTACATACATTAAAACACACATACGTTACACAATCACAAAAACACACATTAAAATAAACATATATGTAATAAAAAATAAAAGTTATGACTTACCTTATCCTGCAGCACGTCCTCGATGCTCTCCAGTCCCTGGCTCCAGACTCCTCGGAGTATGAGGTGATGTCACACAGCCAACTTCCTTATCCAATCCAGACGCTCCTCCCATGCCGTGAAGCAGAATGAGTGAAGTGTATCGATTTGATGGAGCTGGCTACCTCAGCGCTCAGAAAGGCACTGGAGACCTGTGACTGCTTTCCAACCCAGCTGTCTAGGACAGCTGGATTGGAGAGGATTGAATTGGGCATGTCAGGCTGGCCGTAGGGAGATAGCCAGCCAAACCTACATGCGCACTTCAAACAAAGGGGCCACTCCTCATTGCTGCCAATCAGCAGCAATGACACTGGCCCTGCCCCCACACTCTGTTCAGTAGAGAGTATAAAATGAAAGGGTAATAAAATAATTTACTACCATTTTATTTTTCACTCTTTCTTCAGCAGTGTGGGTAGGGAGTTGTGGGGGGGTGTCGCTCCTCTGCTCCTATGGAGGAACCGCTGCTGAGCGCATACTGTTGTGCCCGAATTAAAAGTGCAGGCCCTTGAACCCTTTAGCAGAACTATCATTAGTGCACCATGTGACATCGATGCCCAGAACATGAGGGGCCATTTGGACCCTAGTTATGGCTATCTTCTATTAACCGAGTGGATGGAGGGAAGAGGGTGCTATTTATTGTGTGCATTAGAACCGCAACATCGTTGCCACGCCAGTTAGCACAAAGCCCACCTAATACAGTTGTATAATAGATTTTAAAATCTTGCAGATTTTTTACAAAGTACTTTGGATGTTCTTTGTGATTTAGGCCCTACTTACACATAGCTAGTAGATTGTTTTCGATTTTTGAGATAAAGGAATATGGGTGACCCTTTGCAAACTTTAAGATCACTACATCTGAGCTGTGTTGGTCATTTTCTAGTCTAATCCTGCGATTTTCTCTATCTAATGTTTTTGAATAATTATATTTTTTGTGTTCATGTTTGGAGGCAATGCTAATGCTATTCTAAAATCTAATGACCAGCTTTCATTGAAGAAGATAGTTTTTGGCAGGGTAATTCTAGACTGGCATGGCCTCCGTCAAAAAATATAAAATAGTTGATATATTTATTGCTGCTGCTATTTAACAACTAAATCTGACTGGAAAGACAATGCAACACGGTCATTATATGGTGTAGAGGTATTTGCCTTAACAAAAAAACTGATTAAATAATTGGCAATTCAGACAGATAAGTCATGGTCACTTTTAACAAACTACTTGTCCTTCTCCGTGGCAGGAAGTTTTCCAACACCCTGAACTGAGTATTTGCTGTTGCCTATTATTTGTTCGTATCTTTTGGATAAGATACTATTAAAGTTGTTTATTGCGGTATTACTGAATCAATTTCATTGCGTTTGAGTTGTATATTTATTGCTGAATTTCTCAAATGTTTCCTTCACGAACAAGTACCAGCTATTTAGTAGTTGCATCCTATTATGACACCATAAACCCCAAATTCTTCAGCACTATTTTCTATCTTCTACTTTTTTAGTTTGTACAAAATATTTTAAATCTTGTTTTGTTTTCAAAGTATTATTCCCATGATATATAGTAATTATTGTTTTCCCTACATGTATTAGGCAAAGCTGCAATATTGACAAGTTGCATTATGTATTCAATAAAATATTTTACACACAAAGAAATGAGGGTGAAATATGTGCCTCCTTCTGCGAAGAGCTATTGATAACTCAAGTATATTGGACAGAGATCACCTTGACAAGTGTTTTATGAATATTATTGGAACAAATGCTTAACCAAGCATATTTGTCTCGTGACAGGATGCTCACACAGAGGCCTATGCTGGCACCTCTTACGGTTGCAGAGCCCTACTGGGCATGAGGCAATATAACTAACTTGTTTTACTGCAGGAAACGGGGGCAGTGCGGGCAGAAAATGGCCAAAACATTGCACGGGGACTCAACTCGATTCTTTCATATGACAGTCCTTTTGCCAAACCTTCCTGCTAGATGGCTCCAAGGCTCTGACCATGATGTTTTGGCACAATGAGGATGTCCAGCATATGAAGGCAGGAGTCATACAGCCTGCAATGTCCAAAGGAAAATCCTGGCTACCTCCAAGCAGACTTTGCCTTTGGGCATTGTTAGCTGCTAAGCAGTGACTGTTCGTGTTCAAAGGAAGGGCCACCTCATGTAGTAAGGTCTACGATGAAGAAGAGCTGAACTAGGAGTAATTGTATAGTTTTGACAGAATTGGTTTAGTCAAATAAATCATATTTGGCAAACGTCAAAGAACGTGAAATTCTAGAGCAGATGGCATGAAAGCAGTTCACACAGTTGTGAAAAATATTTGTGAAAATAAAGTGCTCAGGAGGTGAAAATGCGGGTAGTTCCTGAGCTTCGTTGCACATACCTTGGTTGAGTGGGATCTGTATGTCCTGGCCGTTCAGAGCCACGCCCCCACCGTGCTTCATTTTAATGGTCGTGTTTTGCAGGTCCAGGAGACGGACTGATACTGATCGAGTACACACTGCATCCGGGTCGTCAGCACACTGGAAAAGAGACGGGGGTTCAAAGGTCATTAATGAGCAGCTCACCCTATTGAAAGAATACAGTTAACAGCATCGCTACATGTTGCATTTAATGCAAGAGCCTTTCTTGAACCACTTTGGGTGCATTGATGAAGGAAGACCTCAGACCTGCAGAAAGCTATCAGTGATGCAAAAAACAAATGTGATTTCGGATTTTGCTAGCAGAGTCTGCCTCAAAACCTATTTGATATTATTATCTTTTCCTACTTCATTTGGTTGATGTCACAGTGATAAAATGCCTTTTCTGTGCTTTTGTTTCTTATGAGAGAAAAGCAGAAAATATATAACAACCACATAATATATGGGGTATATTAATGCCAAAAATGGGACATTGGCGACAACTTTAATTCATTATTTGACTATGAAAGTCAACTGCTCACTGCTGTGGGGCATCCTGTCAGTAAAAAGGGTGTATCTCTGTTGGGCAAAGCCTGCAGGTCACTTGAGGTTGCTTTGGTGTAATTCGATCAACTAAAGATAAAGAATTGGCACTGAGCTGTTTCAGAGTGTTCACTTCCTTAATTTCCACCATTTTTTGGCAAGTTCTTCATTTGTGGCTCTGATATAATCTAATAGCTAGTTCCTGTGTCCTACATTTTGTCCTTCACGGAGATCACAAGTTTTCAATTTCTGAAGATGCTTAGCGTATGTTCTCTTGAGCAAAGTCTTTCATGCCACTGTGAGATCTGAGAGCCTATACTCAGGCATTGTTGATAACTATGTGCTTAAGGCGACAATTCGGGTACGTGAGTAAAATAGGAGACTGTGTGAAATAGGGAATTCACTTTCAGTGAGCTATACTTATGTTTAAGAGTTGTATTGCTGTAAAATGTTTTCAATTAATTTTTTGCATTTTCTGAGAGACCCTGTTGTTTAAGTAAAGGAGGGCAGAAGGCAGGCTGTGGTGAAAGTTGATATATTCTGGGGGAGAGTGAGCAAACTGATGGGAATTCTATCAGACAAGGGAAATGAGGCAGGCTATTTTATTTATTTATTTTACACATATTTTACAGCACAAACTCGACCTGAAGGTACTGCAGCACTTTACATGAGCAGCAGTTACATTACATAAGGCCACGTTCATTTTTTGGTAATTTTTTGTAGGCTTGGGGAGATTACATTATTGTCGCAGAATCACAGGATGTTGAGCCGACGCCGTAGCGCCACATCTTTTCCCCTAAGGGGAAAGAGGAGGTAGAATGGGTAGTCAGGATAAAAATGGGTCTATCTGACAGAAGAAGGGCAAATTGAGGGAAAGCAGTCAGGTTGAAAGTGGACAGGTTCGAGGGGCAGACTGGGAAAGAGGGTAAGCATAGGGAAAACTGAGAATATTCTAGTAGAAATGGTGTAGTGGGGAAAGCAGGCAGACTGAGGGGAGAGTGGACAGTCTCTGGAGGAGTCTCGGGGGGAACCAAAAGATCCTGGTGAAAGTGGACAAACACAAGGTGCTGGAAAGCAAATAGGCTGCAGGGCTAGCTAGAGAACAGGCAGACTCAGGGAAAACCTGCAGACAGGCTGAAAAACAGGCAGCCTGAGGGGAAAGTAGGAAGACAATCCGAGAACAAATACGCTGGATGAAAGTGGGCAGGCCGACGGTAAAGAGGGCACAAGCTGAGTGGAGAGTGAGCAGACAGGAAGAGGGAAGACACACGGGGATAAGCCAGAGTGGGGGTAAGTGGGTAGGATATGGAGAAATTGGCCAGGCTCTATATGAGAACGGTAAGGCTCTTCAGAAGTGTGTAGACTTTGTCAGGAATTTGTGAAAAAGGACCTTTAGGACTAGGATCACAAAGAGTTGCTGAACCAGCAGAAGCAGGAGAACCAAGAAACGTAGGAAGAGCAGAAGAATGAGGAGGGTAGGAGGGCTGCCAGAACAAGGACCGCTAGAAGGGAGAAAAGGATCAAGACTTCCAAGACCAGGACCACATGGAGGACCAGGATCACCAGCAAAACCAGGACAGATTAGAAAGATCAGGAACACTAGAACTAGTATTACTAGGAAGACCAAAGAGACAACCAAGCAGAGGAGAAGAAGATTGAGGTTGCAGAGCATGCCCATGAGGCCAGGGTATAGAATGGTCAAAGACGGGTGAACCAGAAAAGATTCCAAGCCACATGTGTTAGTACACACTGTTAGTTACAGAGGCCAAACCTCTTAAAAACATTTTTAGTTGTGCTTAATAATCCATGCTGTTTAGAGACCCCTGCATTTTTTCAGCCCATTATAATCACTTAAAAACAGGAATTGAGTTCCGGTAGTAATGAATATGGGTTCCTCAGGCCTACTTTAACTTTTCAGTGTTGTTCAATTTCTGACAGCCTTCATCCACTCGTTGCTTTTAAGTCAACTACTTAATATATCCTGAAACATTTAGTTTAGCTTTTTACATTGGAATTATAAGCTCAAATACAGACTTGTAAATTGCATTTGGATAAAAAGCCAGGACTAACTGACGGTCTCATGAATAACATTGAATCATGTAGCTATGCTGAGAGCCAAAAGATGGGTCCTGTGGGCTAGCATGTACGGGAGAGGTAGTGTCGGAGATGAGTTCTGAGGGACATCAGTGGATGTGTGGTGCAGTTCATGAGGTCTAAAGGCTGAGAGAATGGGCCGAAGGCCTCTGAAACCTGGCAAAAGTGCCTATTGGAGTATAGGTAAAAATAGTTCTGGTTGTGAGAAGGATATCACAATGGGATAGAGTTGCTCTTGGTGTTGAAGTACCATTGGGGTACAGGGCTAATAAAGAGTTCTAAGGGGCGTATAGGCCTGAAAACTGTTGACCATAACTTCAAACGAGATGCTAACCAGTGCCTTTTTGTCATACAGAAGACCCATTATGTGCTAAATATTGCATTTTTTATGAAGGGTTCACCCCGAAATTCAAAAATGCCGTGGGGCACAGGGGTGTACAACGTTTTTCAACTTTTAATCATTCAGTAAATGAATTTAAGGACAAATTGCAACATGAGTATTCCTTGATTGAAAAGGTCGGATAACTCAAACACCTAAAATATGATTTCAGTGTAAAAAGAATAGAAACCTGTGCATTGGGAGACACTGCCAATCTTGCCTTTTGCTACAAATCAGTTGTTGGTGGATATCAGCAGCATTGACCGCATCCTGATTGCATGACAACTGACTCAAATTTGAATATGTATTGACTGAAGTAATCATGTGAAAGTATATTGGAATCCTTCTCTTGCATGGCAGCAAGCAGTTGGCTCAAGTCAAGAATATGGGTTCTGATAAGTGAGTGAGGAGCTCAGGGAAGCAGCACATGGCCTTAAAGGGCCAGCAGAAAGACATGGAAAAGCATCAGAGGGTCCTGATGACATGCAGTAGTGTCACTAATAGGTGAGGACAGAAGTGGTGATCTGAGCTTTAGCAGAGTGGTCTGGATATCTCTGCAGGTAAGTAAAATGAGTAAGGGGAAGTGGGAATTCATAGCTGAAAAGCCAACAAAGGGTTCTGAGTTTCCATCCCGGCACCTGAAATACTAACTTTCCTCCCCTTATTTTGAATCTGAAAAAAATGCAGCTAATTTGTCATAGTGGCAGAATATCTGCGCCTTATTAACATTGTATTTTAGTAAATCTCTTTCTGTAAATTAGAATATGGAATCTACATTTCTAACTATAAGAAACTGGGTTATTAGTTGTGAAGGATGTGTTGCCACAACTTTCCCTTTACAGGCAACTGAGTGCCCTGTTGTAGCACTTCACTCCGTCAGGTTAGCTAAGCAAAGCAGTCCCAGGTCTTCTCAGGAGTGGTTGTGGTGTGGGCTAGTAACCCAGCTCACTGAAGCTAAACAAACAACACTCAATAAATCATTGTCCATACATTTTTTTTTCTTTTAAAAGGAAAAATATTTGATTACACACACAAATAAATACTATGCGTTAATTACAAATATATACAAGTAGGTGGATGAAAGTACTGTTGATGACACTCTCAGATCAGATTACAGTCTCAGCCAGCCTTAAACACACAGCCACAACCCCCACCTATACTAGACATAAGATGACAATATAAGTCATAAATGGTTTGGCTCTATTTGCTCTTTCCGCACCTTTTTCTGTTTGCTGGCCTTTTGGCTTCACTTGGTTACCAGTGATTTGATGCTCAGATGGTTTAATGCGCTTTACAAAATCAAATACAATACAATACATTAGAAGAAGATGTCAGTATAAATAAGGCAGGTCTAATGGCTTTATTATTAGGTAACCATTTAGTAAAAGCAGAAAACATGGTTTAAGCCACAATGTCAATCAATAGGGATAATCCGAACATTCAATAATATTGCTAATATACAATCTTGCATTATACACCGCCACACGGGAGCACAGCTACACTTCCCCTTTGATTCTGCTGTCCAAGAGATGGGGAGCAGTTTTCTTTTGCATCAGACCCAGTGGTGAAAGTAGCTCAGGGGAAGGAGCTCCAAGCCTCTACCACATTTAAATTAAAAATATAAGGTTGTGCCAAGTTCTAGTGGTTTGGCCCTCTCTGTGGCAATTTAGGATTCATGTAGCGGAGAGATATGTGCTCATTTTAGTGTCTGGTCCCTTCAGGACACCAAGCCTTCTGGTTCAGCTTCTCCAGCCATCTAACGCTGACTTCAATAGTTTTTGTCTCGTTTTGCTCCTGGCTCAGGCCTCCTGGGCTCCAAGCTGGATTTTCATTTGGAAGTTTGATTTTTGCTGCTCCCTTGCAAGACCTGTCCTCAGCCTGTGCTCCTGATGATCTCTTAAGCTTGGGAAGGGGGTGTCTTCCACAGCTCTTCCACAGTCAACACGTAGAACATCCTCCATGCTACAATCACCAGGCCCCACAGCCTCCTGGCTACTTGAAGAACACATGTTTCAGTGCGGTCAAGGGCCAGTCAACAGAAGACGTAGGACAACTCTACATGGTCCCCCAGTAGGCCAATATCCCAAACTGTTCCTCATAGGGCATAAGGAAACCAGCACCACTGGCCTTGGAGAGACCCATCCTAGTCCTGGATGCCAACTGGAAATTAAGCCCCTTCATTTGATGATTACATTGGGGTCAGGTGGCTTCTCCTTCCAGCTGCAATTCTTTTGCCATGATAGCTCCCAGGTCCAGTGTCTTCTTAATTGTCTCTTTCTTCTGCAGGAGTTTTGAAATGTGGTTGAAACACTTTAGACGGTAGGCACCTCTGCCCAATCCTGAGTCCAGTCCTCATGTAAAACATTCTAGGACATTTAAACATGATGACGTTAAGTGGTCTATGAAATGGCAGTTCTTGGGAGCCTCAGCTCCACCCCAAAATGACAGAGCTGACTGACCTCTTCCCGCCAAAACCTCAATGGGGAGCCCCTCCTTTGTTTGGCTCCAGAGGTGTGGTCTTCCTCCTTTGTTTCTGTGGGCTTAGGCTTGCTCAGGACAGGTACAATGGGAAGAGTGAATTAACACATGCAGATTTCCCCCCAGCCCTTCATTTCCAAGCAACTACACCAAGCACTGTTAGTGGATAGTTTGAGTAGGGATGCCTTTGATCCTCTTGCTGGCTAGTAGACTACTTAACTTGGCCAAGTGGTGGTACCAAAGACTTGGGTTCGCTTATGGTTGATCCAGGGACATATCGCCATTCCTTAAGTGCCCTTAGGAGAATAGTTATCACAAAAATGACAGGTGATCTGCACTCAGTGTATATGCGTGCCCTAAAGTTGATACCTATGTCTTATCTCTAGGCCTAGGTGTGGTGAAACTGCAGAGATGCTTATTTAAACCATAAGGCATAATGGAGTGAGCACAGAGCCTTTTAGTAACCACTACAGAGCTACACTATGAATGGCACCTCACACTATAAGGCCTGCACGAGGTCATCACCAATCGTTGAAAGATCTCTTCTGGGACAAGTTACATGTGCATATATACCAGGAAACCTGGATAATATCCCACAAGCCCCGCCCACACACCTGTGCCCCAGATGTGCTCAGATGTTTGTGTATAACCAGCCCAGAGCCTCTTACCCTAGCTGTGCAGCAGCAGCTTTATCTTCAAAGGCAGACATTGGTGGTCATTACTTGCAGTCCATTTCCATAGAATTTACCATGAGTGAGACACTGATGGTGGGACTCACTCATAGTAAAGGTCCAAAACTGGGTAGTCAAAAGCAAAAAAAACAAAGGGATCAAATGGGTGAAACCTACTCGCTACAGTAATATACTTTGTTTTCATACCAACTGTAGACTTGAATACTCAAAATGCTTTGTGAGTAAACCCAGAGCACTGCACTGAGGGTCATACGTTTAGACTTACTCCAACAGTGTGCTCTTTCAAGAAATTCTCTCAGATATAAGACCAATGCAGTCCACAGACAAAATTTCAATGATTTGCTCTGAGTTAAATATAATTGTTTTTAAAGATCCTGTAGCCTATATTCAGTTCTACTGTTTTCAAATTGTGTCTGTTCACATGCTTGATTTCAATCCCAATAATAAAAATGAAAATTAATATTTGGTTACTATTTTTCTAGGTTCTCTCTCAGTTTGGGACCTGATGATTTCAGTGATATCGTTGAATATCTGCATGTCGCTCAGCTATTCTGTGCAAAGGCACTTGACTATTTACTTAGCTGTGCTTAAATAGCAATAATTATTAAATATTTGGCAGAAGCAAGTTATATGCAGAAACCTCACTTTTTGTCTGGTTATATAGTGAACCTTCTCTAGCCTAAGAGTACAAAATATCTGCTATCTATCTGTTTCCTCATTAAACAACATAGATAATATGTTATTTACACGTCTACCAATTAGATAGTGATTATTCTCTGCTAGGTGCTTGTCTGTTCACTAAGTGATACATAATATCTGTTGAATACATGGATGCTGGCTGAGCAGCATTAGATCTTCACTAATTACCCAGCTACTGGCTGAATACTACAAAATATTTGCTATTTGCCTCTGGTCCATGGCAAGCCACCAGCCAGGTAAAGAGGAGAGATTCTGTACTATTTAGCTAGTAGTTAGGTACTTGGCAGAGACATTGTACAGCAGTTGATGCCTATGTATGCAATAGAAAGACTGTATTGCCTGCCAAGCAGCTTAGCAGATAACCAAAATTGTTCCTGTTTAACTAGCAGCCAGGTAAATAATATAGAATGTAACAGTGATGGGTTGGATTAGAACTAATTTCTTGCAGTGTAACCTGGATAAAACAGAAATACTGCTGTTTGGCCCTGACCCTCTTCCAGGGTGGTCAGGCGCTTGGCCAAGCAGTGGTTCTCTGCCTCTTCCTCCTCCTCCAACAGAGTTAGCAAGGAACCTGGGATTACTGTTTGGTACACAGCTCTCCTTCAAAGTCCAGATAGCAGCAGTAATGAATTATTGGTTTAGAGACTAAGGATGCTGAAGAAATTCCTGGACTTCCTTCCATGGGCTGCACAATTAACAGTGGTTAGAGCACTGATTCTGTCCAGATTGGACTATGTCAAGGTCCCTCACCTGGGAATTCCAGACTATCTCTTGCATCGGATGGTGAGGAACACAGCAATACGTGTGCTGTTCAAACTGTCTTAACGTTCCTCGGTGTCCCACCTCTGGGAACAATTACACTGGTTACCAGTTCATAAGAGAATGACATTCAAAGCCTTAACAATCGTGCATTGAGCTTTCTACAATACAGGTCCCAAATACCTTAATGGGAGCATCATTGAATATTGTCCGGCTACGGCCTGTGCTCTAAGAAGGCTTGGATGATCGCTGTTTACAGTTTTAGAAGAAACCGACGAGGGGCACCTCCGTTGTGGTATGTGTTGCCAAGATATGGAACCAGCCGCCGCTTCAACTAAGAGCCCTCACAGATGAAGTAAACTTCCAAAAAGACCTGAAAACCTACTTATTTAATCTTTAAGTCCTTCTCCCCATCGAGTCTTCTGCCGTGGTACACTCATCGAGTAGCTGTGCATTTTACAAATCATTCATTCATTTAAATCAATCAATCAATCAATCACTGCATTTGTAAAGCGCGCTACATACCCGTGAGGGTCTCAAGGCGCTGGGGAGGGGGGGGGTGCTACTGGTCGAAGAGCCAGGTCTTGAGGAGTCTTCTGAAGGCCAGCAGGTCCTGAGTCTGTCGTAGGATGGTGGGGAGAGTGTTCCAGGTCTTGGCGGCGAGGTAGGAGAAGGATCTGCCTCCGGCTGTGGTTTTTCGGATGCGGGGGACTGTGGCGAGGGCGAGGTTGGCTGAGCGGAGGCTTCGGTGGGGGTGTGGAAGCTGAGTCGGTTGTTGAGGTAGGTGGGTCCGGTGTTGTGCAGTGCTTTCTGTGCGTGGATCAGGAGCTTGAAGGTGATCCTTTTGTTGACGGGGAGCCAGTGCAGGCCTCTCAGGTGGAGTGTGATGTGGCTCCGGCGGGGGACATCGAGGATGAGTCGGGCCGAGGCGTTCTGGATGCGTTGGAGTCGTCTTAGGAGCTTGTTTGTAGTTCCTGAGTAGAGGGCGTTCCCGTAGTCGAGTCTGTTGGTGATGAGGGCCTGGGTAACGGTTTTTCTCGTGTCGAGGGGGATCCATTTGAAGATCCTGCAGTGCATACGGAGGGTGTTTAAGCAGGACGCGGAGACAGCGTTGACTTGCCTGATCATGGAGAGAGTGGAGTCGAGGATGACCGCCAGGTTGCGTGCATGGTCCGTGGGTTCCGGGGCTGTGCCTAGTGACGTGGGCCACCAAGAGTCGTCCCAGGCTGATGGGGTGGGTCCGAGAATGAGGACCTCCTTCTTGTCTGAGTTCAACTTCAGTCTGCTGTCCTTCTGTCAGAACCACAATCGCACGTGGGCGCAGTTGTGCTAATTGTGCCAATGTTATAGTGAAACCACGCATTATGTGTGGTATTAGACATTTGTCTCATAGATCAGGCCATTGGTGGTATCATTAGGCTCAATCAGGGATCAAACACTGAGCATCTCCATCATGGAAGAATCCAGAATATAGAGAAAGACTCTAAATCCCAGACTTCCTTTAATTCAGTTATGTTTGGGGCGTGGCCAGGTTATAAATACCTGCCACACCCGTTCATCCGACGCTTTCTATTCCGAGCGTCTGGTGAGTGTCGTTCCGGTGAGCAGCTGTCAGAGTTATGTGAAATGTGAGCGGCCGGCTCGCAGCGGTGAGGAATTTCATCTCAGCTGTTTGAAACTAATTACCTAAGATCCGTTTGCGTGTTTAGCGAGCGGACGGCTCGCAGCGGTAAGAAATTTCCTTTTAAGCCTTCGGAATAACCGCTGATAGAATCTTCAGAGTTCTGTTTGTTTACTTAACGAGCGGTCGGCTCGCGGTGGAGAATAGATTCCTTAAAAACAGTTGCACTTTGAAAATGTCTTGTTTATTCTTTGTTAAAAACAGAAACGTTTTGTGACTGAGTTTATTTGGCAACAGTGTGTCATTTTGAAGATCGATCTCGCTAGGGAAAATCTAATTCAGTCGACATTCTCTGTGGGGGATTTCTTTGAGAGAAAAGTTAAAGGTCATAATAATTTTCCTATTTTAAGGCTCAAGGCATTCAAAAAAGGTGTTGGTTTTCATATCACCATGTTTTATAAGGTGACATCGTTTATTGTGTAAGAAAATGGACAAAAACTGATTTACTGACTATAAGGATAGTGTTTGTGTATTTTAAAAAATATTTTAAGATATAATGAGGAGTTTTTGGTGTTACATTCCTAGTCTTCGCACGAAGTCATTTTTGGAGGGAAAATTCCGCTAAAAGTTTACATGTGTAATTCCTGGCACAAGGTGTGCTTCTGATTTTATTTCTAAAAAACAAATACTCTTTTAGGAATTAGCGAGACTATTGTTAGTTGGTAGAATTTTCCAGTTAATGACAAATTGTATGTTTTAAAATTTAACCCATTCCTTTTCAGATCTCCCTCCTTGCTGTACCTTCCCGATTAACCCTTCCCCCGGCTGGGCCACTCGAAAGTTCAGCGCTATTATAGCATCTGACTTTGGTGTTGCCTGGAAGTGGGACCCTGTTCAGCATCGTGCAGATCCCGAGAATTTGGAACCTTTGACACCTTCATCCAGTCGGCTACGGCCTTCATTCCTCTGTGGAGGTTAGCTTTGGCGGTGTGGGGATCTTCGGTGAGGGATATGATCAGCTGGGTGTCGTCGGCGTAGGAGATGATGTTGAGGTTGTGTTGTCGTGCGACGTGGGCGAGGGGGGCCATGTAGATATTGAACAGTGTTGGGCTGAGGGAGGATCCCTGTGGGATGCCGCAGATGATCTTGGTGGTTTTGGAGTGGAAGGGTGGGAGGCGGACGCTCTGGGTTCTGCCGGAGAGGAAGGATGTGGTCCAGGCCAGGGCCTTCTCTTGGATACGGGCGTCATGGAGGCGTGCTGATAGGGTGCGGTGGCAGACCGTGTCAAAGGCTGCTGATAGGTCCAGGAGGATGAGGGCGGCTGTTTCTCCTTTGTCCATCAGGGCCCAGATGTTGTCAGTGGCGGCAATGAGGGTGGTCTCGGTGCTGTGGTTACTGGGAAAACTGGATTGGGAAGGGTCCAGGATGTTGTTAACTTCGAGGTAGCGGGTCAGCTGTTTGTTGACAATCTTCTCGGTCACTTTTGCCGGGAAAGGGAGCAGAGAGATGGGCTGGAAGTTCTTGAGGTCCTTGGGGTCCGCCTTGGGCTTCTTCAGAGGGGCGTTGATCTCGGCGTGCTTCCAGCTTTCTGGGAAGGTTGCTGTCTCGAAGGAACAGTTGATTGTTGCAATGTGAGGGCATGGGTCCGATGGGGATCCGGAGTGGATGGAGTTCATGGTTTTGATGGTGTCTTTGTCGCTGACGCTGGACCAGACGGTCAGGCGACTGGTGCGAGTGGTAGTCGCAGGGGTGGTGGACTCGGTGGTGGGTGCAGGGGGGTCGGGGTTGAAGCTGTCGTGGATGTCGGTGATCTTGCGGTGAAAGAAGGTGGCCAGGGAGTCACACAGGTCTTGAGATGGCTGGATGTCGTTGGTGATGGAGCTGGGGTTGGAGAGTTCTTTCACGATGCTGAAGAGCTCTTTGGTGTTGTGTGCATTGTTTTCTAGGTGGTCCTTGAAGGCGGTCTTCTTGGCGGTCCTGATGAGTTGGTAGTGTGGTGCTCTTGAGGGCTGTGTGGTTGTCTGGTGTTCGGTCGTGGAGCCATTTCTTCTCCAGCTTCCGACAGGTGTGCTTGGAGATCCGGAGGTCCTCGGTGAAACAGGCGGCTTTCTTGTTGGTGTGGTTGGTTGTAGGGGTCTTGAGAGGGGCGGGGGTGTTGGCGCAGTCGTTGATCCACTGTGTGAGGTTAGTCGTGGCGGTGTCTGGGTCGGTCGGGTCAGTGGGTGGTCTCAGGGCCAGGGCGGTAGTCAGTTGGTCCTCGGTGACCTTGCCCCAGCAGTGGCGTGGTAGCTGTTGGGTGCGGTGGTGTGTGGTGGGTTTTCTGAAGGTGAAGTGGACGCATCTGTGGTCGGTCCAGTGTGGTTTGGTGTGTGGTTGAAGGAGACGTGGGGGATTGCGGAGAAGATGGGGTCGAGCGTGTGTCCAGCGGCGTGAGTAGGTGTCGTTATGAGCTGTTTGAGTCTGAGGTTGGCGAGGTTGGCGATCAGGGCGATGGAGTTGGCGTCGTCGTTGTTCTCGAGGTGGAAGTTCAGGTCCCCGAGGAGGATGTAGTCCGTGGAAGCGAGGGCGTGGGTGCTGATGAGGTCGGCGATGGTGTCACTGAACTGTGGGCGGGGTCCGGGAGGTCTGTAGATGAGAGTTCCTCTGAGGGTGGTGTTGGGGTCAGTGTGGATCTGGAAGTGCATGTGCTCGGCGGTGGTGAGCGTGTCATCGGTGTTCGTTGAGATTTTGATGGAGTCTTTGTGGATGATGGCAATTCCTCCTCCCACTCCGTTGGTGCAGTCTCTGCGGGAGATCTTGTAGCCCTGTGGGATGGCTATGGCGATGTCTGGTGCTGAGGTGGCGTTCAGCCAGGTCTCCGTCAGGAAGGCGACGTCGGGGGCGGTGGAGTCTAGGAGGTCCCAAAGTTCGATGGCGTGCTTGCGAGCGGAGCGGGTGTTGAGGTGGATGCAGCTGAGGTGGTTGGGTTCTCTGGCTGGTGGTCTGCAGTTGCGGCAGGTAAAAAGGCCCCTGGGTGCGTTTCGGGGTGGCCCGTAGCAGGGGTGGTCTCGTCTGGTGTTGAGTGCGTGGAGGGTGTTTGCGTCTTAGTGCAGTCTGGCGTTGCGGGTTCCAGGGGTTCTGGTGCTGGGTGCGGTCCAGGCGCGGACGGGCGCAGACGGGCTTGCCTTAGGTGCACCTTTGGCGCGCCAGCTGCGCACGGCCGCTTCGCAGCCTCCATATGAGGGCAGAGAGAGGGAGGAGCAGCTGGGAGGTGGGAGCGGGGCGGCCAATGGGAGTGAAGGGGACGGGGCAGCAGGGGCTCAGCGGCGAGGGAAAAACCCTTGGAAAACCCGGGGAAAAAACAGCGGGAAAAGACGGCGGGAGAGAGACAATAGAGCACAGGGGTACAGAAAGCAAAACACAGGGGCACAGAATGAAAAAAACGAAGTGGCACAGAAGCCAAGCGTAGGGGTACAGAAAAAAAGGGAGCCAGTAGTCAGGCGGCAAAAGCGGCAACGGAGGTTCAACCCATAGGGGGCTGCGTGGCAGATGGGGGGAGCGACCTGCCTGGTGACAGGGTCAAAGGTCGCTCTCTACCACCGCTTTGCGGCTTCCATATGAGGGCAGAGGGAGGGAGGAGCAGCTGGGAGGTGGGAGCGGGGCAGGCAATGGGAGTGAAGGGGGCGGGGCAGCAGGGGCTCAGTAGCGAGGGAAAAAAAAACAGGGAAAACCCGGGGAAAAAACGGCGGGAAAAGACGGCGGGAGAGGGACAACAGAGCACAGGGGTACACAAAGCAAAACACAGGGGCACAGAATGAAAAAAACGAAGTGCCACAGAAGCGAAGCGCAGGGGTACAGAAAAAAGGGAGCGAGTAGTCAGGCGGCAAAAGCGGCAACGGAGGATCAACCCACAGGGGGCTGCGTGGCAGATGGGGGGACCGACCTGCCTGGTGACAGGGTCAAAGGTCGCAGTTTAGTTTCTGCACTGTATGATAGCCGAGCAAACAGCAAAGAGACAACTATTTATCATTTGGCCTGATAAATAGCAAAGATTCTGTACTATTTGTCCAACAGCCAGGAAAATACCACTGAAAACGTTTGTACTTGTATAATAGATAGCTACATTCTACAGGATCGATCCTATTTAGCAAGTGGTTGGCATAAAAGTGAAGATTTTCTATTTGCTTGTGTACAGGCTAAGGAGTCTATAATGCTGCTTTTTAATGAGTACCAATACATAACAGATAAACTTTACTTTTAATCTTAATGGCTAGCAGATTATTTGCCACCTCAGCCATATCATGCATAATATCTGCTATTTAGCAAGAAGCCAGGTAAATAGTGCAGTGTCTTTGCAATCTGCATGATCACTGTCCAAATTAAACATAATTTCTGCCATTGAGACAGCGGTCCGTTAAATAGTGAAGTTTCTTTGCTTTTTGCATGGCTTCTAGCCAAAACATATATAATGTCTGCTAATTAGCCAGCAGTTGGGTAACAGAGAAGTTTAATTTGCGCATCTTTGGCAGTATTACAGAAGTGCCCCAGGGGCTCAACGGGCACCTACTTTGTGCATCTTTTGTGCATTTTGGTATTACAGAGAGTGCTGCAAACACTTCTGTGGTCCTTTCTGTAATAAAGATAGGGCCAGATGTACCAAAGGTTTTTACCCATTCTGTGTCTATGGGAAAAAGTGTTCGTACATATGGCCCATAGTTCTGGTGCACATGTTGCACCAGCCCTATCAACAGAGGGCATTCTATTGTTTGCACGAGTGCATGGCCCGATGCAATTGAGAACGTCTCTTTGGCTCTGTGCCAGTGCCAGTGCCACATTACTGACGTGGGTGCAGTGCAGAGGCAAACACTGCAAACATACCTTTAGGAGGGCACTTTCAGTGCACGTCCTAAAGGCAGCCCTCTGGAGAGATGAAAGGGGCCCCAGGGACACCCAGACATCCCCTTGCCAGTGGGTGCCCTCGCAGGTGGGTGCAGTTACTCTGCACCCGCCTGCAAGGGGATCTCTTATCGCTCTTAAAAGTGCAGGCGGGTTGCAGCCTGCACAGTGAAACACAGAGCATAGGGCTCACTTTCCCTGCTTGCACCCAGCGCACCTGCTTAAAGGTGCAACATTGCGCAAACGGGAAAAGAGCGCCCTCTCGGTAATAAGGTCCTGTAAGGAAATGCCTCCTTGGCATGGTTACCCCCTGACTTTTTGCCTTTGCTGATGCTATGTTTTGAATTGAAAGTGTGCTGAGGCCTGCAAACCAGGCCCCAGCACCAGTGTTCTTTCCCTAACCTGTACTTTTGATTCCACAATTGGCACACCCTGGCACCCAGATAAGTCCCTTGTAACTGGTACCTCTAGTACCAAGGGCCCTGATGCCAGGGAAGGTCTCTAAGGGCTGCAGTATGTATTATGCCACCCTAGAGAACCCTCACCCAGCACAGACACACTGCTTACCAGCTTGTGTGTGCTAGTGAGAACAAAATGAGTAAGTCGACATGGCACTCCCCTCAGGGTGCCATGCCAGCCTCTCACTGCCTATGCAGTATAGGTAAGACACCCCTCTAGCAGGCCTTACAGCCCTAAGGCAGGGTGCACTATACCATAGGTGAGGGTACCAGTGCATGAGCACTGTGCCCCTACAGTGTCTAAGCAAAACCTTAGACATTGTAAGTGCAGGGTAGCCATAAGAGTATATGGTCTGGGAGTCTGTTTTACACGAACTCCACAGCACCATAATGGCTACACTGAAAACTGGGAAGTTTGGTATCAAACTTCTCAGCACAATAAATGCACACTGATGCCAGTGTACATTTTATTGTAAAATACACCACAGAGGGCACCTTAGAGGTGCCCCCTGAAACTTAACCGACTATCTGTGTAGGCTGACTGGTTCCAGCAGCCTGCCACACTAGAGACATGTTGCTGGCCCCATGAGGAGAGTGCCTTTGTCACTCTGAGGCCAGTAACAAAGCCTGCACTGGGTGGAGATGCTAACACCTCCCCCAGGCAGGAGCTGTAACACCTGGCGGTGAGCCTCAAAGGCTCACCCCTTTGTCACAGCCCAGCAGGGCACTCCAGCTTAGTGGAGTTGCCCGCCCCCTCCGGCCACGGCCCCCACTTTTGGCGGCAAGGCTGGAGGGAACAAAGAAAGCAACAAGGAGGAGTCACTGGCCAGACCCTAAGGGGTCCTGAGCTGAGGTGACTCTAACTTTTAGAAATCCTCCATCTTGCAGATGGAGTATTCCCCCAATAGGATTAGGGATGTGACCCCCTCCCCTTGGGAGGAGGCACAAAGAGGGTGTACTCACCCTCAGGGCTAGTAGCCATTGGCTACTAAACCCCCAGACCTAAACACGCCCTTAAATTTAGTATTTAAGGGCTCCCCTGAACCTAAGAATTTAGATTCCTGCAACAACAAGAAGAAGGACTGCCTAGCTGAAAACCCCTGCAGAGGAAGACCAGAAGACAACAACTGCCTTGGCTCCAGAAACTCACCGGCCTGTCTCCTGCCTTCCCAAGAACTCTGCTCCAGCGACGCCTTCCAAAGGGACCAGCGACCTCTGAATCCTCTGAGGACTGCCCTGCTTCGACGACGACAAGAAACTCCCGAGGACAGCGGACCTGCTCCAAAAAGACTGCAACTTTATCCAAAGGAGCAGCTTTAAAGAACCCTGCAATCTCCCCGCAAGAGGCGTGAGACTTGCAACACTGCACCCGGCGACCCCGACTCGGCTGGTGGAGAACCAACACCTCAGGGAGGACCCCGGGACTACTCTACGACTGTGAGTACCAAAACCCGTCCCCCCTGAGCCCCCACAGCGCCGCCTGCAGAGGGAATCCCGAGGCTTCCCCTGACCGCGACTCTCTGAAACCTAAGTCCCGACGCCTGGAAAAGACCCTGCACCCGCAGCCCCCAGGACCTGAAGGACCGGACTTTCACTGCAGAAGTGACCCCCAGGAGTCCCTCTCCCTTGCCCAAGTGGAGGTTTCCCCGAGGAAGCCCCCCCTTGCCTGCCTGCAGCGCTGAAGAGATCCCTTGATCTCTCATTGACTTCCATTGCGAACCCGACGCTTGTTCTAACACAGCACCCGGCCGCCCCCGCGCCGCTGAGGGTGAAATTTCTGTGTGGGCTTGTGTCCCCCCCGGTGCCCTACAAAACCCCCCTGGTCTGCCCTCCGAAGACACGGGTACTTACCTGCTGGCAGACTGGAACCGGGGCACCTCCTTCTCTCCATTGAAGCCTATGCGTTTTGGGCACCACTTTGAACTCTGCACCCGACCGGCCCTGAGCTGCTGGTGTGGTAACTTTGGGGTTGCTCTGAACCCCCAACGGTGGGCTACCTTGGACCAAGAACTGAACCCTGTAAGTGTCTTACTTACCTGGTAATACTAACAAAAACTTACCTCCCCCAGGAACTGTGAAAATTGCAGTGTCCACTTTTAAAATAGCTATTTGTGAATAACTTGAAAAGTATACATGCAATTGAAATGATTCAAAGTTCCTAATGTACTTACCTGCAATACCTTTCAAACAAGATATTACATGTTAAATTTGAACCTGTGGTTCTTAAAATAAACTAAGAAAAGATATTTTTCTAAAACAAAACCTATTGGCTGGATTTGTCTCTGAGTGTGTGTACCTCATTTATTGTCTATGTGTATGTACAACAAATGCTTAACACTACTCCTTGGATAAGCCTACTGCTCGACCACACTACCACAAAATAGAGCATTAGTATTATCTCTTTTTACCACTATTTTACCTCTAAGGGGAACCCTTGGACTCTGTGCATGCTATTCCTTACTTTGAAATAGCACATACAGAGCCAACTTCCTACAGGTCCTTTGTGCTCCTATTCAGAGGGGACCCGGCCTGACAGTTTGGGCTGGACTCTTCCTATAGGAGCAGGGCTCCGTTTCGTGTGGCTGATTCCTCTCTGAGGTGGCAGGGTGGGCCTGGACTGGAAAGTGTCGCTGAGTAAATACCAGTGGCTGAAAAGAATCCAAGCCATTCATTCTTCACCGACGCCTCTTGCGCTCTGGCCATGTGTTCAGATATTGAGACTGTGAAGAACAATTATATGTTTATTGCAGCCTATTTCAGCGCAGATCCCAGTACTACAGAGGAAATGCATGAAAGACAATAGGAACCAGTTGTCTTAGTGTTAGCATTTCTGAAGGCGCACTACTGTTCTTTCAGAGCCAGTAAAACCTGTTGTGTGCGCTGTTAGTTTCTCCTTGTATTTACTGAGTGTAAATTTATCCTACCGAAACTACACATTCCGCAGTTTGTTTACACGCTCCTCCCCTAGGATATGTGAGAGGGAGAATGACGTCTCACCTCATTTTTTCAACACGGAGGGCCATATTTATACTTTTTGACGCAAAACTGCGCTAACGCAGTTTAGCGTCAAAAAATTTAGCGCCGTCTAACGCCATTCTGAAGCGCCATGCGGGCGCCGTATTTATTGAATGGCGTTAGCCGGCGCTACCAGACCGGCGCTGCCTGGTGTGCGTGGAAAAAAACCACGTACACCAGACAGCGCCGGCGTAGGGGGAAAATGGCGTATGGGCGTCTTAAAATGGGGCAAGTCAGGTTGCGTCGAAAAAATCGTCTTAACCCGACTTGCGCCATTTTTTAACGACGCCCATCCCCCATCAACATGACTCCTATCATTGTAAAGATAGGAGTCATGCCCCCTTGCCCAATGGCCATGCCCAGGGGACTTCTGTCCCCTGGGCATGGTCATTGGGCATAGTGGCAGGTAGGGGGGCACAAATCAGGCCCCCCTATGCCACAAAAAAAAAAAAAAAATACTTACCTGAACTTACCTTAATGTCCATGGGATGGGTCCCTCCGTCCTTGGGTGTCCTCCTGGGGTGGGCAAGGGTGGCAGGGGGGGTCCCTGGGGGCAGGGGAGGGCACTCTGGGCTCATTTTGAGCCCACTTGTCCCTTAACGCCATGCCTGACCCAGGCGTTAAAAAGCGGCGCAAATGCGCCGTTTTTGGCCACGCCCACTCCCGGGCGTCATTTTTGCCCGGGAGTATAAATACCACGTAAAGGCCTGGGAGTCATTTTTTAAGACGGGAACGCCTCCCTTGCATATCATTAACGCAAGGAAGGGGTTCACGCTAAAAAATGACGCACACTCCGGGCACTTTGGCGCCCGAAGCGTCTAACGCCATAGTATAAATATGGCGTTAGTTGGCGTTAGTTTAGCGTCGAATTTGCGTCGAAAAAAACGACGCAAATTCGGCGCAACCAGAGTATAAATACGGCCCGGAGTATCTTGTTCCAGCACTTTAATGACTCACTCGGATATTTTCAGAGAATCGCCGCCTTTTTATTAACCCACGCAAACAGGGGCATGTGAGCAACTTAACCACTGAAGTCCAACGTGCCCAGTGTGAAACAGCACGCTAAATAGATAACAAAACTCGAAAATGCTATGGTTCTGATGAGTGAGCAATGTTTTCACCAGTATTGGTATCATTATTGTCTGCAGGCCTGTTGAGAGCTGCAATAACCGTATTATTTACCTGGTAACAATCCGTGTGTAAACTGGTAAATGAGCCCTGGGGCTTCGTGTGTCAACTATTTTTACAGTCGTTAAGCCTGTGATTCACAGAAAAAGAGGTTTTTTCAACCGATTCGGAATTGTAAAGAGCAGGGCGAATGAAAAGGGTGTCCCCCTACTCAATGCACGTCTATTCTCATATTAAGGAGCTTTTGCAAATTACAGTAAAGTTCCAATTTGTGATGCAACTAATTAGTACTTTAGTAACATCACATGATGAACTCAAAGCTGCAAAGCAGAGCAGTGCCAAACGTGCGAACAGGTTGGTAACCCAGGTTGGTAACCCAGCCCTCCTGCCAAGTTTCCCAGGTCCGTCAGCGATGTGCTGCTCCAGTCCAGTTTATTTTCTCTTATTTCTGGGACTTGTATTGTTGATTCCGTTATAAGACCGGACTAGAAGTCCCAGGAGTAAAAGAAAAACGTGCACCTGCGAACATCACACATGGACCTGGTAAACGTGGTAGCTATGGCTTGGGCTTAGTCACCCAAACACAGACGGAATACAATGTGTTTTATGTAACTAGTGGATGTTTAAAAGATTACAATCTCAAGTCGCAGTTGGCCAGAGGTTAATACTTTTAGAAAAAAATATTACTGTTGTAGATATGGCAAAGTGTGCACCTAACAGCAAATAAGCACTAATGACATGCAATTTTGTGTTTATAGCTTGACTACATATTTCTCTCTTCCTGGTTTGCAATTTTAGTGAGACTTTATAATTATGTGTTTTGTTGGCACCACCATGGAATTCAGTCCCTCTTTTTGAGTTCTAAACTCTTCTCTTGAAATGCATTATGGTTATTGAAGTCTTCTAATACATTCCTGACATTTTGCTTTAATGCACCTCTTTACATTCACTCTAATATTCATGTATAATACATATTCTTACATTTTGATTCAATACATCTCACAATTAATGTTTCAGTCTGTTTGAGGCTTATAAGAAGAATGCAGAATTGCTGGTTCTAAATCAGGTTCCTATGCACAAAATGCAGTGACCCCGTTCCTGTTTAATTTTATGTTGTTTACATCCTATTCTAGGTCACAATAACATCCAAACAGAGTGAAACACGCACTAGGAGTTGCACCAATGCAACATCTAAGCCAATGTTTACCACAGTAACTCCCATAATGGCCATAATGCATCTGGGCACAAGACTGTGAATGAAAGAACCCTTCAATTGTGGTGTACCAGATAGAGTGTGAAACATACAGAACATACAGCTACAAGAGCCACAATGCATCAAAGAGCTGAAAAACAGAGGAAGGGCTAATAATTGCAGTGAATGTAGTTGATCAATGCTGGTTTGTTGAAGTGTGGCCCTGAAATAAATCAATCAGTCAGTCATTTATAGAGTGCATCACTGTCCCCCTTGGGGGTATCTGGGCTCTGCGGTTTGATGTCTCTGTCGAAGAGTCAGGTCTTGAGTCTACTTCTGAAGTTTGCCAGTGAGGGTGCTGTTCAGAGGGGGAGGCCTTGGCTGTGATGTAGGAAAAAGAGCAGCCGCCACTGCACCTGTGCCGGATTCAGGGTATGTGTGTGAGGGTCAGAAAGGAAGAACATAGGTGCATGGTGGGTTGGTTAGAAGTGTAGACAGTGGCTGATCTAGTCTGGTCCTTGATCATGTAGGGCTTTGTAGGCGTGTGTGAGTAGCTTGAAGTTACATCTCTCCTGGATTGGGAGCGAGTGGGGGCTTCTGAGGAGGGGGATGATGTGGGTGCACCTGGGAAGGTCCATGATGAGTCTGGTGGTGGTGTTCTGTTATGTTTTGAGTCTATTTAGAAGGTGGGAGGATGTGCCGGCATAGAGAGTGTTGCCATAGTAGAGGCGACTGGTGACCTGGGTCTGGGTGATGGTTTTCCTGGTGCCAGCTGAAGATCCTGCAGAGCATGTGGAGGGTGTGGAAGCAGGAGGAGGAAACTGCATCGATCTGCCACTTCATGGTCAACTCATTGTCAAGCATGATGCCAAGGTTGTGAGTGTGGTCTGTAGGCGTGGGAGTGGGTCCGAGTTTGACTGACCACCAGCTATGGTCCCAAATGGAAGTGTTTTTTCCCAAAGATCAGGACTTCTGTCTTGTCGTAGTTGAGCTTCAGGCAGTTGGTTTTCATCCAGTCAGCTACAGTGGTTATGGCATTGCATAAGTTGGCTCTGGTGGTGGAGGGGTCTTCAGTAAATGAGAGGATCAGTTGAGTATTGTCTGCGTAGGAGATGATATTGAGTCAGTGAGATCTAATGATGTCAGCCAGGGAGATCATGTAGGTGTTGAACAAAGTGGGGCTGAGGGATGAGCCTTGGGGAATGTCGTAAATGATGCTTTTGGGTGCAGAGGTGAAAGGTGTAGTCAGACTCTCTGAGTGCGTCCTGTCAGGAAGGAGGTGATCCATTTAAGGGCGTTGTTTTGTATTCCGATGATGTGGATTCTGTTGATGAGGGTGTGGTGGGACACAGTGATGAACACGGCTGATAGGTCAAGGAGGATCAGGGTGGTGGTTGATGAGTGCTGTGATGTCATCAGTGGCAGCAATGAGTGCCGTCTCAATGCTGTGGTTGGAACAGAAACCAGATCAGGAGGTGTCCAGTAGGTTGTTTTCTTCCATTTTGCTGGTGAGCTGATGATTAATGGCCTTCTGGAGTACTTTGGCTGGGTAGGGGAGTGGATAGATGGATTGGTAAGTCTTGGGTTTGTTGGGGTTGGCAGAGGTTTTTTTCAGGAGGGGTTTGATTTCAGCATGTTTCCATTTGTCCGGAAAAACTGCATAGGTGATGGAAGTGTTGAGAATACTGGGGAGTTCTGTGCTGATGGGGTTGGTTTTGAGGTTGAACAGGTGGTGGGGGCATGGGTCAGAGGGTGCCCCAGATTGAATAGATGACAGGATGGCTGAGGTGGATTGAGTGGTGCCCATGTGGAGATCGTACTGTTGGTGTGTGCTGGTGGGCCAAGAGAGTCGAGGTTGCTGTTGTTGTAGATGGTGGTGATCTTGCTGCAGAATTAGTCTGAGAGGGTGTTGCATAGTTCTTGGGAGGAATGGATGGTGTTCTCAGAGGCTGCTGGGTTGGAGTATTCTTTAACTATCTTGAAAAGTTCTTTTGTTCAGTTGGATGCTGAGTCGATGCAGGTCATGATGGCCACTCTCTTGGCCTCCTTGAGTTGTCGGTGTTAGTTGCTGAGGGCTGCTTTGTGGGCTGTTCTGTCAGAGGAATGGTGGCTCTTAGCTCCGGAGTGTACCAGCTAGCATTTGTAGAGGTTTTGTTGGTTATGGCTGGTTTAAGCGGGGCAAATGAGTTGGCACATTCTTTGATCCAGGAGAAGAAGTTCACGGTGACCTGGTTTAGGTCAAATGACGCCTTGGGTTTGGAAGAGCTGAGGGTCTGCCTCCACTGTAATTCAGTTACTCTGCTCCAGTTGGGGTAGTCAGCTCTGTGGTTCCTGGTGGTGGTGTGCTGGGCTTCAGTGATAGTGAAGTGGACAATGCTTTGGTCAGACCAGCAGAGTTCTGTGATGTGTCTGAATCTGACTCTGTCACTGGTGCAATGGTGTTGGGGATGGGTTCACAGAGGGCTGGCCGGGGCCTGGGAATCTGTGTACGAGAGTGCCTCTAGGGTAGTTTTGGTGTTAGTTTGTAATAGGAAATTGAGGTGTTCCATGAGGGGTGAGGTGTCGCCATGGTGGCAATGCATCAAATGGTGTTCTTGAATATGATGGTGATGCCTCCGCCGTGTTTTTAGGTGCGGTCTCCAGGTTTGGGTGATGAAGGCAACATCTGGTGAGAGTGAGGTAATGGTGTTCCAGATTTCCATGACGTGTTTGCAGAGGGATCGGGCATTGAGCAGGATACATCAGAGAGGTTCCAGGTTGACCGTGGCCTTCTTAGGAGGTGCGGTACAGGTTCCTGTGTGAGCTGATGGCTCGGTGCTGCAGGAGAAGCAGCAGTTTCAGCAGGTGAAGGGTCCTTTGGTAGCACAAAAGGATATGGTGCAGCAGTTGTTGTGGCATTGAGGATTCAGGCTCTGAGCTCCTCGGTGGAGTAGCAGTAGGTGGCAAGAGGGCCAGGGTTCCTGGCTCTGGGCGCCATCCAGGCACAGATGGGAGCAGACAGGCTTGTGTTAAGTCATGCTACAGCCTCCTTTAAATAGGTCCTGGGGGCAGGGTGAAGCGCTGGGTGGCGGGAGACAGGAAACAACGGGAGGAGAGAAAAGGGGAAGAGAGGAGAAGGAGAAGAAAAAGCATAAACAGGGCAAAGAACGAGCAGAAAAGCGGAGGAAAAGATGCACAAAAGGAGCACAAAAGTGGAGGAAAGGTGCAGAAAATGAACAAAAAAGAGGCGAAGGTGCAAAAAATGAGCAGAAAAGAGGAGGAGAAGTTGCAGAAAATTAACAGAAAAGAGGAGGAAAAAGGTGCAGAAAATGAGTAGAAAAGAGGAGGAAAAGGTACAGCAAATGAGCAGAGCAGAGGGGAAAAGGAGCAGTCGATGAGCAGAACTGGGCAGCAGAAGGTGGCAGTGGTCAAGCTGGACAGAGACTGTCACATGGGAGCTGGCACGAGGACCTGCTTGAAACATGAAAGACCTTTCCCACTCTGTTGCACATTGCCCATGTCCTACATAACATCCTGATTTTCTGATTACTTCAACATGCATTCTGAAACTTAATGCCTATTTCTGCCCTCTCTATTTTTCTCTGTATGCTAGACAGCATTGGTTGTTCTAAAGCAGGCACAATGAGGGTAGACGGTGGCCTGGGTACAACAGTTTATGAAATGGTGGAGGTGATGGCAGGAGTGTTGTAAAATATAAATTTTGTGAGTGTTTGCAATCTGGGGAGATTTTCTTTAAATTGCAGAGTGTAGGAAGTTGGCTCTGTATGTGCTATTTCAAAGTAAGGAATAGCATGCACAGAGTCCAAGGGTTCCCCTTAGAGGTAAAATAGTGGTAAAAAGAGATAATACTAATGCTCTATTTTGTGGTAGTGTGGTCGAGCAGTAGGCTTATCCAAGGAGTAGTGTTAAGCATTTGTTGTACATACACATAGACAATAAATGAGGTACACACACTCAGAGACAAATCCAGCCAATAGGTTTTGTTATAGAAAAATATATTTTCTTAGTTTATTTTAAGAACCACAGGTTCAAATTTAACATGTAATATCTTGTTTGAAAGGTATTGCAGGTAAGTACATTAGGAACTTTGAATCATTTCAATTGCATGTATACTTTTCAAGTTATTCACAAATAGCTATTTTAAAAGTGGACACAGTGCAATTTTCACAGTTCCTGGGGGAGGTAAGTTTTTGTTAGTTTTACCAGGTAAGTAAGACACTTACAGGGTTCAGTTCTTGGTCCAAGGTAGCCCACCGTTGGGGGTTCAGAGCAACCCCAAAGTTACCACACCAGCAGCTCAGGGCCGGTCAGGTGCAGAGTTCAAAGTGGTGCCCAAAACGCATAGGCTAGAATGGAGAGAAGGGGGTGCCCCGGTTCCGGTCTGCTTGCAGGTAAGTACCCGCGTCTTCGGAGGGCAGACCAGGGGGGTTTTGTAGGGCACCGGGGGGGACACAAGCCCACACAGAAATTTCACCCTCAGCAGCGCGGGGGCGGCCGGGTGCAGTGTAGAAACAAGCGTCGGGTTTGCAATGTTAGTCTATGAGAGATCAATGGATCTCTTCAGCGCTGCAGGCAGGCAAGGGGGGGCTTCCTCGGGGAAACCTCCACTTGGGCAAGGGAGAGGGACTCCTAGGGGTCACTTCTCCAGTGAAAGTCCGGTCCTTCAGGTCCTGGGGGCTGCGGGTGCAGGGTCTTTTCCAGGCGTCGGGACTTAGGTTTCAGAGAGTCGCGGTCAGGGGAAGCCTCGGGATTCCCTCTGCAGGCGGCGCTGTGGGGGCTCAGGGGGGACAGGTTTTGGTACTCACAGTCGGAGAGTAGTCCGGGGGTCCTCCCTGAGGTGTTGGTTCTCCACCAGCCGAGTCGGGGTCGCCGGGTGCAGTGTTGCAAGTCTCACGCTTCTTGCGGGGAGTTGCAGGGTTCTTTAAAGCTGCTTCTGGAAACAAAGTTGCAGTCTTTTTGGAGCAGGTCCGCTGTCCTCGGGAGTTTCTTGTCTTTTTCGAAGCAGGGCAGTCCTCAGAGGATTCAGAGGTCGCTGGTCCCTTGGAAGGCGTCGCTGGAGCAGAGTTCTTTGGAAGGCAGGAGACAGGCCGGTGAGTTTCTGGAGCCAAGGCAGTTGTCGTCTTCTGGTCTTCCTCTGCAGGGGTTTTCAGCTAGGCAGTCCTTCTTCTTGTAGTTTGTAGGAATCTAATTTTCTAGGGTTCAGGGTAGCCCTTAAATACTAAATTTAAGGGCGTGTTTAGGTCTGGGGGGTTAGTAGCCAATGGCTACTAGCCCTGAGGGTGGGTACACCCTCTTTGTGCCTCCTCCCAAGGGGAGGGGGTCACAATCCTAACCCTATTGGGGGAATCCTCCATCTGCAAGATGGAGGATTTCTAAAAGTTAGAGTCACCTCAGCTCAGGACACCTTAGGGGCTGTCCTGACTGGCCAGTGACTCCTCCTTGTTGCTTTCTTTGTTCCCTCCAGCCTTGCCGCCAAAAGTGGGGGCCGTGGCCGGAGGGGGCGGGCAACTCCACTAAGCTGGAGTGCCCTGCTGGGCTGTGACAAAGGGCACCGCCAGGTGTTACAGCTCCTGCCTGGGGGAGGTGTTAGCATCTCCACCCAGTGCAGGCTTTGTTACTGGCCTCAGAGTGACAAAGGCACTCTCCCCATGGGGCCAGCAACATGTCTCTAGTGTGGCAGGCTGCTGGAACTAGTCAGCCTACACAGATAGTCGGTTAAGTTTCAGGGGGCACCTCTAAGGTGCCCTCTGGGGTGTATTTTGCAATAAAATGTACACTGGCATCAGTGTGCATTTATTGTGCTGAGAAGTTTGATACCAAACTTCCCAGTTTTCAGTGTAGCCATTATGGTGCTGTGGAGTTCGTGTTTGACAGACTCCCAGACCATATACTCTTATGGCTACCCTGCACTTACAATGTCTAAGTGTAGGAAGTTGGCTCTGTATGTGCTATTTCAAAGTAAGGAATAGCATGCACAGAGTCCAAGGGTTCCCCTTAGAGGTAAAATAGTGGTAAAAATAGATAATACTAATGCTCTATTTTGTGGTAGTGTGGTCGAGCAGTAGGCTTATCCAAGGAGTAGTGTTAAGCATTTGTTGTACATACACACAGACAATAAATGAGGTACACACACTCAGGGACAAATCCAGCCAATAGGTTTTTATATAGAAAAATATCTTTTCTTAGTTTATTTTAAGAACCACAGGTTCAAATTCTACATGTAATATCTCATTCGAAAGGTATTGCAGGTAAGTACTTTAGGAACTTCAAATCATCAAAATTGCATGTATACTTTTCAAGTTATTCACAAATAGCTGTTTTAAAAGTGGACACTTAGTGCAATTTCCACAGTTCCTAGGGGAGGTAAGTATTTGGTAGGTTAACCAGGTAAGTAAGACACTTACAGGGCTTAGTTCTTGGTCCAAGGTAGCCCACCGTTGGGGGTTCAGAGCAACCCCAAAGTCACCACACCAGCAGCTCAGGGCCGGTCAGGTGCAGAGTTCAAAGTGGTGCCCAAAACGCATAGGCTAGAATGGAGAGAAGGGGGTGCCCCGGTTCCGGTCTGCTTGCAGGTAAGTACCCGCGTCTTCGGAGGGCAGACCAGGGGGGTTTTGTAGGGCACCGGGGGGGACACAAGCCCACACAGAAATTTCACCCTCAGCAGCGCGGGGGCGGCCGGGTGCAGTGTAGAAACAGGCGTCGGGTTCGCAATGTTAGTCTATGAGAGATCTCGGGATCTCTTCAGCGCTGCAGGCAGGCAAGGGGGGGATTCCTCGGGGAAACCTCCACTTGGGCAAGGGAGAGGGACTCCTGGGGGTCACTTCTCCAGTGAAAGTCCGGTCCTTCAGGTCCTGGGGGCTGCGGGTGCAGGGTCTCTCCCAGGCGTCGGGACTTTAGGTTCAAAGAGTCGCGGTCAGGGGAAGCCTCGGGATTCCCTCTGCAGGCGGCGCTGTGGGGGCTCAGGGGGGACAGGTTTTGGTACTCACAGTATCAGAGTAGTCCTGGGGTCCCTCCTGAGGTGTCGGATCTCCACCAGCCGAGTCGGGGTCGCCGGGTGCAGTGTTGCAAGTCTCACGCTTCTTGCGGGGAGCTTGCAGGGTTCTTTAAAGCTGCTGGAAACAAAGTTGCAGCTTTTCTTGGAGCAGGTCCGCTGTCCTCGGGAGTTTCTTGTCTTTTCGAAGCAGGGGCAGTCCTCAGAGGATGTCGAGGTCGCTGGTCCCTTCGGAAGGCGTCGCTGGAGCAGGATCTTTGGAAGGCAGGAGACAGGCCGGTGAGTTTCTGGAGCCAAGGCAGTTGTCGTCTTCTGGTCTTCCTCTGCAGGGGTTTTCAGCTAGGCAGTCCTTCTTCTTGTAGTTGCAGGAATCTGATTTTCTAGGGTTCAGGGTAGCCCTTAAATACTAAATTTAAGGGCGTGTTTAGGTCTGGGGGGTTAGTAGCCAATGGCTACTAGCCCTGAGGGTGGGTACACCCTCTTTGTGCCCCCTCCCAAGGGGAGGGGGTCACAATCCTAACCCTATTGGGGGAATCCTCCATCTGCAAGATGGAGGATTTCTAAAAGTCAGAGTCACCTCAGCTCAGGACACCTTAGGGGCTGTCCTGACTGGCCAGTGACTCCTCCTTGTTGCTTTCTTTGTTCCCTCCAGCCTTGCCGCCAAAAGTGGGGGCCGTGGCCGGAGGGGGCGGGCAACTCCACTAAGCTGGAGTGCCCTGCTGGGCTGTGACAAAGGGGTGAGCCTTTGAGGCTCACCGCCAGGTGTTACAGCTCCTGCCTGGGGGAGGTGTTAGCATCTCCACCCAGTGCAGGCTTTGTTACTGGCCTCAGAGTGACAAAGGCACTCTCCCCATGGGGCCAGCAACATGTCTCTAGTGTGGCAGGCTGCTGGAACCAGTCAGCCTACACAGATAGTCGGATAGGTTTCAGGGGGCACCTCTAAGGTGCCCTCTGGGGTGTATTTTACAATAAAATGTACACTGGCATCAGTGTGCATTTATTGTGCTGAGAAGTTTGATACCAAACTTCCCAGTTTTCAGTGTAGCCATTATGGTGCTGTGGAGTTCGTGTTTGACAGACTCCCAGACCATATACTCTTATGGCTACCCTGCACTTACAATGTCTAAGGTTTTGTTTAGACACTGTAGGGGTACCATGCTCATGCACTGGTACCCTCACCTATGGTATAGTGCACCCTGCCTTAGGGCTGTAAGGCCTGCTAGAGGGGTGGCTTACCTATACTGCATAGGCAGTGAGAGGCTGGCATGGCACCCTGAGGGGAGTGCCATGTCGACTTACTCGTTTTGTCCTCACTAGCACACACAAGCTGGCAAGCAGGGTGTCTGTGCTGAGTGAGAGGTCTCCAGGGTGGCATAAGACATGCTGCAGCCCTTAGAGACCTTCCTTGGCATCAGGGCCCTTGGTACTAGAAGTACCAGTTACAAGGGACTTATCTGGATGCCAGGGTCTGCCAATTGTGGATACAAAAGTACAGGTTAGGGAAAGAACACTGGTGCTGGGGCCTGGTTAGCAGGCCTCAGCACACTTTCAATTGTAAACATAGCATCAGCAAAGGCAAAAAGTCAGGGGGCAACCATGCCAAGGAGGCATTTCCTTACACAACCCCCCCCCAAACGAAAGAGGATGAGACTAACCTTTCCCAAGAGAGTCTTCATTTTCTAAGTGGAAGAACCTGGAAAGGCCATCTGCATTGGCATGGGCAGTCCCAGGTCTGTGTTCCACTATAAAGTCCATTCCCTGTAGGGAGATGGACCACCTCAACAGTTTAGGATTTTCACCTTTCATTTGCATCAGCCATCTGAGAGGTCTGTGGTCAGTTTGAACTAGGAAGTGAGTCCCAAAGAGGTATGGTCTCAGCTTCTTCAGGGACCAAACCACAGCAAAGGCCTCCCTCTCAATGGCACTCCAACGCTGCTCCCTGGGGAGTAACCTCCTGCTAATGAAAGCAACAGGCTGGTCAAGGCCATCATTATTTGTTTGGGACAAAACTGCCCCTATCCCATGTTCAGAGGCATCTGTCTGCACAATGAACTGCTTAGAATAATCTGGAGCTTTTAGAACTGGTGCTGAGCACATTGCTTGTTTCAGGGTGTCAAAGGCCTGTTGGCATTCCACAGTCCAGTTCACTTTCTTGGGCATTTTCTTGGAGGTTAGTTCAGTGAGGGCTGTCACAATGGATCCATATCCCTTCACAAACCTCCTGTAGTACCCAGTCAAGCCAAGGAATGCCCTGACTTGAGTCTGGGTTTTTGGAGCTACCCAGTCCAGAATAGTCTGGATCTTGGGTTGGAGTGGCTGAACTTGGCCTCCACCTACAAGGTGGCCCAAGTAAACCACAGTTCCCTGCCCTATCTGGCATTTGGATGCCTTGATAGAGAGGCCTGCAGATTGCAGAGCCTTCAAAACCTTCCTCAGGTGGACCAGGTGATCCTGCCAGGTGGAGCTAAAGACAGCAATATCATCAAGATAAGCTGTGCTAAAGGACTCCAAGCCAGCAAGGACTTGATTCACCAACCTTTGGAAGGTGGCAGGGGCATTCTTTAAACCAAAGGGCATAACAGTAAACTGATAATGCCCATCAGGTGTGGAGAATGCTGTCTTTTCTTTTGCTCCAGGTGCCATTTTTATTTGCCAGTACCCTGCTGTCAAGTCAAAGGTACTTAAGAATTTGGCAGCACCTAATTTATCTATGAGCTCATCAGCTCTTGGAATTGGATGAGCATCTGTCTTAGTGACAGAATTGAGCCCTCTGTAGTCCACACAAAACCTCATCTCTTTCTTTCCATCTTTGGTGTGAGGTTTGGGGACTAAGACCACTGGGCTAGCCCAGGGGCTGTCAGAGCGCTCAATTACCCCCAATTCCAGCATTTTGTGGACTTCCACCTTGATGCTTTCCTTAACATGGTCAGACTGTCTGAAGATTTTGTTCTTGACAGGCATGCTGTCTCCTGTGTCCACATCATGGGTACACAGGTGTGTCTGACCAGGGGTTAGGGAGAAAAGCTCAGGAAACTGTTGTAGGACTCTCCTACAATCAGCCTGCTGTTGGCCAGAGAGGGTGTCTGAGTAGATCACTCCATCTACTGTGCCATCTTTTGGGTCTGATGACAGAAGATCAGGGAGAGGTTCACTCTCTGCCTCCTGATCTTCATCTGTTACCATCAACAGATTCACATCAGCCCTGTCATGGAAGAGTTTAAGGCGGTTTACATGGATCACCCTCTTGGGGCTCCTGCTTGTGCCCAGGTCCACCAGGTAGGTGACCTGACTCTTCCTTTCTAGCACTGGGTAAGGGCCACTCCATTTGTCCTGGAGTGCCCTGGGAGCCACAGGCTCCAGAACCCAGACTTTCTGCCCTGGTTGGAACTCAACCAGTGCAGCCTTTTGGTCATACCAAAACTTCTGGAGTTGTTGGCTGGCCTCAAGGTTTTTGGTTGCCTTTTCCATGTACTCTGCCATTCTAGAGCGAAGGCCAAGTACATAGTCCACTATGTCCTGTTTAGGCTCATGGAGAGGTCTCTCCCAGCCTTCTTTAACAAGGGCAAGTGGTCCCCTTACAGGATGACCAAACAGAAGTTCAAAGGGTGAGAACCCTACTCCCTTCTGTGGTACCTCCCTGTAAGCGAAAAGCAGACATGGCAGGAGGACATCCCATCTCCTTTTGAGTTTTTCTGGGAGCCCCATGATCATGCCCTTTAATGTCTTGTTGAATCTCTCAACTAAGCCATTAGTTTGTGGATGGTAAGGTGTAGTGAATTTATAAGTCACTCCACACTCATTCCACATGTGCTTTAGGTATGCTGACATGAAGTTGGTACCTCTGTCAGACACCACCTCCTTAGGGAAACCCACTCTGGTAAAAATACCAATGAGGGCCTTGGCTACTGCAGGGGCAGTAGTCGACCTAAGGGGAATAGCTTCAGGATACCTGGTAGCATGATCCACTACTACCAGGATATACAGATTTCCTGAGGCTGTGGGAGGTTCTAGTGGACCAACTATGTCCACACCCACTCTTTCAAAGGGAACCCCCACCACTGGAAGTGGAATGAGGGGGGCCTTTGGATGCCCACCTGTCTTACCACTGGCTTGACAGGTGGGGCAGGAGAGGCAAAACTCCTTAACCATGTTGGACATATTGGGCCAGTAGAAGTGGTTGACTAACCTCTCCCACGTCTTGGTTTGTCCCAAATGTCCAGCAAGGGGAATGTCATGGGCCAATGTTAGGATGAACTCTCTGAACAGCTGAGGCACTACCACTCTCCTAGTGGCACCAGGTTTGGGGTCTCTGGCCTCAGTGTACAGGAGTCCATCTTCCCAATAGACCCTATGCGTTCCATTTTTCTTGCCTTTGGACTCTTCAGCAGCTTGCTGCCTAAGGCCTTCAAGAGAGGGACAGGTTTCTTGTCCCTTACACAGCTCCTCCCTTGAGGGTCCCCCTGGGCCTAAGAGTTCAACCTGATAAGGTTCAAGCTCCAAAGGCTCAGTTCCCTCAGAGGGCAGAACTTCTTCCTGAGAAGAGAGGTTCCCTTTCTTTTGCTGTGTTGCAGTTGGTTTCCCAACTGACTTTCCTGTTCTCTTGGTAGGCTGGGCCATTTTTCCAGACTCCAGCTCTACTTTTTCACCCTGTGCCTTGCATTGTGCTCTTGTTTTCACACACACCAGTTCAGGGATACCCAGCATTGCTGCATGGGTTTTTAGTTCTACCTCAGCCCATGCTGAGGACTCCAGGTCATTTCCAAGCAGACAGTCCACTGGGATATTTGAGGAGACCACCACCTGTTTCAGGCCATTGACCCCTCCCCATTCTAAAGTAACCATTGCCATGGGATGTACTTTTCTCTGATTGTCAGCGTTGGTGACTGTGTAAGTTTTTCCAGTCAGGTATTGGCCAGGGGAAACCAGTTTCTCTGTCACCATGGTGACACTGGCACCTGTATCCCTCAGGCCCTCTATTCTCGTCCCATTAATTAAGAGTTGCTGTCTGTATTTTTGCATGTTAGGCGGCCAGACAGCTAGTGTGGCTAAATCCACCCCACCCTCAGAAACTAGAGTAGCTTCAGTGTGGACCCTGATTTGCTCTGGGCACACTGTTGATCCCACTTGGAGACTAGCCATACCAGTGTTACCTGGATGGGAGTTTGGAGTGGAACCTTTCTTGGGACAGGCCTTGTCTCCAGTTTGGTGTCCATGCTGTTTACAGCTATGACACCAGGCCTTTTTGGGATCAAAGTTTTTACCCTTGTACCCATTGTTTTGTGAAGAGGCTCTGGGCCCACCCTCCTGTGCAGGTTTTTGGGGGCCTGTAGAAGACTCTTTACTATTTTTAGTTTTGGTTGTCTCATCACCCTTCCCCTGGGGAGTCTTTGTGACCCCTTTCTTTTGGTCACCCCCTGTTGAAGTCTTGGACACCCTTGTCTTGACCCAATGGTCCGCCTTCTTTCCCAATTCTTGGGGAGAAATTGGTCCTAGGTCTACCAGATGCTGATGCAGTTTATCATTGAAACAATTACTTAACAGGTGTTCTTTCACAAATAAATTGTACAGCCCATCATAATTACTTACACCACTGCCTTGAATCCAACCATCTAGTGTTTTCACTGAGTAGTCTACAAAGTCAACCCAGGTCTGGCTCGAGGATTTTTGAGCCCCCCTGAATCTAATCCTATACTCCTCAGTGGAGAATCCAAAGCCCTCAATCAGGGTACCCTTCATGAGGTCATAAGATTCTGCATCTTGTCCAGAGAGTGTGAGGAGTCTATCCCTACACTTCCCTGTGAACATTTCCCAAAGGAGAGCACCCCAGTGAGATTTGTTCACTTTTCTGGTTACACAAGCCCTCTCAAAAGCTGTGAACCATTTGGTGATGTCATCACCATCTTCATATTTAGTTACAATCCCTTTGGGGATTTTCAACATGTCAGGAGAATCTCTGACCCTATTTATATTGCTGCCACCATTGATGTGTCCTAGGCCCATCTCTTGTCTTTCCCTCTCTATGGCTAGGATCTGCCTTTCCAAAGCCAATCTTTTGGCCATCCTGGCTAACTGGATGTCCTCTTCACTGGAGTTATCCTCAGTGATCTCAGAGTTGTTGGTCCCTCCTGTGAGGGAACCAGCATCTCTGACTATTATTTGTGGAGTCAGGGCTTGAGAAGCCCTGCTCTCCCTAAGTAGGACTGGAGGGGGGGAATTTCCCTCCAAGTCACTATCTTCATCCTCTGAGTTGCCATCCTCAGAGGGGTTGGCCTTTTCAAACTCTGCCAAAAGCTCCTGGAGCTGTACTTTGGTAGGTTTGGGGCCCATTGCTATTTTCTTTAGTTTACAGAGTGACCTTAGCTCTCTCATCTGTAGATGGAGGTAAGGTGTGGTGTCGAGTTCCACCACAGTCACATCTGTGCTAGACATTTTGCTTCTAAAAGTTGGAATACTTTTTAAGAATCTAAAACTGGTTCTAGAATCTAATTCAAACTTTTACAAACTTTTAAACTCTAAAAGAAATGCTAAACAGGATCTAACACAAGGCCCTAGCAGGTCTTTTAAGAATTTAGAAAACTTTTCAAATTGCAAAAATCGATTTCTAATGACAATTTTGGAATTTGTCGTGTGATCAGGTATTGGCTGAGTAGTCCAGCAAATGCAAAGTCTTGTACCCCACCGCTGATCCACCAATGTAGGAAGTTGGCTCTGTATGTGCTATTTCAAAGTAAGGAATAGCATGCACAGAGTCCAAGGGTTCCCCTTAGAGGTAAAATAGTGGTAAAAATAGATAATACTAATGCTCTATTTTGTGGTAGTGTGGTCGAGCAGTAGGCTTATCCAAGGAGTAGTGTTAAGCATTTGTTGTACATACACACAGACAATAAATGAGGTACACACACTCAGGGACAAATCCAGCCAATAGGTTTTTATATAGAAAAATATCTTTTCTTAGTTTATTTTAAGAACCACAGGTTCAAATTCTACATGTAATATCTCATTCGAAAGGTATTGCAGGTAAGTACTTTAGGAACTTCAAATCATCAAAATTGCATGTATACTTTTCAAGTTATTCACAAATAGCTGTTTTAAAAGTGGACACAGTGCAATTTCCACAGTTCCTAGGGGAGGTAAGTATTTGTTAGGTTAACCAGGTAAGTAAGACACTTACAGGGCTTAGTTCTTGGTCCAAGGTAGCCCACCGTTGGGGGTTCAGAGCAACCCCAAAGTCACCACACCAGCAGCTCAGGGCCGGTCAGGTGCAGAGTTCAAAGTGGTGCCCAAAACACATAGGCTAGAATGGAGAGAAGGGGGTGCCCCGGTTCCGGTCTGCTTGCAGGTAAGTACCCGCGTCTTCGGAGGGCAGACCAGGGGGGTTTTGTAGGGCACCGGGGGGGACACAAGCCCACACAGAAATTTCACCCTCAGCAGCGCGGGGGCGGCCGGGTGCAGTGTAGAAACAGGCGTCGGGTTCGCAATGTTAGTCTATGAGAGATCTCGGGATCTCTTCAGCGCTGCAGGCAGGCAAGGGGGGGATTCCTCGGGGAAACCTCCACTTGGGCAAGGGAGAGGGACTCCTGGGGGTCACTTCTCCAGTGAAAGTCCGGTCCTTCAGGTCCTGGGGGCTGCGGGTGCAGGGTCTCTCCCAGGCGTCGGGACTTTAGGTTCAAAGAGTCGCGGTCAGGGGAAGCCTCGGGATTCCCTCTGCAGGCGGCGCTGTGGGGGCTCAGGGGGGACAGGTTTTGGTACTCACAGTATCAGAGTAGTCCTGGGGTCCCTCCTGAGGTGTCGGATCTCCACCAGCCGAGTCGGGGTCGCCGGGTGCAGTGTTGCAAGTCTCACGCTTCTTGCGGGGAGCTTGCAGGGTTCTTTAAAGCTGCTGGAAACAAAGTTGCAGCTTTTCTTGGAGCAGGTCCGCTGTCCTCGGGAGTTTCTTGTCTTTTCGAAGCAGGGGCAGTCCTCAGAGGATGTCGAGGTCGCTGGTCCCTTCGGAAGGCGTCGCTGGAGCAGGATCTTTGGAAGGCAGGAGACAGGCCGGTGAGTTTCTGGAGCCAAGGCAGTTGTCGTCTTCTGGTCTTCCTCTGCAGGGGTTTTCAGCTAGGCAGTCCTTCTTCTTGTAGTTGCAGGAATCTGATTTTCTAGGGTTCAGGGTAGCCCTTAAATACTAAATTTAAGGGCGTGTTTAGGTCTGGGGGGTTAGTAGCCAATGGCTACTAGCCCTGAGGGTGGGTACACCCTCTTTGTGCCCCCTCCCAAGGGGAGGGGGTCACAATCCTAACCCTATTGGGGGAATCCTCCATCTGCAAGATGGAGGATTTCTAAAAGTCAGAGTCACCTCAGCTCAGGACACCTTAGGGGCTGTCCTGACTGGCCAGTGACTCCTCCTTGTTGCTTTCTTTGTTCCCTCCAGCCTTGCCGCCAAAAGTGGGGGCCGTGGCCGGAGGGGGCGGGCAACTCCACTAAGCTGGAGTGCCCTGCTGGGCTGTGACAAAGGGGTGAGCCTTTGAGGCTCACCGCCAGGTGTTACAGCTCCTGCCTGGGGGAGGTGTTAGCATCTCCACCCAGTGCAGGCTTTGTTACTGGCCTCAGAGTGACAAAGGCACTCTCCCCATGGGGCCAGCAACATGTCTCTAGTGTGGCAGGCTGCTGGAACCAGTCAGCCTACACAGATAGTCGGATAGGTTTCAGGGGGCACCTCTAAGGTGCCCTCTGGGGTGTATTTTACAATAAAATGTACACTGGCATCAGTGTGCATTTATTGTGCTGAGAAGTTTGATACCAAACTTCCCAGTTTTCAGTGTAGCCATTATGGTGCTGTGGAGTTCGTGTTTGACAGACTCCCAGACCATATACTCTTATGGCTACCCTGCACTTACAATGTCTAAGGTTTTGTTTAGACACTGTAGGGGTACCATGCTCATGCACTGGTACCCTCACCTATGGTATAGTGCACCCTGCCTTAGGGCTGTAAGGCCTGCTAGAGGGGTGGCTTACCTATACTGCATAGGCAGTGAGAGGCTGGCATGGCACCCTGAGGGGAGTGCCATGTCGACTTACTCGTTTTGTCCTCACTAGCACACACAAGCTGGCAAGCAGGGTGTCTGTGCTGAGTGAGAGGTCTCCAGGGTGGCATAAGACATGCTGCAGCCCTTAGAGACCTTCCTTGGCATCAGGGCCCTTGGTACTAGAAGTACCAGTTACAAGGGACTTATCTGGATGCCAGGGTCTGCCAATTGTGGATACAAAAGTACAGGTTAGGGAAAGAACACTGGTGCTGGGGCCTGGTTAGCAGGCCTCAGCACACTTTCAATTGTAAACATAGCATCAGCAAAGGCAAAAAGTCAGGGGGCAACCATGCCAAGGAGGCATTTCCTTACACTAAGGTTTTGTTTAGACACTGTAGGGGTACCATGCTCATGCACTGGTACCCTCACCTATGGTATAGTGCACCCTGCCTTAGGGCTGTAAGGCCTGCTAGAGGGGTGTCTTACCTATACTGCATAGGCAGTGAGAGGCTGGCATGGCACCCTGAGGGGAGTGCCATGTCGACTTACTCGTTTCGTCCTCACTAGCACACACAAGCTGGCAAGCAGTGTGTCTGTGCTGAGTGAGAGGTCTCCAGGGTGGCATAAGACATGCTGCAGCCCTTAGAGACCTTCCTTGGCATCAGGGCCCTTGGTACTAGAAGTACCAGTTACAAGGGACTTATCTGGATGCCAGGGTCTGCCAATTGTGGATACAAAAGTACAGGTTAGGGAAAGAACACTGGTGCTGGGGCCTGGTTAGCAGGCCTCAGCACACTTTCAATTGTAAACATAGCATCAGCAAAGGCAAAAAGTCAGGGGGCAACCATGCCAAGGAGGCATTTCCTTACACAACCCCCCCCCCAAACGAAAGAGGATGAGACTAACCTTTCCCAAGAGAGTCTTCATTTTCTAAGTGGAAGAACCTGGAAAGGCCATCTGCATTGGCATGGGCAGTCCCAGGTCTGTGTTCCACTATAAAGTCCATTCCCTGTAGGGAGATGGACCCCCTCAACAGTTTAGGATTTTCACCTTTCATTTGCATCAGCCATTTGAGAGGTCTGTGGTCAGTTTGAACTAGGAAGTGAGTCCCAAAGAGGTATGGTCTCAGCTTCTTCAGGGACCAAACCACAGCAAAGGCCTCCCTCTCAATGGCACTCCAACGCTGCTCCCTGGGGAGTAACCTCCTGCTAATGAAAGCAACAGGCTGGTCAAGGCCATCATCATTTGTTTGGGACAAAACTGCCCCTATCCCATGTTCAGAGGCATCTGTCTGCACAATGAACTGCTTAGAATAATCTGGAGCTTTTAGAACTGGTGCTGAGCACATTGCTTGTTTCAGGGTGTCAAAGGCCTGTTGGCATTCCACAGTCCAGTTCACTTTCTTGGGCATTTTCTTGGAGGTGAGTTCAGTGAGGGCTGTCACAATGGATCCATATCCCTTCACAAACCTCCTGTAATACCCAGTCAAGCCAAGGAATGCCCTGACTTGAGTCTGGGTTTTTGGAGCTACCCAGTCCAGAATAGTCTGGATCTTGGGTTGGAGTGGCTGAACTTGGCCTCCACCTACAAGGTGTCCCAAGTAAACCACAGTTCCCTGCCCTATCTGGCATTTGGATGCCTTGATAGAGAGGCCTGCAGATTGCAGAGCCTTCAAAACCTTCTTCAGGTGGACCAGGTGATCCTGCCAGGTGGAGCTAAAGACAGCAATATCATCAAGATAAGCTGTGCTAAAGGACTCCAAACCAGCAAGGACTTGATTCACCAACCTTTGGAAGGTGGCAGGGGCATTCTTTAAACCAAAGGGCATAACAGTAAACTGATAATGCCCATCAAGTGTGGAGAATGCTGTTTTCTCTTTTGCTCCAGGTGCCATTTTTATTTGCCAGTACCCTGCTGTCAAGTCAAAGGTACTTAAGAATTTGGCAGCACCTAATTTATCTATGAGCTCATCAGCTCTAGGAATTGGATGAGCATCTGTCTTGGTGACAGAGTTGAGCCCTCTGTAGTCCACACAAAACCTCATCTCTTTCTTTCCATCTTTGGTGTGAGGTTTGGGGACTAAGACCACTGGGCTAGCCCAGGGGCTGTCAGAGCGCTCAATGACTCCCAATTCCAGCATCTTGTGGACTTCCACCTTGATGCTTTCCTTAACATGGTCAGACTGTCTAAAGATTTTGTTTTTGACAGGCATGCTGTCTCCTGTGTCCACATCATGGGTACACAGGTGTGTCTGACCAGGGGTTAAGGAGAAGAGTTCAGGAAACTGTTGTAGGACTCTCCTACAATCAGCTTGCTGTTGGCCAGAGAGGGTGTCTGAGTAGATCACTCCCTCCACTGAGCCATCTTTTGGGTCTGATGACAGAAGATCAGGGAGAGGTTCACTCTCTGCCTCCTGATCCTCATCTGTTACCATCAACAGATTTACATCAGCCCTGTCATGGAAGAGCTTAAGGCGGTTCACATGGATCACCCTCTTGGGGCTCCTGCTTGTGCCCAGGTCCACCAGGTAGGTGACCTGACTCTTCCTTTCTAGCACTGGGTAAGGGCCACTCCATTTGTCCTGGAGTGCCCTGGGAGCCACAGGCTCCAGAACCCAGACTTTCTGCCCTGGTTGGAACTCAACCAGTGCAGCCTTTTGGTCATACCAAAACTTCTGGAGCTGTTGGCTGGCCTCAAGGTTTTTGGTTGCCTTTTCCATGTACTCTGCCATTCTAGAGCGAAGGTCAAGTACATAGTCCACTATGTCTTGTTTAGGCTCATGAAGAGGTCTCTCCCAGCCTTCTTTAACAAGAGCAAGTGGTCCCCTTACAGGGTGACCAAACAGAAGTTCAAAGGGTGAGAATCCTACTCCCTTCTGTGGCACCTCTCTGTAAGCGAAAAGCAGACATGGCAAGAGGACATCCCATCTCCTTTTGAGTTTTTCTGGGAGCCCCATGATCATGCCTTTTAATGTCTTGTTGAATCTCTCAACTAAGCCATTAGTTTGTGGATGGTATGGTGTAGTGAATTTGTAAGTCACTCCACACTCATTCCACATGTGTTTTAGGTATGCTGACATGAAGTTGGTACCTCTGTCAGACACCACCTCCTTAGGGAAACCCACTCTGGTAAAGATACCAATGAGGGCCTTGGCTACTGCAGGGGCAGTAGTCGACCTAAGGGGAATAGCTTCAGGATACCTAGTAGCATGATCCACTACTACTAGGATGTACATATTTCCTGAGGCTGTGGGAGGTTCCAGTGGACCAACTATGTCCACACCCACTCTTTCAAAGGGGACCCCCACCACTGGAAGTGGAATGAGGGGGGCCTTTGGGTGCCCACCTGTCTTACCACTGGATTGACAGGTGGGGCAGGAGAGGCAAAACTCCTTAACCTTCTGGGACATATTGGGCCAGTAGAAGTGGTTGACTAACCTCTCCCACGTCTTGGTTTGTCCCAAATGCCCAGCAAGGGGAATATCATGGGCTAAGGTCAGAATAAACTCTCTGAACGACTGAGGCACTACCACTCTCCTAGTGGCACCAGGTTTGGGGTCTCTGGCCTCAGTGTACAGGAGTCCATCTTCCCAATAGACCCTATGTGTTCCATTTTTCTTGCCCTTGGACTCTTCAGCAGCTTGCTGCCTAAGGCCTTCAAGAGAGGGACAGGTTTCTTGTCCCTTACACAGCTCCTCCCTTGAGGGTCCCCCTGGGCCTAAGAGCTCAACCTGATAAGGTTCAAGTTCCAAAGGCTCAGTTCCCTCAGAGGGCAGAACTTCTTCCTGAGAAGAGAGGTTCTCTTTTTCTGACTGTGTTGCAGTTGGTTTCCCAACTGACTTTCCTTTTCTCTTGGTAGGCTGGGCCATTTTTCCAGACTCCAGCTCTACTTTTTCACCCTGTGCCTTGCATTGTGCTCTTGTTTTTACACACACCAGTTCAGGGATACCCAGCATGGCTGCATGGGTTTTTAGCTCTACCTCAGCCCATGCTGAGGACTCCAGGTCATTTCCAAGCAGACAGTCTACTGGGATGTTTGAGGAGACCACCACCTGTTTCAGGCCATTGACCCCTCCCCATTCTAAAGTTACCATTGCCATGGGATGTGCTTTAGTTTGATTGTCAGCATTGGTGACTGTATAAGTTTTTCCAGTCAGGTATTGGCCAGGGGAAACCAGTTTCTCTGTCACCATGGTGACACTGGCACCTGTATCCCTCAGGCCCTCTACACTTGTCCCGTTAATAAAGAGCTGCTGCCTGTATTTTTGCATGTTAGGGGGCCAGGCAGCTAGTGTGGCTAAATCCACCCCACCCTCAGAGACTAGAGTAGCTTCAGTGTGGACCCTGATTTGCTCTGGGCACACTGTTGATCCCACTTGGAGACTAGCCATTCCAGTGTTACCTGGATTGGAGTTTGGAGTGGGACTTTTCTTGGGACAGGCCTTGTCTCCAGTTTGGTGTCCAGACTGACTACAGTTTCGACACCAGGCCTTTTTGGGATCAAAGTTTTTACCCTTGTACCCAGGATTGTTTTGTGAAGAGGCTCTGGGCCCACCCTCCTGTGCAGGTTTTTGGGGGCCTTTAGAAGACTCTTGACTATTTTTATTTTTGGCTGTCTCACCACCTTTCCCCTGGGGAGGTTTTGTGACACCTTTCTTTTGGTCACCCCCTGTGGAAGTTTTGGACACCCTTGTCTTGACCCAATGGTCCGCCTTCTTTCCCAATTCTTGGGGAGAAATTGGTCCTAGGTCTACCAGATGCTGATGCAGTTTATCATTGAAACAATTACTTAACAGGTGTTCTTTCACAAATAAATTGTACAGCCCATCATAATTACTTACACCACTGCCTTGAATCCAACCATCTAGTGTTTTTACTGAGTAGTCTACAAAGTCAACCCAGGTCTGGCTCGAGGATTTTTGAGCCCCCCTGAATCTAATCCTATACTCCTCAGTGGAGAATCCAAAGCCCTCAATCAGGGTACCCTTCATGAGGTCATAAGATTCTGCATCTTGTCCAGAGAGTGTGAGGAGTCTATCCCTACACTTTCCTGTGAACATTTCCCAAAGGAGAGCACCCCAGTGAGATCTGTTCACTTTTCTGGTTACACAAGCCCTCTCAAAAGCTGTGAACCATTTGGTGATGTCATCACCATCTTCATATTTAGTTACAATCCCTTTAGGGATTTTCAACATGTCAGGAGAATCTCTGACCCTATTTATGTTGCTGCCACCATTGATGGGTCCTAGGCCCATCTCTTGTCTTTCCCTCTCTATGGCTAGGATCTGTCTTTCCAAAGCCAATCTTTTGGCCATCCTGGCTAACTGGATGTCCTCTTCACTGGAGTTATCCTCAGTGATTTCAGAGGTGTTGGTCTCTCCTGTGAGGGAACCAGCATCTCTGACTATTATTTTTGGAGTCAGGGTTTGAGAGACCCTGTTCTCCCTAGATAGGACTGGTAGGGGGGAATTTTCCTCCAAGTCACTATCCTCTTCCTCTGAGTTGCCACCCTCAGAGGGGTTGGCCTTTTCAAACTCTGCCAAAAGCTCCTGGAGCTGTATTTTGGTAGGTTTGGGGCCCATTGTTATATTCTTTATTTTACAGAGTGACCTTAGCTCCCTCATCTTAAGATGGAGGTAAGGTGTGGTGTCGAGTTCCACCACAGTCACATCTGTGCTAGACATTTTGCTTCTAAAAGTTGGAATACTTTTTAAGAATCTACAACTGGTTCTAGAATCTAATTCAAACTTTTACAAACTTTTAAACTCTAAAAGAAATGCTAAACAGGATCTAACACAAGGCCCTAGCAGGTCTTTTAAGAATTTAGAAAACTTTTCAAATTGCAAAAATCAATTTCTAATGACAATTTTGGAATTTGTCGTGTGATCAGGTATTGGCTGAGTAGTCCAGCAAATGCAAAGTCTTGTACCCCACCGCTGATCCACCAATGTAGGAAGTTGGCTCTGTATGTGCTATTTCAAAGTAAGGAATAGCATGCACAGAGTCCAAGGGTTCCCCTTAGAGGTAAAATAGTGGTAAAAAGAGATAATACTAATGCTCTATTTTGTGGTAGTGTGGTCGAGCAGTAGGCTTATCCAAGGAGTAGTGTTAAGCATTTGTTGTACATACACATAGACAATAAATGAGGTACACACACTCAGAGACAAATCCAGCCAATAGGTTTTGTTATAGAAAAATATATTTTCTTAGTTTATTTTAAGAACCACAGGTTCAAATTTAACATGTAATATCTTGTTTGAAAGGTATTGCAGGTAAGTACATTAGGAACTTTGAATCATTTCAATTGCATGTATACTTTTCAAGTTATTCACAAATAGCTATTTTAAAAGTGGACACAGTGCAATTTTCACAGTTCCTGGGGGAGGTAAGTTTTTGTTAGTTTTACCAGGTAAGTAAGACACTTACAGGGTTCAGTTCTTGGTCCAAGGTAGCCCACCGTTGGGGGTTCAGAGCAACCCCAAAGTTACCACACCAGCAGCTCAGGGCCGGTCAGGTGCAGAGTTCAAAGTGGTGCCCAAAACGCATAGGCTAGAATGGAGAGAAGGGGGTGCCCCGGTTCCGGTCTGCTTGCAGGTAAGTACCCGCGTCTTCGGAGGGCAGACCAGGGGGGTTTTGTAGGGCACCGGGGGGGACACAAGCCCACACAGAAATTTCACCCTCAGCAGCGCGGGGGCGGCCGGGTGCAGTGTAGAAACAAGCGTCGGGTTTGCAATGTTAGTCTATGAGAGATCAACAGATCTCTTCAGCGCTGCAGGCAGGCAAGGGGGGGCTTCCTCGGGGAAACCTCCACTTGGGCAAGGGAGAGGGACTCCTGGGGGTCACTTCTCCAGTGAAAGTCCGGTCCTTCAGGTCCTGGGGGCTGCGGGTGCAGGGTCTTTTCCAGGCGTCGGGACTTAGGTTTCAGAGAGTCGCGGTCAGGGGAAGCCTCGGGATTCCCTCTGCAGGCGGCGCTGTGGGGGCTCAGGGGGGACAGGTTTTGGTACTCACAGTCGGAGAGTAGTCCGGGGGTCCTCCCTGAGGTGTTGGTTCTCCACCAGCCGAGTCGGGGTCGCCGGGTGCAGTGTTGCAAGTCTCACGCTTCTTGCGGGGAGTTGCAGGGTTCTTTAAAGCTGCTTCTGGAAACAAAGTTGCAGTCTTTTTGGAGCAGGTCCGCTGTCCTCTGGAGTTTCTTGTCTTTTTCGAAGCAGGGCAGTCCTCAGAGGATTCAGAGGTCGCTGGTCCCTTGGAAGGCGTCGCTGGAGCAGAGTTCTTTGGAAGGCAGGAGACAGGCCGGTGAGTTTCTGGAGCCAAGGCAGTTGTCGTCTTCTGGTCTTCCTCTGCAGGGGTTTTCAGCTAGGCAGTCCTTCTTCTTGTAGTTTGTAGGAATCTAATTTTCTAGGGTTCAGGGTAGCCCTTAAATACTAAATTTAAGGGCGTGTTTAGGTCTGGGGGGTTAGTAGCCAATGGCTACTAGCCCTGAGGGTGGGTACACCCTCTTTGTGCCTCCTCCCAAGGGGAGGGGGTCACAATCCTAACCCTATTGGGGGAATCCTCCATCTGCAAGATGGAGGATTTCTAAAAGTTAGAGTCACCTCAGCTCAGGACACCTTAGGGGCTGTCCTGACTGGCCAGTGACTCCTCCTTGTTGCTTTCTTTGTTCCCTCCAGCCTTGCCGCCAAAAGTGGGGGCCGTGGCCGGAGGGGGCGGGCAACTCCACTAAGCTGGAGTGCCCTGCTGGGCTGTGACAAAGGGGTGAGCCTTTGAGGCTCACCGCCAGGTGTTACAGCTCCTGCCTGGGGGAGGTGTTAGCATCTCCACCCAGTGCAGGCTTTGTTACTGGCCTCAGAGTGACAAAGGCACTCTCCCCATGGGGCCAGCAACATGTCTCTAGTGTGGCAGGCTGCTGGAACTAGTCAGCCTACACAGATAGTCGGTTAAGTTTCAGGGGGCACCTCTAAGGTGCCCTCTGGGGTGTATTTTGCAATAAAATGTACACTGGCATCAGTGTGCATTTATTGTGCTGAGAAGTTTGATACCAAACTTCCCAGTTTTCAGTGTAGCCATTATGGTGCTGTGGAGTTCGTGTTTGACAGACTCCCAGACCATATACTCTTATGGCTACCCTGCACTTACAATGTCTAAGGTTTTGTTTAGACACTGTAGGGGTACCATGCTCATGCACTGGTACCCTCACCTATGGTATAGTGCACCCTGCCTTAGGGCTGTAAGGCCTGCTAGAGATGTGTCTTGCCTATACTGCATAGGCAGTGAGAGGCTGGCATGGCACCCTGAGGGGAGTGCCATGTCGACTTACTCGTTTCGTCCTCACTAGCACACACAAGCTGGCAAGCAGTGTGTCTGTGCTGAGTGAGAGGTCTCCAGGGTGGCATAAGACATGCTGCAGCCCTTAGAGACCTTCCTTGGCATCAGGGCCCTTGGTACTAGAAGTACTAGTTACAAGGGACTTATCTGGATGCCAGGGTCTGCCAATTGTGGATACAAAAGTACAGGTTAGGGAAAGAACACTGGTGCTGGGGCCTGGTTAGCAGGCCTCAGCACACTTTCAATTGTAAACATAGCATCAGCAAAGGCAAAAAGTCAGGGGGCAACCATGCCAAGGAGGCATTTCCTTACACAGAGCTTCTTGAAAGGAGCTCTAAAATGGTGACCCCCCTGAAAGCAGCACCTGAAACAGAGATGACTACAGTTGAGCACAGTGAGCAGGTTGTGGCTTCAGATTAACAGGGAGTGAGTAGGTATATATGTTTGGTGAAAAGGTTTCCCAAGGAAGAGTACCTGTGTTTCACACCACATGATGTAGAATTAATAAGATTCACCCTCATGTAATTGGGAAATGTAGACCTTACTATCTGGTTTCTTTGTTTCAAATTAGGTGGTGTTTGCAGATGCAAATGCACATGGTGTTGCAGTTAGCCACCCTAGGTAGAAGTTTGTCTTTGAGAATAATTTTTCAGTTTGGAGAGGGTATGTGTATGATGTTTTGAATAGCATGAAATAGTGATTTGCTGGTCTATGGCTAGCCTATGGTTGGAGGGAACTCCATAATTCCATAGAACAAACATCCAGTAATCCAAAAACAAGGATAATCCCTACATTAGCACAGCCATTTTGAATAGACTGGAGTCATTAGATTTTCAACTGGCTTTGATAGTCTCTCCTTCAGAGTTGATAAAAACAATTATTATTAACTGGGGAATTTAAGGAGATTAGCAATAAAAAAATATTAATTTAGGGTGTTTAACACTACATTCTGATCTATGTCACATTAGAGGACACACATATACTGGTCTACATTACTGTTTTCAAAAGGTAAGATGTTAGTCAAGTTGTTGGAACTTGGAGACACAAACGACCATTGTAGTCAAAAGGAGAGATGCTATTTTATACCAAACCCTGGTGTCTATTTCCCATATAAAATGCCTCGACCTTCTCCTAATTATACTGACCGAAGATGCTCTGTATTGTGAGTAGTCTACATTAGAAAATAGAAATAAGGGGCTCTTAGCGTTCTAACTAATCTCGTCATGCATGCATTCTTTGTGATGGAACAATTTGTGATTATCTATTTACTGGTATTAGAGAAGACCTATATCTGAACAAACCTGAGTTAATCAATAAATTGCCTGCAACCAGGGAATATACAGTCATCAATTAGTGTTCAGCGTGGTGTATAATTTAGATTTCAATGTCATCATCACTACATAAATTGCTTCACCTACAGAACCATTCCTAAAATCCACAGGTTTGATGTTGTAATTTCTCATGCTTCCTTCTGCACTCTCCTTAAAACGACATAGGAACAAGACACAACCCAGTGTAAAATGTGTAATCCTTACCTTACTTAACCAAAGGGTGTCATTAACTTCTTGAAGGACCATAATAAGTAAATATGCATGAATATATCTATGTATTTGCTACAACAGGCATCCTTGACTTGGACTCCCTTGACTTATTGCCTTCAGACCTCCTGTTTTAATGACATCGTTTATGCTGGCTTAAGGACTTTTAACGAACTTAACCAGTGCTAAAGCGCATGTGCTCTCTGCTTAAAACATGGCAACATTGGTGTAAAGAAATGGCTCCCTGTTGCAGTTACCCCCCACTTTTTGCCTGATACTGATGCTGACTTGACTGAGAAGTGTGCTGGGACCCTGCTAACCAGGCCCCAGCACCAGTGTTCCTTCACCTAAAATGTACCATTGTCTCCACAATTGGCACAACCCTGGCACCCAGATAAGTCCCTTGTAACTGGTACCCCTGGTACCAAGGACCCTGATGCCAGGGAAGGTCTCTAAGGGCTGCAGCATATCTTATGCCACCCTGGGGACCCCTCACTCAGCACAGACACACTGCTTGCCAGCTTGTGTGTGCTGATGAGAACAAAACGAGTAAGTCGACATGGCACTCCCCTCAGGGTGCCATGCCAACCTCACACTGCCTATGCAGTATAGATAAGTCACCCCTCTAGTAGGCCTTACAGCCCTAAGGCAGGGTGCACTATACCATAGGTGAGGGCACCAGTGCATGAGCACTATGCCCCTGCAGTGTCTAAGCAAAACCTTAGACATTGTAAGTGTAGGGTAGCCATAAGAGTATATGGTCTGTGAGTCTGTCAAAAATGAACTCCACAGCTCCATAATGGCTACACTGAATACTGGGAAGTTTAGTATCAAACTTCTCAGAATAATAAACCCACACTGATGCCAGTGTTGGATTTATTAAAAAATGCACACAGAGAGCATCTTAGAGATACCCCCTGTATTTTACCCAATTGTTCAGTGCAGGACTGACTGGTCTGTGCCAGCCTGCTGCTGAGAGACGAGTGTCTGACCTCATGCGGTGAGAGCCTTTGTGCTCTCTGAGGACAGAAACAAAGCCTGCTCTGGGTGGAGGTGCTTCACACCTCCCCCCTGCAGGAACTGTAACACCTAGCAGTGAGCTTCAAAGGCTCAAGCTTCGTGTTACAATGCCCCAGGGCACTCCAGCTAGTGGAGATGCCCGCCCCCTGGACCCAGCCCCCACTTTTGGCGGCAAGTCCAGGAGAGATAATGAGAAAAACAAGGAGGAGTCACTGGCCAGCCAGGACAGCCCCTAAGGTGTCCTTAGCTGAGGTGACTCTGACTTTTAGAAATCCTCCATCTTGTAGAAGGAGGATTCCCCCAATAGGGATAGGAATGTGACCCCCTCCCCTTGGGAGGAGGCACAAAGAGGGTGTACCCACCCTCAGGGCTAGTAGCCATTGGCTACTAACCCCCCAGACCTTAACACGCCCTTAAATTTAGTATTTAAGGGCTTCCCTGAACCTAAGAATTTAGATTCCTGAAACTACAAGAAGAAGAAGACTGCCGAGCTGAAAAACCCCTGTAGAGGAAGAACAGAAGACACCAACTGCTTTGGCCCCAGTCCTACCGGCCTGTCTCCTGCCTTCCAAAGAAACCTGCTCCAGCGACGCTTTCCAAGGGACCAGCGACCTCTGAATCCTCTGAGGACTGCCCTGCTTCAAGAAAGACAAGAAACTCCCGAGGACAGCGGCACTGCTCCAAAAGAACTGCAACTTTGTTTCAAGGAGCAGATTTAAAAGACCCATGCAACTCCCCGCAAGAAGCGTGAGACTTGCAACACTGCACCCGGCGACCCCGACTCGACTGGTGGAGAACCAACACCTCAGGGAGGACCCTCTGGCGACTCCGAGACCGTGAGTAACCAAAGTTGTCCCCTCTGAGCCCCCACAGCGACGCCTGCAGAGGGAATCCCGAGGCTCCCCCCTGACCGCAACTGCCTGAACTCCATTTCCCGACGGCTGGAAAAGACCCTGCACCCGCAGCCCCCAGCACCTAAAGGAACGGAACTCCTGTGCAGGAGTGACCCCCAGGAGGCCCTCTCCCTTGCCCAGGTGGTGGCTACCCCGAGGAGCCCCCCCCTTGCCTGCCTGCACCGCTGAAGAGAACCCTTGGTCTCTCATTGAAAACCATTGAAAACCCGACGCGTGTTTGCACACTGCACCCGGCCGCCCCCGCGCTGCTAAGGGGGTACTTTTTGTGCTGACTTGTGTCCCCCCCGGTGCCTTACAAAATCCCCCTGGTCTGCCCTCCGAAGACGCGGGTACTTACCTGCTGGCAGACCGGAACCGGGGCACCCCCTTCTCTCCTTTGAAGCCTATGTGTTTTGGGCACCTCTTTGACCTCTGCACCTGACCGGCCCTGAGCTGCTGGTGTGGTAACTTTGGGGTTGCTCTGAACCCCCAACGGTGGGCTACCTTGGACCCAAACCTGAGACTTGTAAGTGATTTACTTACCTGCTAAAACTAACAATAACTTACCTCCCCCAGGAACTGTGAAAATTGCAGTGTGTCCACTTTTAAAACAGCTTATTGTGTTTTATGTAAAAAGTATACATGCTAATGTAATGATTCAAAGTTCCTAAAGTACTTACCTGCAATACCTTTCAAATGAGATTTTACATGTAGAATTTGAACCAGTGGTTCTTAAAATAAACTAAGAAAATATATTTTTCTATAACAAAACCTATTGGCTGGATTTGTCTCTGAGTGTGTGTTCCTCATTTATTGCCTGTGTGTATGTACAACAAATGCTTAACACTACTCCTTTGATAAGCCTACTGCTCGACCACACTACCACAAAATAGAGCATTAGTATTATCTCTTTTTGCCACTATCTTACCTCTAAGGGGAACCCTTGGACTCTGTGCATGCTATTCCTTACTTTGAAATAGCACATACAGAGCCAACTTCCTACAATTGGCTTATCCACAATTGGCATATTTAATTTACTTATAAGCCCCAAGTAAAGTGCACTAGCTGTCTCCAGGGCCTGTACATTGAATGCTACTAATGGGCCTGCAGCACTGGTTGTGCCACTCACTAAAGTAGCCCCTGAACATGTCTCAGGCCTATCATTGCAGAGCCTATGTGTGCAGTCATAAGCTACCATGTCGACCTGGTAAGTTAATCCTCTTGCTAGGCACAAACTTTCTTTTTTAATGCAGATAGGCCACCCCTAACACAGGCCCTGGGCAGCCCAAGGGCAGGACGCAAAGTATTTAAAAAGTAGGGCATGTACTTTTGAGTTTTACATGACCTAAAAGTGAAAAACTCTTAAATCCGTTTTTCACTATGGCAAGGCCTAACTCTCCCATAGGATAACATTTGTTACCTTATTACAGTTTAAAAGTGTAATTTCCCATTTGGAAGAGGTGGAACCCCCAAGTCTGGTGTCTTGGAGCCACAATTTAAAATCCCAATTTATAGTGAACTCAGATTTTTAAATCAGATTTTTTACTGTAATTCTGAAAATGTCCCTTGTAGAAAGTTGGCATTTTATTACTTTAGCCGTTTGATGCCTTCTGCTTATCTCTAAATAAACGTCTGGGGTGGGTGACAGTTGGTCTCTGTACATTCCGTCTAGACAGCACAAAGGGAGCTTAGGTGTGACAGATGTGCTGTCCACATCTTGATGGGCCATCCTGTGCAGGATGTGAGGGTGGAGCTGACACTTCTGAATAGGCTGTGTCCTGTCCCTACACAAAGGGCTGCATAACCCCTGGAGTGAGTCTGAAGCAGGTCAGAAAGGACATCAAAGGCATCTCTTTGAAGGCTCCCTCACACCAAAGGCACAACTGGGTATAAGTACTGGACCTCAGACACCATCAACTCAGTACACTTCTGAACCTGTGAATACACTGCCAGGAAGAAGGACTACTGTGCTGAAAGGACTGCTTCTCTGCTGGACCGCTACTCTGCTGGACTCCTACTTTGCTGTGAGTTAGAAGGACTGGACCTGCATCTCTCCAACCCAGAACCAATGTGACTCCAAGGGCTTGCTATCTTGCCTCCTGATTAAAGTCCCAGGTATATTAAATACTTCCAACCCACCTGCTACAGCACCTGGAGTCTGCCAACTGTAAGTCTTGCCCTGACAGGTGGTGCCAATCCAGTCCTGGGTCCTTGGAAGTGGGTATAAAGTGGTACTCCAGTGGAAATCAATGCATCAACGTTGTTGAGAGGATCGAGGCATTGCATTGCCGATGGCAAGGTGCATCGCCTACATTTCTGAAGCATCTTCAATTTTGCGCAGCTCGGAACCAACGCATTGCCTACATCCAAGGATCATCAATGATGAATTGTCTTTCCTCCTCCCCATATCTCCCTCGACGTTGATGCAAACAAGGTACTTTTGCAGCCGGTAAAGGCAGGTCCCTGTATCTGACCCGCGCTCCATCGCAGACGGCCTGAGCTCTCAGATTTGACTCCGTCTAGCCCGACCAGACAGCCCGGTAGGCGCTTTATGCTATTACGTGCTACATTTATTAATTTTTCTTCAAAAATTCACATCCCAAGTTGTACTTATTGGATTTTTGATGTTTTGGTCTTGTTGTTTTCATGAAAAGTTAATTACAATTACATTGAGCTCTATCTACCCAGGTGTGACTTACTCTGACTAGGACTGTGGTTCTTGCTTGTACAGGGTGCGTACCTCTGTCAACCAGAACCCCAATTTCTCACAGTATATATATTGCAACCCTAGCTGAAATGCAGCACAGTGCTGTACAGCATCAGAGGCAAAGATACAGCCAACAAGTGTTTGAAGAGGTAGTTGGCTTCCCAGAGTTCTAAATTTCTAAATTCTAATTTTGTTTTCTAAATTGTGGCAGTCTTCATTGGTAAGGGGATGTCATTCCAGGTCTTGGGTGAATAGATGTAGATGGCTTGTCCCACTGTTTTATAATTTCTTGTTTTACATCTGATGGTGCCATGGATGCTTGTGTGGCTGAAGCCACCATAGGTGGTAAAGATGGTGGTGGCAGACACAATGGCTTTGTAATTGATGTAGCTGTTTTTGAAGATGGTACAGGCTATCAAGGGAAGGCAGTGTCAAAGGTGATTCCTAGTGATCTGATAATGGGTGAAAGTTGAAGTTTGATTCTATTCAGGTTCATGATAACCAGCCAGTTTTAGACCTTTTGTTTCTTGGTGAACAGCAGCAATTATGTTTTGGTAGGATTGAGCTTTAGGCAGGTGTTGGACATTCAGGACTGCAGGAGGGGCAGACGGAGTTCGACATATTGAATGTCGGGAGCACTGTAGGCTTTCCTTCAGAACGAGATTTAGGAGGATATGTGTTTGCTTCCTTGTTTCTTAACACAATATTTATTATAATGAAAACCAGTAGTGTCTTCAGGGAAAGGCACATGTGTCTCAGGAAGAGTTATCTGGATCAGAGTCACTTCTAGTAGTCTGCTTAGGCAGTCGCTAATGCCTGTACTTTTAACTATCAATATATTTTCACTGTGTAATTTTTAGAAGTGATTACATTGGTGATTTAAACTATAATAGGTTCTGTATACAGCTGACTCAACATAATGACAATTCAATTAGAGTAAGAGTCCCAATAATTCATTGCATATTAACTTTGCCTTGAATGAGTGGCATCCCCGTATGTTACATGATGGAACTCCTAAGGTAGGCTGGTCAAACACTGTATGTATCTCCTTCACAGAGTGCTCAGTTATGAAAGGTTTCTTTTGGGTGAGTTCAGAGATACACCTTCACGCAGTTGACTTTTTTGCATTACTGTAATGGCAAAGGAGCGTTGCCCGATTGGTCAGAGCCTGAATATGAAAAATAAAATCATAATAAAACAATTGTATTATCTTTTTATTTTTCACTGTGAGCTGAGTCTGAGGAGTCTGCCAAGGTTAGGGCGTGGCACAGCCATCCTCAATGAAGGGCAGAAAGGAGGAGTGGTGGGCAGTGTGAGTGTGCCTGCTGGTTTGGCCAGCGATCTTAGGACAGTCAAACTGACATGTGCACTTAGATTTTTCCAACCCAGCTGTGTTGCACAACTTGGTGGAAAAAGACACAGACTCCCTGTGCCTGAGCGAGCGTCAGACCAGTCAACTCTGGCCAATCCCAGCACTTCTCTCATGCTTGGTATAGCATGAGGGCAGCACCTGGATAATAATAATATTATTATTTCCCCCTGCGCTGTCCCACCACTTTTTATTGGCAGCAGCCGCTGCTGATTAGCTTCTGTTGAGCGAACACAAACTTCAGAATCTTCACCATTTAGGACATCAACTGTGAATGACTTAAGCATGTATTATTATAACGGTAATACAGTAATTATTTTTCAGACAACCAAAGTTATAAAAACGGCAGTGAGCTGCAACTGAACTTTGCATTTTCAATGGCGGAATTCGTTTGTAGCTTCCATTATCGACCCTCACTTAGAGGAAGGGAAGCACACAGCCCCATTGAAACAATACCTAATGGTTAATCTTTAGCACAAATCATGCGATCAGTGTTTGATGCTTATTATAGCTCCAGTCTTAACATGATCTTTGAGAAGGAAAAAATTACCTGCATTGTTTCTATAACAACAGAAAACGTGTTATCCTTGGAATCTTTTGCAAGCAGGTACTGGCAGATTCCGCTGAAGGTGAAGTGTTTGTTGTCAAAACTTTTGAAATGGGATTGGCCAGTGACAAAACATTCCCCTAAACAAGAAAGAGACACAAAAGAAAATACCATGAGTAAGTGTTGTCACGCATATGTCCAGGAGTTGTAATAGTGTTCTACAATTACACGTTGAGTTTCCATCCCCTTCCGTGACATACAAGGTCAGGAAAGAAAACCTGTACTCTACCTATAATATACTGGAAGAATTCTTCTTTTAAAGTACTGCCAATGAACACTAATGTACTAATGCACACCTTTAGTTAGAAATAAGGGAATTTCAGAACACTAAAAGATTGTCAAATTGGCCACGAGCCAATAAACCCTTTGTGCAACAAAGTAGAACTTAGATGCTCGGAAACCAATCTATGCAGTTAAATGACAGATCTTGATTGACAGAATCTAACAATGTCGTACTACCATCTGAATCTGTAGATGTTCATGGGTTCAGATGTCACAACGGTAGAGAATTAATCAGAGGACCGCATAGTAAGCCTCGTGGTTTATGTCACCAGAACCCCTCAGTGGCAATGTTGGACCAAATTACGCATGATATCTGTTATTCATTTTTTATATTACATGTTTATTTCAGTGCAGTGAGCTTGAGATTGCTATTTTCTGCAAAGTGCAGCGAGTAGTCGATACTTACTAGGATTAGGATGTTTAAGTTTTGCTTACCCTTCTTGAGTAAATTGTTAATAAAACAACTGGCAATACAAATGATTCATGGATTTAGGTGGCAGCATTTAGTGTACGGGTATGAATTTACTACATTTGCCACATAATTTGCCACATAACTTGAAAATATGGCAGATTTCACGAAATTGTTGTCACTGTCTCAAATAGATAAAAATAATACTAACACAGAATGAGTGCATCGTTTGCATTTTCTGTTACATAATTAAGATAAGCTCACCACATAATTTGATCCTCCATGCCACACAATACTAACAACCCTAAGAATGTTAATATTCAGTGAAGTGGTTTGGGAATTGTCATCATGATGATGAAATCCATAATTCACAGTTCCCTATTAAATAAACTGCATTTTGGGCAATAAAAGACCTATAAAGACACGCGCACGATGCTGCTAGTTAAGCGTGACACCCGCTTTACAGCAATTTTTTTTGTATCCTTAATAACGTTGCCCCTTTGGCATTCTTCAACAGACTGGGGTGAAACTTAGACAGCCGCTCAATCAAATGGTACAAAAGTTATAACTCGAGATTTCCCCACTGGAGAGTGTGCTTCAAGCATAACTCAGAAACAGCTAATTGAATGTTTACCAACTTTGGTTAAGTCTAGAGTACGTGAATGACTTCATGTAATAATTTCGTTGATGCAGTTTAAGTGGCATTTACTCCTGCACATGCTCAGTCTAGCCTGTTTTTGTTCTGATCAAGACCTGTTAAATTAATTGTGGGTTGAACCCCCATTGGCACCATAATGGCTACAAAGTATTTTCAATGAATTATAATTAAAAACATTTTTACAATTACATTTTTGATGCCACAATGATTGATCAAAATGTTTATTAGACTTTAAGGGCATTCACAAAACTATTTCTAAAATCGTTGTAGAAGAGGGTGAACACTACAGTTAGGGGATTCAAAATAATTGACATGACATCAGGTATCTGTACTATTTAGTCTAAAATAATAAAATGTCATTGACAACTTGCTACATCGCAACAGAGCAAACATTCGATAACATGGAGACATCTAACGCCTCTAACAATACCTGGCTGCTCTTCTGTCAGGGTCTAGGGACAGAAGATCTCTTGGCGATGCCTACACTCGTTATTTCCCACATGCAGAGAGAAGGGGCGAGGTACATAATACCTTAATGCCAGCAGCATTCTTCAGCCGCGCCTGCGCCGGCCTCAGCTTGCCTGCAGTGTTTACGTTTCCAACCACAGCTTGCTTCTTTTGTTCTCTTGGGCTACAAGAAGTGGCCGTGCTCTGTTCATTGATCCTCTCTAGTCAATCCACATCCATCCTTACCGCTCGTAGAAATCAAGTAAGAGCCAGCGCTCAGGCGCCATTAAATTGCACATTGATGATCTGAAGCTGTCTGTTCTTCTGTACTTAAACTCTATTTTGGTTGACATTTGTTATTATGGCACGTGTAAAATATTTATATGGACTTTCTAGTACAGATATTGTGTCATTTGATGTTTAAGAGGCATCCCTATTGTGTGTACATGAAGCCAAAAGCTCAGGGCCGGACAGGTCTTTTATGCCAGTGGCTATGGCTGGAGCAGCGGCACAAGGATTTGTGCTGCGCTGCCCTGTGCAAACAAAAGGGACAGGAATGCGCTGTATCTAGGCCATACGGTGCATCTAGGCCATACGGTGCATTCCTGTTTTTTCCCCGGCGCTGCTGCACAATGGACTGCCATGTGCCAACGCAGGCACCCTTGCACTATGGTCCAAAGGTGTCTGCATTGTAGGAATGGTTGTTTTGGTGCAGGAAGGGACACCTTCCTGCACAAAAACAATCAGTGAAGGCAATTTCCACTTACTAAGTGTGTTGCAGAATGCAGCACACACTGAAAGAAGAAAAAAACAAGGAGAAATTAGGATATTTCTCCTTGCTGCGCCTCCCTTATTCCTCCCCTGGGAAGGCATAGGCTTTTGGGGCACTCCCAGGTTTACAAAATCCTGTAAATCTGAGAATGCGTCAAAATCCATGCGAGTTGCATGGTAACACCCAACGCAACACCCATGGAACGCTTCTTTGATGAAAAGTAAAGCAATACAGCGACTTGCACTGCATTGCCTTACTCCATAACTACCAGGGCTTGAAAAGCCATGCAAAGTGGCTCTGCTTGACTTTGTAAATATAGGCCTGTGCCGCCGGAGCATCACACAAAGTGACTCACCGGCAGCACAAGCAGCTTGTAAATAAGCCCCTGGGTTTCTGGTTGGCAAAGGTATGCACCCTGTCCAAGCAGGAACCACAATCCTAGTCAGGGTACGTGAAATACACACCTTAAATTAACCAGGGGCTCACACTCTAGTAGCGTGGCACAGAGCAGGCAGCCTTAATTTAAGAGGCAATGAATAAAGTATAGTGCCAACTTTAGTACATTAAAAACAGTAAAAACACCACACAAAATAATCCACAGCAGGTTAGAAACATAGATCTTAATTTAATGAATAAAACAGGACCAAAATTAAAAAAATCCAATAAGTAAAAGTGGAGGTATGAATTTTCAAATAATATCTCCAAATGTAGTGCTTAGAAACTTAAAGCGCTGACTGGGGCTATCTGGTCACGCTAAAGTGAGGCAAATCCAAAGTTAAGGCCGAAAGCAATGGAGCATGGGCTGACTACAGGTACCATCCTTGTCCCGCTGAAAAAGTACCCTGTGTGGAGGGTTGCATCAATGTCGAAGATCGGATGCAAGGAGCAGAAGGGTCGATGCAAACACGATGTGTCAGTTCCGATCCGTATAGTCAGCGATGCAATATCCTCGAGGTGCAGCAGTGAACCCTTTGCAATAAAGGCAGTGTGTCAATGTCGAGCCGCACAGCCAGCAATGTGAAATCCTCATCCTCCGTGGTGATGCATAGGCATCAAGGAGAGATGCAGCGGTTCCAATTGTAACAGTGATGGCGATGCATGGATTTCCGTAGAACATATCGGCAAACCCACTCCCAAAGTCCCTGGATTGGCACCACTTGGTAAGGTAGGACTCTCAGTTGGCAGAGTCCAGGAGCTGTGGCAGATGTGGGTGAAGTCCTGAGACTTTAGAAGAGGAGGCAAGTCAGCAAGCCCTTGGATTAACTTTGGTTCTGGGATGCAAAGATGCAGTCCAGTCCTTCTAATCCCAGGCAAGGAGAACAGCAGGCAGCAGGGCAGACACAGCAAAGCAGGAGTCCATCAAACTCCAGCAGGGTTCCAGCAGAGTGAAAGTCTGTTTTGCAGCACACAGTCCTTCTTCCTGGCAGAATGTCTTCAGGTCCAGAAGTGTACTGATTTGGTGGTGTCTGGGGTCCAGTAAGTATACCCAGTTGGGCCTCAGAAGTGGGGGAGACTTCAAAGAGAGGCCTTTGAAGTACATAACATCCCTTCCTTTCCTGTCTCCAGACATACTACAGGGGGTTATGCAACTCTTTGTGAGGGGCAGGCACAACCCTATTCAGGTGCAAGTGTCAGCTCCTCCCTCCCATTCAGCCCAGAAAGACCCATCAAGTTGTTAATGGCTCATCAGGCACACCTATACTTCCTTTGAGTGTGGCGGTCTAGAGGGAAGTCACAAGAGCCCAGCTGCCACCTACTCAGACATGTATTCAGACACAGAGACACAGAATGGTAAAGTAAGAAAATGTCACCTTTTTGAAAGTGGCATTTTAAACCTTGCAACTTAAAATCCAACTTTACCTGTGCAATTCCAGAGACACCAAATTCAAAAAATCTATCTGCTCCCAACTAGAAACTACACTTATAAAGTGTAATAAGGCAATCCTAATGTTAACCGACGAGAGAGATAGGCTTTGCAGTAGTGAAAAACACATTTTCACATCCTGGACATATAAACCAGGGTGCAGTGTATTTAAACCAACTTTTTAAACACACTGCACCTTGCCCTTGGGGCTGTCCAGGACCTACTCTAGGGGTGATTTATATGTATTAAAAAGGAAGGTTTGGGCCTGGCAAGTGAGTTAACTTGCCAGGTTGACATGGCAGTTTAAAACTGCACACACAGGCTCTGCAGTGGCTGGACTGGGACTTGTTCAAAGGGCTACTAAAGTGGGTGTTATAATCAGTGCTGCAGGCCCACTAGAAGAATTTAATTTACAGGCCCTGAGCACAAGTAGTGCACTTGACAAGGGACTTACAAGTAAATGAAATATGCCAAATGTGGATAGGCGAATGTTACCATGTTTTAGCGAAACAGCACACAAACTTCTGTACTTGTCAGCAGTGGTAAAGTGTCCAGAGTCCTAAAGTCAACAAAAAACGAGGACAGAAAAAGAGGGGGAAGAACACAAATAGTCTGGGGATAACCCTGCAGAAAGGGCCATTTCCAACATCTGTCCTGGCCGCTTGTAGGTGAAGTCACCTTCAGGCAACATCACTTTGAACTGGAGGCTTGTTCTGAGCTGCATGAGGTAGGCGTTACTCTGGGGCTTAGAGGGTGACTTTTCTGAGCCAAAATTACACTTACTGGCAGAATCCAGGACCTTTTCTTTGGTGATGGATGAACTGGTAAAAAAGAAGGCTCACGGAACTGCAGGGATGGAGTGATGCTCTAATTAAGCAACCAAAAAGAGAGGCAAGCAGGTCAACCACAATGTGTGGGTGGATTTTTGTGAACAGTCGTCTTTGGAGCTTTGGAATAATTAGTGGTGTAGATGTTCATCATGGCTGTCATGTTGAGGTTTGCATTTATATATATAAATGTATTATCAAATTCAAATTTACTATCAAAGTGCATAGTTAATCAAAACCATTACACTTAACATAAAGGAAAGAAGTAACCATTACAGTTTCTATAATAATGTCCATGTCTTAATACAGAATGATTACTTTCAAAGCCACAAAAGGAGAAAGGTACATTTGTTAGACATAGGATGTATACAAGAGTTCTTAGGTGGCTGTGTGTGACCATAGATTGCCTTTTTAAAACACGGTGTGCACCATTCTTTTAGAGTAAAGTGCATCAGTATTGTTTTATACAGTGTAATAAGGCAATCCTAATGTTACCTTCTGGGAGAGATAGGCCTTGCAGTGGTGAAAAACGAATTTAAGAGTTTTTCTTATTCCTGGATTCAAAGTGTCAGTGAAGAGTCTAGGGCTTTTGAGGGGCTTTACCAGTGCTAAATAAGTGGCCTCTTCTTCTCCTTCTTCCATGTGGTTTTTACTCTGGCTTCAAAAATTTGCAAGAACTTTACCGCCCTGATGTTAAGCTGCATGAATTTTGGGTTCAGTGCTTCAATGATGGCTTGCCTGCATGTTTGTGCAGCTACCTGGTTAAAATGACCCAGCAACATCCTTCTGAGATCTGTTAGCATTTCCGGGCAGAGACAGAGGATGTGCATTAAGGTTTCTTTTTTCTCACCACAGAGTCTGAAGTTTGTCTTAGCTAGCTTTCACCAGTGTGGTAAGTGATCCAGAGTTCAATGGATAGCTAGGCAAAGGTGCATGAATTTGAGATCATAGTAGTAAGTCGAGATATGCTTGCGGCTTTAAGACATCATTAGAGATAATACTTTGCCATGCATGTGTTGGGTTTGTCAGGTTCTCTTTGTCTTCTTACAGTGAAATGAGTCTGGTGGATCTGTTTAAGATCTTTTTTAACTTGGGTGTTGAAGTCTTAGTGTTCCATAGGTCGGAGGCTTGCATCAGCTGCATAGCATCACAGAAACTGTGTCTAAAAATTGATTTTGAGTTTGGCTGGTTTATTTTAAGCCAGACATGTGATGCTAGTGTGTTGTCCTTTGCTAATCTAAATCTGTAGCAGATTTTAGGAAGCTGCGCTTTATGGCAATCTATTGTTTTATCAATCTGAGCCCTAGGCGTAGTTGGGCCTGCGATGTAAAGTTTGGAAGTCTATATACAGCCCAATATGTTTTAGTAATTAGCAGATCCATGATATTTGCCACATGTGCTTCTTCCATTATTTCACAGCCATAACAGATACACTGAAGTAGTTTTGCGGCAAGGGCCTTGTGGAGAGGACCCAGCATTGGTCCTTAGATAGATTTCAACAAGGTGTTAAAACCAAAAGTTAAAGAGGTAGCTTTGGATTTCATTGTATCCATATGTGCAAAGAAGGTGTCTCTTGAGTCAAAGTAAATCCAGTATATTTGTACTTCGCAGAGGTAATGGCTTCACAGTGATTATGGGTAGTTTCCCCATCGGAGGTTGATTTGCTTGACCGAACTTGGTTTGTGTTGAAGATGGGGAATAAATTCCCTCTTGTGCTCTTTGTTGTCTGTGCTGTGGCTCTAGTGGTGTGTTTCTATTGTTTGCAGAGCCTTTAGCACTCTCTCTTTGACTGGGTGCCACCTCCATTTTTGATTTGGCTGGGAGCCTCTGCACTCTGCTCACCAGGTACTACCTCTTCTCTGGTTTGTAGATTGTTGCCTTGAGGGCTCCTGTGCAAGCCTTGTTGGGGCAGGACGTGTGGGTTTATTGCTGGGGCTGTGCTAGTTCCGGCCTGCATTGGTACATGGAGGGGAGCATTCGTTTGACAGATATCACATGTGTTTGCTTCTGAAGGGATTTCCCACAGGTCCAGTAGGGTTGCTAGATTTTGGGTAGGCTCCTGCATGGCTGTAGAGAGTTTCTGATTCAAACCTGCCCTCAGCGTGGTTACTTCAGCGTGAGAAATGCAGAAATGGGTGAAGCCTCAAGAAATGTAATGTAAGAGGTGTGAAGCTCCTAATGAAGATTATATAGAGATGTTTGTGAACAGCCCCACCCTAAAAGCTTTTTCGGGAGCATTAAAGAAAACGATATCAGCAGTCATTAATTATAAATTTGAGATCAACACATCTTTAATTTTAATCGATGTATGTATAAAAGACAAAATACATCAGGACCAGTTGGATGTTAAATTCATTTTCTAATTAATACTGATTGTGGTGCACTTGGTTGCAAACAAAGTATTGCTTCTAACCCACCATGTGTTAAGGAGTGGAGGAGTCTGGCTAGGTGTATATTGGGATGTCACTGTGTAGAGGGGGAAGTGGAAGGAATTCTGGGTCTTCAGTTTGAGGTGCAGGAGTGTTTTCCTGGGCTCCATATCATTAAGTATCTTCTGAAGAGCCACTGTTTCCTCCAGAGAAGCATCGCTGGGGTGCAGGTGAAATGCAATGTTGGCACAGACACACAACGTTAAAACATATGTAATCTTCAGTTTGGTACAGAGTTTGAGTGGGTGTTGGACAAACACTGAGCATGTTGGAGTGAGCAGGAAGTAGGCTGAAGTGGATAATAGACAGAGGTGCTCTGAGTTGTGTAGTGATTAAAAGATTATGGGCCAGATGTAGCAAAAAGCCAATTTGCGACTTGCAAATTGCGAGTCCCTGCGACTCGCAATTTGCAACTCGCAAATTGGTATGCAGAACGGTGTCTCAGACACCGTCTGCGAGTCGCTATGGGGTCGCAATGACCCACCTCATTAATATTAATGAGGTGGGTCACAAATTGCGGCCCCATAGCGAGTCTAGGCACTCGCAAACATGGAGGCCTGCTGTAGTCAGCAGACCTCCATGTTCGTGACTGCTTTTAAATAAAGCAGTTTTATTTTTTTAAGTGTAGCCCGTTTTCCTTAAAGGAAAACGAGCTGCACTTAAAAAAAAAAACGTAACCTTTAGTTTCGGTATTTTTTCAGGGCAGGTAGTGGTCCTTTGGACCACTACCTGCCCTGAAAAAATAGTTTTGGGTCCATTCACAAAGTGGAAGGGGTCCCATGGGGACCCCTTCCAATTTGCGAGTGGGTTACCATCCAGTTGAAGTGGATGGTAACTGCGACACCCTTTGCGACCGCATATGCAGTCGCAAATGGTATTGCATACCACTCTGAATCGCAAATAGGAAGGGAACACTGTAAAGAAATGGCTCCCTGTTGCAGTTACCCCCCCACTTTTTGCCTGATACTGATGCTGACTTGACTGAGAAGTGTGCTGGGACCCTGCTAACCAGGCCCCAGCACCAGTGTTCCTTCACCTAAAATGTACCATTGTATCCACAATTGGCACACCCTGGCATTCAGATAAGTCCCTTGTAACTGGTACTTCTAGTACCAAGGGCCCTGATGCCAAGGAAGGTCTCTAAGGGCTGCAGCATGTCTTATGCCACCCTAGAGACCCCTCACTCAGCACAGACACACTGCTTACAAGCCTGTGTGTGCTAGTGAGAACAAAATGAGTAAGTCGACATGGCACTCCCCTCAGGGTGCCATGCCAGCCTCTCACTGCCTATGCAGTATAGGTAAGACACCCCTCTAGCAGGCCTTACAGCCCTAAGGCAGGGTGCACTATACCATAGGTGAGGGTACCAGTGCATGAGCACTGTGCCCCTACAGTGTCTAAACAAAACCTTAGACATTGTAAGTGCAGGGTAGCCATAAGAGTATATGGTCTGGGAGTCTGCTTTACACGAACTCCACAGCACCATAATGGCTACACTGAAAACTGGGAAGTTTGGTATCAAACTTCTCAGCACAATAAATGCACACTGATGCCAGTGTACATTTTATTGTAAAATACACCACAGAGGGCACCTTAGAGGTGCCCCCTGAAACTTAACCAACTAGCTGTGTAGGCTGACTGGTTCCAGCAGCCTGCCACACTAGAGACATGTTGCTGGCCCCATGGGGAGAGTGCCTTGGTCACTCTGAGGCCAGTAACAAAGCCTGCACTGGGTGGAGATGCTAACACCTCCCCCAGGCAGGAGCTGTGACACCTGGCGGTGAGCCTCAAAGGCTCACCCCTTTGTCACAGCCCAGCAGGGCACTCCAGCTTAGTGGAGTTGCCCGCCCCCTCCGGCCACGGCCCCCACTTTTGGCGGCAAGGCTGGAGGAAACAAAGAAAGCAACAAGGAGGAGTCACTGGCCAGTCAGGACAGCCCCTAAGGTGTCCTGAGCTGAAGTGACTCTAACTTTTAGAAATCCTCCATCTTGCAGATGGAGGATTCCCCCAATAGGGTTAGGATTGTGACCCCCTCCCCTTGGGAGGAGGCACAAAGAGGGTGTACCCACCCTCAGGGCTAGTAGCCATTGGCTACTAACCCCCCCAGACCTAAACACGCCCTTAAATTTAGTATTTAAGGGCTACCCTGAACCCTAGAAAATTAGATTCCTGCAACTACAAGAAGAAGGACTGCCTAGCTGAAAACCCCTGCAGAGGAAGACCAGAAGACGACAACTGCCTTGGCTCCAGAAACTCACCGGCCTGTCTCCTGCCTTCCAAAGATCCTGCTCCAGCGACGCCTTCCGAAGGGACCAGCGACCTCGACATCCTCTGAGGACTGCCCCTGCTTCGAAAAGACAAGAAACTCCCGAGGACAGCGGACCTGCTCCAAGAAAAGCTGCAACTTTGTTTCCAGCAGCTTTAAAGAACCCTGCAAGCTCCCCGCAAGAAGCGTGAGACTTGCAACACTGCACCCGGCGACCCCGACTCGGCTGGTGGAGATCCGACACCTCAGGAGGGACCCCAGGACTACTCTGATACTGTGAGTACCAAAACCTGTCCCCCCTGAGCCCCCACAGCGCCGCCTGCAGAGGGAATCCCGAGGCTTCCCCTGACCGCGACTCTTTGAACCTAAAGTCCCGACGCCTGGGAGAGACCCTGCACCCGCAGCCCCCAGGACCTGAAGGACCGGACTTTCACTGGAGAAGTGACCCCCAGGAGTCCCTCTCCCTTGCCCAAGTGGAGGTTTCCCCGAGGAATCCCCCCCTTGCCTGCCTGCAGCGCTGAAGAGATCCCGAGATCTCTCATAGACTAACATTGCGAACCCGACGCCTGTTTCGACACTGCACCCGGCCGCCCCCGCGCTGCTGAGGGTGAAATTTCTGTGTGGACTTGTGTCCCCCCCGGTGCCCTACAAAACCCCCCTGGTCTGCCCTCCGAAGACGCGGGTACTTACCTGCAAGCAGACCGGAACCGGGGCACCCCCTTCTCTCCATTCTAGCCTATGTGTTTTGGGCACCACTTTGAACTCTGCACCTGACCGGCCCTGAGCTGCTGGTGTGGTGACTTTGGGGTTGCTCTGAACCCCCAACGGTGGGCTACCTTGGACCAAGAACTGAGCCCTGTAAGTGCCTTACTTACCTGGTTAACCTAACAAATACTTACCTCCCCCAGGAACTGTGAAAATTGCACTGTGTCCACTTTTAAAACAGCTATTTGTGAATAACTTGAAAAGTATACATGCAATTTTGATGATTTGAAGTTCCTAAAGTACTTACCTGCAATACCTTTCGAATGAGATATTACATGTAGAATTTGAACCTGTGGTTCTTAAAATAAACTAAGAAAAGATATTTTTCTATACAAAACCTATTGGCTGGATTTGTCTCTGAGTGTGTGTACCTCATTTATTGTCTATGTGTATGTACAACAAATGCTTAACACTACTCCTTGGATAAGCCTACTGCTCGACCACACTACCACAAAATAGAGCATTAGTATTATCTATTTTTACCACTATTTTACCTCTAAGGGGAACCCTTGGACTCTGTGCATGCTATTCCTTACTTTGAAATAGCACATACAGAGCCAACTTCCTACATTGGTGGATCAGCGGTGGGGTACAAGACTTTGCATTTGCTGGACTACTCAGCCAATACCTGATCACACGACAAATTCCAAAATTGTCATTAGAAATTGATTTTTGCAATTTGAAAAGTTTTCTAAATTCTTAAAAGACCTGCTAGGGCCTTGTGTTAGATCCTGTTTAGCATTTCTTTTAGAGTTTAAAAGTTTGTAAAAGTTTGAATTAGATTCTAGAACCAGTTTTAGATTCTTAAAAAGTATTCCAACTTTTAGAAGCAAAATGTCTAGCACAGATGTGACTGTGGTGGAACTCGACACCACACCTTACCTCCATCTACAGATGAGAGAGCTAAGGTCACTCTGTAAACTAAAGAAAATAACCATAGGCCCCAAACCTACCAAAATACAGCTCCAGGAGCTTTTGGCAGAGTTTGAAAAGGCCAACCCCTCTGAGGGTGGCAACTCAGAGGAAGATGATAGTGAATTGGAGGAAGATTCCCCCCTACCAATCCTATCTAGGGAGGACAGGGCCTCTCAAGCCCTGACTCCAAAAATACTAGTCAGAGATACTGGCTCCCTCACAGGAGGGACCAGCACCTCTGAAATCACTGAGGATAACCCCAGTGAAGAGGACATCCAGTTAGCCAGGATGGCCAAAAGATTGGCTTTGGAAAGACAGCTCCTAGCCATAGAAAGGGAAAGAAAAGAGATGGGCCTAGGTCCCATCGATGGTGGCAGCAACTTAAATAGGGTCAGAGATTCTCCTGACATCCTAAAAATCCCCAAAGGGATTGTAACAAAATATGAAGATGGTGATGACATCACCAAATGGTTCACAGCTTTTGAGAGGGCTTGTGTAACCAGAAAAGTAAACAGATCTCACTGGGGTGCTCTCCTTTGGGAAATGTTCACTGGAAAGTGTAGGGATAGACTCCTCACACTCTCTGGAAAAGATGCAGAATCTTATGACCTCATGAAGGGTACCCTGATTGAGGGCTTTGGATTCTCCACTGAGGAGTATAGAATTAGATTCAGGGGGGCTCAAAAATCCTCGAGCCAGACCTGGGTTGATTTTGTAGACTACTCAGTAAAAACACTAGATGGTTGGTTAACTGGAAATGAAGTGTGTGACTATGTTGGGCTTTATAATTTGTTTATGAAAGAACACATTTTAAGTAACTGCTTCAATGAAAAGTTGCATCAGTATCTGGTAGACCTAGGTCCAATTTCTCCCCAAGAATTGGGAAAGAAGGCAGACCACTGGGTCAAGACTAGGGTAACCAAAACTTCCACTGGGGGTGACCAAAAGAAAGGGGTTACAAAAACTCCCCAGGAGAAAGTGGGTGACACTAGAAATAAAGAAAAAGAGTCCTCTGTAGGCCCCCAAAAACCAGAACAGGTGGGTGGGCCCCAAGACACAACCCAAAACAAAGGTGGGTACCAGGGTAAGAACTGGGATGCCACTAAGGCATGGTGCCACAACTGTAAACAGTCTGGGCACCACACCAAGGACACTTCTTGTCCCAAAAACAAACCCCAGAACAAAATTCCTGGGGTAACCAGTGTAGCCATGGGAGATGACTCCTCAGATGAGGAGGTCTTCCTAGCCTTCAACTGGAAACAGGGCCCAACAGGTGAGTTGGAGATTCCAGAGGGAAGTAGACACTTCCACCACCTACTGGTGAATGGAATCCCAACCACTGCCCTGAGAGACACTTGTGCCAGTCACACTATTGTGCATGACAGGCTGGTGCTCTCAAACCAGTACATCCCAGGTGAGACTGCCAGGGTAAGAGTTAGCCTAGACAGGGTCACTAAGAGGCCTGTGGCTTTAGTGCCCATAGAAGTGGGTGGCACTCTTAGCTGGAGAAGGGTAGTAGTCAGTACAGACCTCCCCCTTGATTGTCTCCTTGGAAATGACTACCCAGAGGTTAGTCAGAGCTCAAGAGAGGAACTGGTCCAGTGCCAGTCCTCTCCCAAGGATTCTGGAAGTCCTGCCTCTGCAGTAAATGCAAGCAGGCCCCAGAAGAAGAAGAAAAGAAAACAGAGTAGGAAGGGTGGACAACCTTTAGCCAAGGTTACAGCAAGCCAAGGAGATTCTGCTCCAGTAGGGGAGAACTCCAAAAATGGCCCTGATAAAGTCCAACCTGACCCACAAGAAGTCCTGGCTAGTCAGGCAACTGTTAAACCTGAGTGGGTGGCTCCTCAGCTAACAGAAGAAAGAGTGGAAGAAGGGTGTTTACTACAAGATGTGGTAACCCCCCACTCCAATACAGCAGACAGGCAACCTGAACCCAAAGAAGCCTGTAACTTAGCCCCTTCCCTTTTAGGTGAAGAGCTAAAGGTGTGGTTCTGGGCACTGACAGCTGTCAGTGGCCTCTGCTGGGTGTTAGCCTTTGTGGCTGCACTATCCTTGGCATGGTGGTCAGACCCCATGCCAAATAGCAAGTTAGGCCCCCTGACCCTGTTGGTCATGGTGGGGTTACTCCAGCTCTGGGTAACCTCTTTGGGTAAGCTAGGGATGACCCTGGCTAAGATAAGATTAGCAGAGGTGGATACCTCTAAACCCAAAATAAAAAGAATGGGTGGAGACATTGAAGAAGCAGACAAGAGGCAATTCAGACTAGGTCCTATCACTGTGGAAGTGGGTCAGTTCCCCAAAGGGAATGACCTGAACAGAAGGATGTAAGGCAGAGTAGGCCCTGCAACTAACCAGCCTATTTCTCCTACTCTTCCTCGCCTGACAGACTAGGAAGACTCTCCCAGCTTGGGCTGAGTCTCCTGGCCTGTGGGCTGGGGGGGGGCTTGTGTAAAGAAATGGCTCCCTGTTGCAGTTACCCCCCCACTTTTTGCCTGATACTGATGCTGACTTGACTGAGAAGTGTGCTGGGACCCTGCTAACCAGGCCCCAGCACCAGTGTTCCTTCACCTAAAATGTACCATTGTATCCACAATTGGCACACCCTGGCATTCAGATAAGTCCCTTGTAACTGGTACTTCTAGTACCAAGGGCCCTGATGCCAAGGAAGGTCTCTAAGGGCTGCAGCATGTCTTATGCCACCCTAGAGACCCCTCACTCAGCACAGACACACTGCTTACAAGCCTGTGTGTGCTAGTGAGAACAAAATGAGTAAGTCGACATGGCACTCCCCTCAGGGTGCCATGCCAGCCTCTCACTGCCTATGCAGTATAGGTAAGACACCCCTCTAGCAGGCCTTACAGCCCTAAGGCAGGGTGCACTATACCATAGGTGAGGGTACCAGTGCATGAGCACTGTGCCCCTACAGTGTCTAAACAAAACCTTAGACATTGTAAGTGCAGGGTAGCCATAAGAGTATATGGTCTGGGAGTCTGCTTTACACGAACTCCACAGCACCATAATGGCTACACTGAAAACTGGGAAGTTTGGTATCAAACTTCTCAGCACAATAAATGCACACTGATGCCAGTGTACATTTTATTGTAAAATACACCACAGAGGGCACCTTAGAGGTGCCCCCTGAAACTTAACCAACTAGCTGTGTAGGCTGACTGGTTCCAGCAGCCTGCCACACTAGAGACATGTTGCTGGCCCCATGGGGAGAGTGCCTTGGTCACTCTGAGGCCAGTAACAAAGCCTGCACTGGGTGGAGATGCTAACACCTCCCCCAGGCAGGAGCTGTGACACCTGGCGGTGAGCCTCAAAGGCTCACCCCTTTGTCACAGCCCAGCAGGGCACTCCAGCTTAGTGGAGTTGCCCGCCCCCTCCGGCCACGGCCCCCACTTTTGGCGGCAAGGCTGGAGGGAACAAAGAAAGCAACAAGGAGGAGTCACTGGCCAGTCAGGACAGCCCCTAAGGTGTCCTGAGCTGAAGTGACTCTAACTTTTAGAAATCCTCCATCTTGCAGATGGAGGATTCCCCCAATAGGGTTAGGATTGTGACCCCCTCCCCTTGGGAGGAGGCACAAAGAGGGTGTACCCACCCTCAGGGCTAGTAGCCATTGGCTACTAACCCCCCCAGACCTAAACACGCCCTTAAATTTAGTATTTAAGGGCTACCCTGAACCCTAGAAAATTAGATTCCTGCAACTACAAGAAGAAGGACTGCCTAGCTGAAAACCCCTGCAGAGGAAGACCAGAAGACGACAACTGCCTTGGCTCCAGAAACTCACCGGCCTGTCTCCTGCCTTCCAAAGATCCTGCTCCAGCGACGCCTTCCGAAGGGACCAGCGACCTCAACATCCTCTGAGGACTGCCCCTGCTTCGAAAAGACAAGAAACTCCCGAGGACAGCGGACCTGCTCCAAGAAAAGCTGCAACTTTGTTTCCAGCAGCTTTAAAGAACCCTGCAAGCTCCCCGCAAGAAGCGTGAGACTTGCAACACTGCACCCGGCGACCCCGACTCGGCTGGTGGAGATCCGACACCTCAGGAGGGACCCCAGGACTACTCTGATACTGTGAGTACCAAAACCTGTCCCCCCTGAGCCCCCACAGCGCCGCCTGCAGAGGGAATCCCGAGGCTTCCCCTGACCGCGACTCTTTGAACCTAAAGTCCCGACGCCTGGGAGAGACCCTGCACCCGCAGCCCCCAGGACCTGAAGGACCGGACTTTCACTGGAGAAGTGACCCCCAGGAGTCCCTCTCCCTTGCCCAAGTGGAGGTTTCCCCGAGGAATCCCCCCCTTGCCTGCCTGCAGCGCTGAAGAGATCCCGAGATCTCTCATAGACTAACATTGCGAACCCGACGCCTGTTTCGACACTGCACCCGGCCGCCCCCGCGCTGCTGAGGGTGAAATTTCTGTGTGGACTTGTGTCCCCCCCGGTGCCCTACAAAACCCCCCTGGTCTGCCCTCCGAAGACGCGGGTACTTACCTGCAAGCAGACCGGAACCGGGGCACCCCCTTCTCTCCATTCTAGCCTATGTGTTTTGGGCACCACTTTGAACTCTGCACCTGACCGGCCCTGAGCTGCTGGTGTGGTGACTTTGGGGTTGCTCTGAACCCCCAACGGTGGGCTACCTTGGACCAAGAACTGAGCCCTGTAAGTGCCTTACTTACCTGGTTAACCTAACAAATACTTACCTCCCCCAGGAACTGTGAAAATTGCACTGTGTCCACTTTTAAAACAGCTATTTGTGAATAACTTGAAAAGTATACATGCAATTTTGATGATTTGAAGTTCCTAAAGTACTTACCTGCAATACCTTTCGAATGAGATATTACATGTAGAATTTGAACCTGTGGTTCTTAAAATAAACTAAGAAAAGATATTTTTCTATACAAAACCTATTGGCTGGATTTGTCTCTGAGTGTGTGTACCTCATTTATTGTCTATGTGTATGTACAACAAATGCTTAACACTACTCCTTGGATAAGCCTACTGCTCGACCACACTACCACAAAATAGAGCATTAGTATTATCTATTTTTACCACTATTTTACCTCTAAGGGGAACCCTTGGACTCTGTGCATGCTATTCCTTACTTTGAAATAGCACATACAGAGCCAACTTCCTACAAACACCCCTTCCTATTTGCGATTCTGAAATGCATATTGCGAGTCGGTCCCGACTTGCAATATGCATTTCTGCATTGGAAACTGCAATTTGCGACTCGCAAACGGCATTTTTTGCCGTTTGCGACTCGGAAATAGTTTCCTGCATCTGGCCCTATGTCTGTGCTTCTCATATATTTAAATGTTTGTTCCCAGTGGTGGGCTGAAAGAGGGTGGTTTTGTGTTCTGGTCACTTGCACCTTAGCTATTCTGGACCAAAGCCCTAGCAGAGACATCTTGAAGAGGACTAGAGTCCTCTGCCCAGTCAGATACCAGAGATCTCACTTTTCCATTCACTGGCGGCAATACTCATGTGAAGGAGAGCAACCACGGGCTGTGATTGTGCTGTGATCAGGGGAGATCGGGGTTAACACCCCTCCCACACAGGATTTCATAAAGAAGATAGAAAAATAATTTCTTAAGACACAGAACAATTTACATTTCGAGATTCCATGTTTTTGTTCAAAATCCAATTTGGCATCGATGGTTATAAATGTCATTAATGCGCTCTCCATTTCATAGTCTGCTCAGATTTCAGCTGAATGATGTTCATAATTATGAAGTCTGCGTTTCTAGGCAGGTTTTCCAACATATGACACAACGCTGCACTGCGTGACAGGGAAAGAGCAGAAAGGTGTCATATCTAAGAAGACATGGCGTTTTTTTTTCTAATAAGTTATGGCACTGTTATTCTAGATCTCTCTCTGACCGACTCACTTTTGGCTGTTCGGTTGCTCTGCGCCAATGCATACACCCGTGAGCCATAGTGCAAAGTACAAGGGCGTGTGCATGAAATCAAGCGTAGGTTTTGTACTGGAAGTGATCATTCCAGTTAAAAATACCATGCTTGAAATAGTTTGAGACGTGTATAACTGTGTATGCGTGCTTTACAGTACAGCACACATGCACAGTTAGAAACTACTCTAAAAGTACTCCTGGCCTCTAGGATAAATTGTTGGGGCAAATCCACGTCTACCACTGTTATGACTTTTGTGTCTTTGTGACTTTTGTGTCAAAATCCAGACTGAGTTGTATGAGAACGCTTTATGCTGGATTGTGTCACATTGGCGCTGCAAACCCAGTGCAAAGTGTTGTCGAAATTGGCCCATTATCTTTTGTGATATTCGTCTGAAATGCTTGGCTGTTCATGTTTGTTCCTGGATAAGAAATGAAGAAGTCCATTCTCAGCACTGTGTAAAAAAAGCAATACAGTGTAGTATTGTGTGGAAATGTCAAAACATATTTTGCATTCTTGAATCACAAGTCTTATTATTCTGTTTGGATTGCACATTTTCAACTTCGCTTGCTTTTGTTTTTGTTTTACTAAACATTGTTAAACTGCAACCAAGACAATAATACAATGCTTTTAGAAGATAGCAAGCATTGATAAAATCCGTAGGTTTGGCTTCCATATTGTATATATACAGAGAAACATAATACATGAACACTTACAGAAATAGACCCAAAGGCATCTGTGCACACAGTCTAATAGAAATACAAGTACTTGTGCAGACCGGCAGAAAGACATTCAGGCAAACTCACTGATTTATAGGCATCCACTCACTAAGACCAACAGATACAAACGCATATATATATATATATATGTATATCACGCACAAGTTGGATGAAAAACTGCTGCACACCAATCCCTCCATTCTTCGTACCACTTTAATTACATATTGAGCAAACACCACCGCGTTCCACCTTGACAGAGTTGCAGGGTTCTCCTTACTAGAGCTGTTCTCCACCTAAATTTGGGAACTTCCCAGAGTTCTCCTTTGTTTTTTGCATAACTTATGCGTCACTCTAACCCTGAAAGGGCCTTGTTTTGACTTATACTGGGTGCTCCCTTGTGTCTGGACAAAGCTAAACTCCTCTGAAGAGCTCTAATGAGAGTGAAACACGTGTCAGGGATGCTTTACTTATTCTATGTTGGCTTGGGCGGTATTTGACCACTCCAAAGCTGTAATACTGTGCCTGGAGTAGTAAATGGCTTTTGTCATTTTACAGCTCGGCAAGGATGACACTGTGTCAATCCTATGCTTAAAGATTTTGTTGTAAAAAATGGCAAAAGACTTTGTCACTATCTAGCTCCGCGTGGATAGCACTGTGCTGATCCTGTGTTTAAAAACTTTGCTAGATAAGCAGACATTTGAGGTGAGCAAATCTAGAGTGTCGGTGGTGTTGCAGGGTGCTCCTTACTAGAGCTGCTCTCTACCTAAATTTGGGAACTTCGCAGAGTTCTCCTTTGTTTTTTGCATAATTTGTCCGTCACTCTAACCCTGAAAGGGCCTTGTTTTGATATATATATATATATATATATATATATATATATATATATATATATATATATATATATATGTGTATATATATATATGTATTCATTCACTGAAAAAACAAAGGTTACAGGGAAGTTATAGTTAGGTTTTTAATTTATTCGTACAAAACCATAGAAATTCAGCAGTTGTAGTTCCTTCAAGTAACTATAACTCGTGCCCTTGCCATGCACAGTTTCCTTATTGCAAATGTTGCAGTGACAACATCAAAGATGCCATACAAGATCTCATTATTGACATAATATGTGGAGTAATTAGCTGTGCATGGCCCGCAGAGCCTGACATCTAGGCTTTTAGCCATATGCAGTAGGATAGACTGCCAGGCTTTGCTATTGGCCAACTCTCAAGCCAAGTTCTCTGAAGGTGGTAAGCACCCACAATGTGCAGCTTTTGGCCATGCCCTCCATCCAGTCCCTTCATCCAACACTCTGCTAGCAGGTAACCCTTTTGCTCAGCTGGGAGTTAACCAAAGGCCCTGACCATTGTGCAACCTATATACCCAACTCTCAATGGGCAGCCAACATCCACAGCTCCTGGCCTTCGGCCATGCACAGAGGGGTTGGTCCTTTAGCTGGCCTCCTTTCAAGCCACATGCACAATCATCCACAGATCACCTTCAGCCATGCACATGAGAGGTTTGTCACAAGTCCTGGCCTCCAGCCAGGCCATCCGTCTAACCCACTGTAGTATGCTAAACACTGTTGTTCACAGCTATCGGCTCTGTGCATCAGGGTTGGCTGTGGCTAGTCACTGTACTCAACTCTTCACAGGCTGCCAACATTTACTGCGCATGGCCTTCAGCCGCGCACAGTGGGTTTGCCTCAGAGTCTGCTCCCACTTTCTGTGGGTGGCTATTCCACTGCTGTGTATGGTCTTTGGCTGTGTACAGCAAAGCTGATTGGAAGGACTGGTCCTGTGACATACCCTCCGAAAGCCATCCCTCTCTGCGCACAGCCTTTGACCATGCACAAGGGACATGGTGCATTTTTTCTTTCTCTATAAGACGCATGGCAGGGTGGCAACTTTGGTTGCCTTGTTGCCTCGTGTCAAAAATTTGTAAATATAGGCCTAAATACTTTATTTTCTTTAATTGTTCACAGGAAATTCAAATCATAGGCTGGATCCCAGAAGGATCTGTGCGAGCCAGTGAATATCCAGGAACTGCGAATCCAACAAAAGATTAACGAATCCTGCAATAAAAATCATTCTTTTACAATTGTAATTGAATACCATAGTGGATCCCTTTGTTGGCCTGTGGGTCAGTGTAGACACCCTGCCCACTTGTGACATTTTCTTTCTGTTTTTCCCAACACAGTGTTCAGTGCACCGTGCTGGTAAATGAAAGACGCAACAGGAGTGTTTTTGTGAAAGTCACAGTGCAGCAGACTCGTGAATCTGGGGGTGGATTTATGAATCTGCAATGCACAAAAGGAGAAACAGTTTCTTAGCCCCGAGGGGCACCTTTATGTTTTTTAAACTGGATTTTCAAATCGTCTGTGGATTTGTGAAATCACGAAGGATCAACGAATTAACGGTCTTCTTCATGCCCAAAACCAGCATCTTTGTAAACACTAATTCATCAAAGATTATTGAGTGAATTTAGACCAAATCATAAAAGCACAATCTTTGAATAAAATTAAATCTTTGTTCCAAATTTGGTGTAACTTCATTCAGTCGTTTTATGTTTTGAAGAGCAAACGCTCTTATTGGAATTAACACGGGAACTGTCACATTTGGGAAACTGTTTAAAAACACTCGTGCAGTCGCAGGAAACAGCCACGGGTCCAGTCACAGTCACTGCACAGAGAGCTACATTAGCATGGTGGGACATGAGAATGGACAAAGGGAAAGATGAACAAATAGAAGTTTGAAAGAATGTTCAATTGACGCACGGGTGCTAAAGGCACATATATATCTAAGCACATAGCCATACTAGAGAGAAAATGTTATTAGGGGCAGAGAAAGAAGTACATGATCAATGCCCGTTCCTTCCTTGGGATCCGCTTGGATGAGTCACTTGTTCTTAAGTCACTATGCAGATAAATCATTTACTTTTTCGGAATGCTCCCCCATTGGCAACAGTGTACGGAACTCTGCAAGCCCATTCAGTCCTGGGTGTCTTTAGTACGATCATAAGCACACATAGCATTGTTATTCAGGGTCTGCACCTCTTGTGCGACCATATGGCTCACTTTGGGTTGCCTGAGTGCCTCGTGTATATCAAACAATGTGCACCCAGTCCTCTGCTTTCCTTTATAGTTTCAGGGTTATAAGATAAACTGGATCTGTTAAGGCAAATAAAGGCGGAAGCCTAAAACCCCAAAATGAAATGATTTGCTAACTGGATAAACATGACAAAAATGCATTATGTGTCATATTACGAGTTATCAGGCGACCCTCGTTGCACCATAGACTTCACTCTTTTATCGTCTCTGGTATCACTTTCTACAAAGCCTGTACATTTTGTAGTCATTACTTGAACAGTGAACTGATTTTCAGTGTTTTTCTTCCTCAGTAATTAAATAAGTTTGCTATTCGTATTTTGGAACCACAGGGGTGATAAAAAAAAACTCCTACACAAATTCACTTATTGTTTGGTTCTCACGTGTCTTTTTAGTGTTCTGCTATGTGTTATACTACCTGGCAGGCAGTGAGCGTCTTTCACAATAAACACTTTTACAGTGACACAGTGATGAAAGGACTCACAGAACCACTTTCAAATTGTGACTAATTTCAGTCATGTAACGCAGTGACCTACACACAGCCTCACTGCAACCAATGAAAACAGTAGACACCTAGTTATAATAGTTATAACTCTACGTCACACATGACACTTGTATATGCATTCCTTGTTGCTCCACTGACAAAACATACTCTTTATCACAGCCGACGCTTATATGTATTGATATCACCAAAAGAGCAATCAATAATGTGGCAAAGAACAATCCAACTTTGCGGCCAAACAATTAAAGAGTGATAATTGATTCAGCTCTCATAATAGGAAGGCTTGACTTAGGTAACGATGCATATGCGGGTCATGAACGAATTGGGAAGATATTCGTCAACCCCAATAGAAATCTGTTGAGGGGTGTATGAAGTTGGCTCTGTATGTACTATTTCAAAGTAAGAAATAGCATGCACAGAGTCCAAGGGTTCCCCTTAGAGGTAAGATAGTGACAAAAAGAGATCATTCTAATGCTCTATTTTGTGGTAGTGTGGTCGAGCAGTAGGCTTATCAGAGGGTAGTGTTAAGCATTTGTTGAACACACACAAGCAATAAATGAGGAACACACACTCAAAGACAATTCCAGGCCAATAGGTTTTTATATAGAAAATATATTTTCTTAGTTTATTTTAAGAACCACAGGTTCAAGATTTACAAACAATACTTTAAATGAAAGGTATTTCACTCAGGTATCTTAGGAACTTTGAATCATCACAATAGCATGTACAGTTTTGGCACAAATGGCAATAAGCTATTTTAAAATTGGACACTGCAAAATTCAACAGTTCCTGGGGGAGGTAAGTATTTGTTAGGTTCACAGGTAAGTAAAGCACTTACAGGGTTCAAAGTTGGGTCCAAGGTATCCCACTGTTGGGGGTTCAGGGTAACCCCAAAGTTACCACACCAGCAGCTCAGGGCTGGTCAGGTGCAGAGGTCAAAGTGGTGCCCAAAACTCATAGGCTTCAATTGAGATAGGGGTGCCCCGGTTCCAGTCTGCCAGCAGGTAAGTACCCGCGACTTCGGAGGGCAGACCAGGGGGGTTTTGTAGGGCACCCGGGGGGACACAAGCAGGCACAAAAAGTACACCCTCAGCGGCACAGGGGCGGCCGGGTGCAGTGTGCAAACAGGCGTCGGGTTCGCAATAAGTTTCAATGGGAGACCCAGGGGTCTCTTCAGCGATGCAGGCAGGCAAGGGGGGGGCTTCTCGGGGTAGCCACCACCTGGGCTAGGGAGAGGGCCTCCTGGGGGTCACTCCTGCACTGGAGTTCGGATCCTTCAGGTCCTGGGGGCTGCGGGTGCAGTGTCTTTACCAGGCGCCGGGTTCCTTGAAGCAGGCAGTCGCGGTCAGGGGGAGCCTCTCGATTCCCTCTGCAGGCGTCGCTGTGGGGGCTCAAGGGGGTCAACTCTGGCTACTCACGGGCTCACAGTCACTGGGGAGTCCTCCCTTTAGAGTTAGTTTACCGCAGGTCGAGCCGGGGGCGTCGTGTGCAGAGTGGAATGTCTTGCGTTCCGGCGGGAAACATGTGGTCTTTAAAAGTTGCTTCTTTGTTGCAAAGTTGCAGTTTCTTTGGAACAGGGCCACTGTCCTCGGGAGTTCTTGGTCCTTTTAGATGCAGGGTAGTCCTCTGAGGCTTCAAAGTTTGCTGGACCCTGGGGGACGCGTTGCTGTTGCAGTTTTTCTTGAAGTGGGGAGACAGGCCGGTAGGGCTGGGGCCAAAGCAGTTGGTGTCTCCGTCTTCTCTGCAGGGCTTCAGGTCAGCAGTCCTTCATCATCTTCAGGTTGTAGGAATCTATCTTCCTCGGTTCTGGGAGCCCCTAAATACTCATTTTAGAAGTGTGTTTAGGTCTGGGAGGGCAGTAGCCAATGGCTACTGTCCTGGAGGGTGGCTACACCCTCTTTGTGCCTCCTCCCTAAGGGGAGAGGGGCACATCCCTATTCCTATTGGGGAAATCCTCCAAAATCAAAATGGAGGATTTCTAAAGGCAGGGGTCACCTCAGCTCAGGACACCTTAGGGGCTGTCCTGACTGGTGGGTGACTCCTCCTTGTTTTTCTCATTATCTCCCCTGGACTTGCCGCCAAAAGTGGGGGCTGTGTCCAGGGGACGGGCATCTCCACTAGCTGGAGTGCCCTGGGGCATTGTAACACGAAGCCTGAGCCTTTGAGGCTCACTGCTAGGTGTTACAGTTCCTAAAGGGGGGAGGTGTGAAGCACCTCCACCCAGAGCAGGCTTTTGTTTCTGTCCTCAGAGAGCACAAAGGCCCTCACCACATGGGGTCAGAAACTCATCTCTCAGCAGCAGGCTGGCACAGACCAGTCAGTCCTGCACTGAACAATTGGGTAAAATACAGGGGGCATCTCTAAGATGCCCTCTGTGTGCATGTTTTAATAAATCCAACAATGGCCTCAGTGTGGGTTTATTATTCTGAGAAGTTTGATATCAAACTTCCCAGTATTCAGTGTAGCCATTATGGAGCTGTGGAGTTCGTTTTTGACAAACTCCCAGACCATATACTTAATATGGCCACAACTGTACTTACAATGTCTAAAAATAGACTTAGACACTGTAGGGGCAAATCGCTCATGCAGCTATGCCCTCACCTGTGGTATAGTGCATCCTGTCTTAGGGCTGTAAGGCCTGCTAGAGGGGTGACTTACCTATGCCACAGGCAGTATTTTGTGTGCATTGCTTCCCGAGGGGGATGCCATGTCGACTTTGCCTTTTTCTCCTCACCAACACACACAATCTGCGATGGCAGTGTGCATGTGTTAGGTGAGGGGTCCCTTAGGGTGGCACAACATATGCTGCAGCCCTTAGGGACCTTCCCTGGTCACAGGGCCCTTGGTACCACTGATACCTTTTACAAGGGACTTATCTGTGTGCCAGGGGTGTGCCAATTGTGGAAACAATGGTACATTTTAGGTGAAAGAACATTGGTACTGGGGCCTGGTTAGCAGGGTCCCAGCACACTTCTCAGTCAAGTCAGCATCAGTATCAGGCAAAAAGTGGGGGGTAACTGCAACAGGGAGCCATTTCCTTACAAGGGGGAAGGAGCAATGCATGGCTGTAATTACAGTTTACTGCAACGTTTAGACTCAGTATCACAACACTGTCCAAGTGGTCAGTGTGCTCTAGAAAGTGTACACCTCCTCATCTAATCTAGGTTGTGACTGCGATCTATGAGTGCTTGGTTAAATGTTTAACTTATTGTAGCCTTTTGTGTGTTTATCTCACATTGTACTCAACAATCATCAAGTCCATGGCAGTTCCCAATGACATCTGACATTTCACTAAAGCTGCGCAAGGCTCTAAACAAGGGAAATCGTACACTGAAAGGATTCCTATCTATAGCAAATGGCTACTGCCTCCACACCAGGCTGGAAGGGTTGGAGCATCTACATTTAGACTTTGCCAGAATTACGCTCAGATGGTGAATGTAGGACCGACAAAACTAGTTTTGCTGATATTCCAAGACTAACACCAAGGCTGCCTATAGATAGCTTCTTCATATAACCATTCAGAAAGTTTACAGTGTCTTTCCAGGAATGCCCACTCCTTTGACCAGGTGGTGCCTGCCTCACCACTCCTTATCTCTGTATTGGAAGCTTAGGACGATGAGCTTTGCTTCAGTTGGCCAGAGCAAATAATTCTGAATATTGCACAGCTTTTCATTGTGACTACCTTCCCATCATTCCGGATAAGAAATCCAAGACTCATTCTTTGCATTTTCCTGCATTTGCTATGACGCCCCATAGCCTTAGTTGATCAGGAGATCTGACTAGTAACCTGACTTGTGAAGTTGCTGCTTTCTCCAAAGCTAAGAAATCCTTGTCGCTCTGACTCTGAATAGGAAGCTGTACTTCCTTGTTTGAGGAGTAGCTAGCACCTGATGGGGTGTATAAGGGCAAAACCCATAAGAAAGATGCTTGCATGATGGTTATCACATGGAATTGCACTACTTAGGAGCCACGAGGAGTCTGCATCCCTGGTGGCCAGAAACAAAAGAAGTCTGCTTTATAGCAGGGTTGGAGTCCTTCATGGAATATTCTTTAACGTAAGTGTGGTCAGAACGCATCACCCTGGCATGCTCCATACTGTTCTCCACAATGTAGAAATCCTTCTCACACCCCTTTCTTAGCCTAAGAGGGAAGTAGGGGATTTAACCCTTTATCCCATGGCTGAATAGGACCCCCTGATTCTGAAACCATATACACCATCTTATGGCATAGTAGTTCATAGATATTGTAGTTGTAAGCAATTGCTGGATCCTAACTGTAAATCTGAGTTACCTATTTAGTTATGGGAAGAGGTCAATCCAGTGGTTGTCTAAGGTTCCATGGGTAGCCACACCATTAGAAAATGCTCACCATAGCAAGCCTTTTCAAGACTCAGGACCCACATATTTTGTAAGCCGATGAAACCAATTATGGGGGTTAAGCCCATTCACAGTGATTACAGTGCACCTTCTTAAATACTGAACTTGGGGGACACTTGATGCTGCAACATGTCTCTCCATGAACTGTTTCCAGGGCTCCCTGACAGCCACCACCAGAAACCATTGTTTTTCTCTAAGTTGAGAAGTCCAGATTACTGTTTATTGGTGGAGTTTTATCTACTTAGAAAATTTTTGACAGGTTCTCAGCAACGTAATGTCACAACCACTGAGCTGGCCTCTCTTCTACTTACAAATGCTAACAAAGTATGGGAAAATGCAAACATATTATATATATAATAGTCTTGTAACATTTTTTCTGTTTTGTCCCCTTCTCTCAGTGACCGAAGTTGCCCATAAAAAATAATTTAGACCCAAATCCTTCAAGAAATTGTGAAAGGCTCACAGTCTCTGGTGCATAACATAACTTTCTCTTTAGACACTATGGCCCTAATTATAACTTTGACAGTGATAACCGCCTGCCGCCACGGTGATGGCCTGGTGACAACCATCCGTCCGCCAGATTACGAGCACTGCCACAATAGGGGTGCAAATCCGGCAGTGTTCCTACTGGTGGACGGTGGTGACCTGGTGCTGCTAACACCAGCACTGCCCCACCAGTAGAATGTCACCAGCCATATTTTGAGCAGAAATACAGCCTGGAGGTGTTCTGCTGGCGGGGCGTTGCTGGTGGTAGCAGTGCTCTTCCCGTTCCCTGCTGAACGACCTCCTCGACAGACAAGGTAAGTTGGGCATCTGACAGGGGACGGGGTGATAGGATGGGGAGTGCTGTGTGTGTGTCTGAGTGTGTGAGTGCATGTGTGAATGCGTCTGTGTGTGTTGTGTTGTGTTGTATGCGTGTTTGTATGCGTGTGAGTAAATGTGTGTAAGAATGGTGAAGTGAGTGGGTGTCTCCATGTCAGTGTGTCTGTGTGTAAAATGTGTATAAGTATGTCTGGAAGAATGCGTATGTGAATGCATGTATGCCAGTGAATGAGTTTTTGTGGCGTTGCTAACACCACCAAGAGCATGAAGAAAAAATAACTTGGTATCATTATAGAGTGTAAATGGCAGTACCTGTCACAGATACTGCTTAGTAGTTCTTAATTTGAGCTGGTGGTTACTGCACCAACGCTCAATTCTGAGGACTAGGGCTTCTTTATCATCATCGGGCAATGAGCCAGAGAAAGAGAGAGAAAGAAAGAAAGCAGACAGATAAATACTGTATAGAACAACTATGACACAGTAAGAAAGCAGGAAGGAAAAATATTATTCAAGAGTGAGATACAGAGACTGGAAATGTACAGTGGTGGAACAAAGAGGCATGAGGTGGAAGCAAGACGAGGCAGCCTTTATATTTGGCACCCCAGCATACAGCAATCAGCAGCTCCAACTTTGGGCTTTGCACCTAGGAACTGCTATCCAGTGACATCTCACGACCCTTTACACAGGGGAAAAACCTTAAAAGGACCCGACCTCTTCCTTGGGTAAAAAGAATAATAGAAATTCAGCTTCTGGAAAAATATTAATCTCTCATCTTGAACCACAGAGAGGGGAGTAGCAGAGTGGTGAACAGGGGCATTTAGAGGTGGGCCTGTATGCAGTATATGTCACTCAAACGTAGACACCATCAGAAAATGAGAAATTGATAGATTTACCCATAGTATGACCAACTAAAATATGTACCTGTGTTGCACATGTATCATAGCCCAAGTTTATATAAACCATATAACAATATACAACAACCTACCTGGGCAGTCTTCATTGCCACACACCCACTGGCCATGCCTGCAAACGCTGCAAAAACAAGACCCTGGGGTTACAAATAAAATGTAAGCAGAGAAAACAATTGTTCAAACTGAAAATGGCACAGAAGGAAATGCATTTTCACCAAATAGGATAGGAGTCAGTATAGGAATCAGAACGTTTTAAGGTACTACAAAGATTTTTAGCTGTCAATTCTACGTATCACATCCTCTCCGTATATTTGTAAACAAGAGACATTACCCATTGGTAGATCCTGTTCCAAAGGGGGTCTCTGTTTGGTATTATAAACTTGCTGTTTCCTAGCATTATTTTGTTACTGCTTCTTTTGTATACCCTTTCCTCTAATGAGGTTCAACAATATCCATCAGTTGCCAACCCCTGTATATAATAGCTCCCTTCAATCATTTAAAGTTGTCTCTCATTCTGGAATGATGGGGAAGGAGTAGTGAAAGTTATGTGGAAGATAACAAGGAGGTGCAACGCTGTCCTGTTATTGTTCGGAATAAAACTTCTTAGACTTGTTTGGAGGCATCTTTATATTAGTGATGAGGTGCCAACAACAGGACTTCCATGCATGTATCTGGAGCAGAGAGGAACAGAGGGGAAGTACTTCTTACTTATATCTTCGCATCTAGCTCTTTCTTGGGCGAGAAATGGAAATTCTATTGTGGAAGTGCAAGGTACTGTTTTAGCATGTTTTGCCTCCACAAGCCTTCTTACATTGTGTACGGTCTCTTAGCGATATTTAAATCATATATAAATATTTATCGCCATCAGTAAATATTTCTCACTGCGAGCTCCAAGTGCGTGTCTCCGAGCACAGCGCCTTAGGCGTGTATTGCCACTGCATAAAACGTTCTCCTCAACGTGTCTCACTGGGTGTGAGTGCTGTGCAAGGACTACTGAGGAGTTTGCACTCACGTACCGACGTCTCTATCACGCATCCTGGCCATCTTCGATCAGGTTATTTCACCAGACGCATTTCTGTGACAAAATCATATCTGTGACAAGAAGCATATCTAGCGGTGATACGTACACCATCCCACAACTGCAATCTACATAGTGTCATCATGTTTGAATGGAGGTGCGTATCTAGCATATATATTTTGACAAAATAGTGGATATAAGGCTACACAATGAAAAGTGTGTGTCTCCTACTCATATTGGATACGATAATAGTTAGTGGTGTACAAATCGGTAATACACACTCCATTCTACAAATTGCATGCCTTTAAACAACATATTCCGGTGGTACACATACTAGGGTATAGGTGTGTATCTCTTTGCACATATAGGACACCACCATAAGGAGTGTGGCGTACATATAGGTGCTATGCACAAGTGTCTACACACCTCTATAAACTGAGCAGCAAGTAAATTCTTAACAGTAGGTGATAGTGAAACATGTTTAAGTGAACAAATCTGTGCTCACCACTTTAAACTTCAGTATTCAAGTGTAATGTGCATCATTGAATGTTTAAGTGTACTGTGTTATCTACAAGTATGCAACAGTATTTCTATAGAAGTAGTACTATTAGGAAAATGTGAAGATGATGGGGGTGAGTATGAATATGCATCTGCCATCAAGTCAATGGATGTAACGTTCAAGGCATGTAAGATACAAGTTTTATAAAAGAGTGTAAGTAGCAGGTGAATCCGCAGCAAGTTTTGTAGGAGCTTTAATATACTAGCTGGTTATTGTGAATGTAAATTATTTGAGGATGATATGATTAGAGACACATTAGTGGAAAAAACTAACAACAAAAAATGCAAAAAACTTTATCGTCCTCTTGAATTTAAACTTACAGAAGGCGGTGGAAATTGCAACTAGAATAGAAAGCACTACATCCTACATGGGGCAAATATCTGTATCTGAGAGCAAGTCAATGCATCAGTCACAAGACTTCCTAGAAGCGAAAAGCAAGTGTTAAAATGGAAAAAAGGCCATCCATAAAGAGCAAACAAGAATGAAAAAAATAGCAAAATAACAAGTACAAACAATTACAATGTTACAGGTGTGGTAACATTGCTAATTCTAGTCCATGTCCTGCTGTGTTCCAAGTGTCAGAAAAAAGGCCATTTTGCAAGGGTGTGTAGATCAGTAAACAAAACATTTCCAAACAAAATACATGAAGTTGAAACAAATATTGTTAGTGAAAGCGACACATCCTCAAGTGAAGATAATAAGGTGCTCACTATAAAGTATAAGAATGGAAGAAAGAGTGTGGAGTGCACCATCAGGTGATAAGAAAAGATCATTTTGCATGTTTACCATAAATTGTATAGAAGGCAAGGTTATGTTGGATTCAGGATCTCCATTTACATTACTGAGTGAAAAGAAGTTTTTAGTGGGCATGGGATTCATTTACAAAAGCTCTATCATACATCCTGTATGGTATGGTGGTAAACACATTGAAGTAGTAGGTGACTTTATTGCAAATTTAGGCTTTGAAAACAATATCACACAAAGAACCGTAAATGTAGCTAAGGACGAGGCTTGTTTACTTGGATATTACGATCAAGGAAACCTAGGAATTTTACTAGATCCTAATATTCTGTATCGGGTCATACTCAAGAAAGACTGTGTACAAATATGTGCAATAGAGAAAGGCAACCAGAAAAGGCTATTTCCAGACACTTTCAGAGAAGAATTAGGCGTATTCAAAGGGTTTGTACCCAAAATAACACTGAAAGAAAATGCTCACCCAGTGGGACATAAGGATTGGAGGATTCCCCTAGCATTACGAGGAGAGTTAAGAAAGAATTGAATAAACTATGCAAGTGCAGAGTAATAGAAACCATTGAGTCATCTGGATAGCACCTAGTTAAATAGATTGAAAGGCCAATGGTTCAATTAAGATGTGTGTTGATCTAAATAATCAAATATGGATAGATCCGTATCCCTTGCCTAATATTGCATAAACACTGTCTACTCTCAAGGGTGGGAAGATATTCAGTTTGTCTGAAATTACATCAGCATACCATCAGATTAATTTGCATTCAGAATCAAGATACTACACATCATTCATTACACCAGAAGGATTGTATCAATTCAAATAAATGCCTTTTGGGCTGCCTTCCACGTATGCGGTCTTCCAAAGAGCTGTGAAACGTTTGTTCAAAGACATGGAGGGTGTGCGAGCTTTTCAAGGAAATGTGTTAGTGTATGGCAAAAAGTAAACACGTTGAAAGATTACGTCAGGTGTTAGATACAAAGGAGTGATTTTCAGTTTAGAAAAATGCAAACTTAATGCTACCACCATATAGTATTTAGGATACAAATTGTCTGCAAATGGAATTGAACCCAAAAAGAAGTTTAGTAAAAGACTTTGAGGATTTTAGTCCACCAGAAAATAGGGATCAATTGAGATCTTTAATGTGTTTGGTTGAATTTTATACAAGATTTGTCCCCAGGTGTACAGAGAAAATGTACAACATGAAAAATGTTAAATTTCTGTAGCGTAACAAGTGTGAAGAAGAATTCAATAGAATTAAGAGGGAGATTGCACATGCCATTCCACTAAAACCATTTAATTCCAGAGATCAAACCATAATAATGATTGGTGCAAGCCAAAAGGATTAGAGGAAGTTCTCATGCAATGCAGGAATGGAAGGGATACAGTTGTGGCTTTTGCATCTAGAAGTTTAAGAGGTGCGGAAACAACATATTGTGTGATGAAGTGCAAAGCTCTGGCATATTGGTGGGGGGGTTGTACACTGCAAACCATATTTATAGAGTTCACACTTTGTGGTGCGTATGGATCAAAAACCTTTAGTGCAATTGTTTACTATGAAAGCGGGAGAACGACCTACCCCGAGCATTGCCAAATGGCAGTATAGCCTCCAAGAATACAAATTTAGACTAGAATATATACTAAGAAAAAGGAATTTAATAGCTGATTGTTTGTCTCAGTTGCCGTGCAATGAGTATGATACGGATGATTAGGTAAAGGAAGATGATGCTGAAATGGTATGTTCCGTTGAGAGTCAGTCTGAAGGTGCTATAATTAAACAAGAATGGATGTCTGCAAGTGAAGCAGATCAGGAAATGAAGGATATTATGACTGGTATCTGTCAGGAGTGGTCAGGGTGGCATCCTAAAAACTGTGAAGAAGGTCGTTTGAAGAGCTATCCATAGTTAATGGTCTTTTGTTCAGTGTAAACAATTAAGTAGTACCAGAGAGCACATGAAACAAAGTATAAACTCTGGCACACAAAGGACACATTAGTATGGGTACGATGAAGAGAAGAATAAGAGAAAATGTTTGTTTGGTGGCCAGGTCTTGACTGAAGAGTGGAAAATTTTGTTAGAGACTTCGTTTAATGTGCCATCAGCGTCAAATCACAAGTGACTGTTCTTAGTCCTGTAGAAGCTGTTGATGTTCCTAACAAGGCATGGAGCAAACTAGCAATTGAAATAATTGGTCCCATGATGTTATCAGGAGAAACGTCGGAGTACGGAATAGTAGTTATGGATTATTATAGTCATTGGCCCGAAGTAAAGTGTGTAAAGGTCCCAAAGACCCTCAATGTAATGAAGCGTTTTAAACCAATGTTTGCTAGACAAGGAATTCCTGGGGAAAGTTTAACAGACAATGGGAGGTAGATTATATCTGCACAATTTGAAGAGCTCTTGAGGTTTTTAGGAATCAGACACACCAAACCTCTTTATTTCACCATAGGAGTAATGGTCTTTTAGAAAGATTTAACAGAGTAATTAAGGAGAATGCACAACTAGTGAAGGTTAATGGTTTAGATTGTAAGTTGGAATTGAGGAAATTATTGTATGCACCACAGTGAATGCCAACAAAAATGTGTCTCCGTTTGTGCTGTTGAGAGGACATGTACCAGCATCCAAGATGATAAGAAGATAGATAAGAGATTTTAGGATCCCTATATCTAAGGTTGAAGAATTGATGGAGAAAAGGATACAGGCACAAATGAATATGTGCAACCCTGTGATAAAAAGTCTTGTAAGAGGAAGAAAAATGGGAGAATGGATATTGGAGATTTTGTGCATGTGAAAAGTTCAAGAATCGCACCCAAAGGGGGTCTAAATTTTCAGATCTTAAAAAAATATTGAAAGTACGGAAAAGTGTAGTGAAATTAGAAGATGGAAAATGGTGGAACAAAGATGAAATAGCAGAGGCTCATGTTCCAGAAAGAATGGCCAAATTGAGTGATAAAAGGATAAAAAATATATGTGTCAATTGAACTGGTAAGGATGAAGAGAACACATACAGAGTGAAATGCAAACTTTCATCAAGAAAATGAAGAATACCCTATAAATTCCAAGACTACGTAGTGACAAAATGAAAGATTCTCTGTGCTGCTCCTTTACCTTCAAGGTTAAGACAAAAACTGTGTGCTCTCATGATCAAGACATAAAAATGCGGTATTATGTTTAGAAATGTCATTTTGAAAATGGTTTTCAATTATACCCTCATACTTTGTTCACCCAGCTGTAAATGAGTTAAACAAGTTGAACTTAGGCCTTTTTAGAGCATACTAGCTCTTTTTTCGTTTTATTCTTAAACTTTTGATTTCCAGACGTATGGTCTGGTTGTGAGCTATCAAGAAAAAATGCAAACTCAACCTGCAGTAGCACTAATGAAGAATGAAGAATGAAAGGTTGTGCTCCATTGTAGGGGTACATTTTGCTGAGAGTAATTACTAGAGGCTGAGATCAAGAAGTCTACCCATCACTTTTTTTGTACCTCAATACTCCACCCATCGTATGATGGGTATGGCCAGATGTAAGGAAATGCCTCCTTGGCAAGGTTACCCCCTGACTTTTTGCCTTTGCTGATGCTATGTTTTGAATTGAAAGTGTGCTGAGGCCTGCTAACCAGGCCCCAGCACCAGTGTTCATTCCCTAACCTGTACTTTTGATTCCACAATTTGCACA